>NC_086319.1:77313905-77665405 GCF_036172605.1 Pelobates fuscus
GAGGGATGACCCTCTGTAGCAGTTTGCTCATGATAGGCTGCCAAAGCCTTGGGAATGGACTCTGCAATAGTGGAGAAGAGCCATTCCCAAAGTTCTGCAGAAATTGCAGGGTCTTGGCGGTCCGACATAATGTTTAATTAGTAATTTAGAAAAAAATTATAGGGAAGTAATAAAATGGCAGATTAAAATCACAGGTAGTTGATCCTGTTCAGACGCCATCTAAACCAGCTCTCCCGAACCCGGAGAGAATCTGGCAAATATCATCCAAGCAGAGCCCCATCGAACACCGACACCCACCCAGCACTGACCAGCGGCGAGTACCGCATCGATTGATGCCTTTTTTTCAGGCACCCAAACAACCAAGACAGAGGCGCAGGTCTGCGGCCTACCGCGCGGCGCCAGCCCAAAGCCTAGATGCCTACCTTGGCGGACGCCTCCTAGAGCACTACTTGCCTAGCCCGGAGACGGATACCACAGCCATGGGCCGCCGCTCACAAAAAGCCACGGCTGGCCCCAACGCACAAGGTAGAGATTTAGGGGAAATGTGGCTTAGGCCCGCACAATCAGAGCCAACCCAGGCCACGCATCGACTCCCCACTGACCTGGCACCCGAAACTGGCAGAGGTGACCCGGCCATGACAGCAGCTCCCCTGACGGCACACCAGCCGATACCTGAAGTCCAAGATGACTCAGCCCCCGCGACCAAAGGGGACCTAAAAGCCCTCCTGCTCAACATAGAAAAACTGCTGGCAGCAGACGTGGCAATGGTTAAAGCCGACATACAAAGGGTCACAGAGAAGGTTGTGACAGTGGAGGCAGACATTACCAACATCCAGACCACAATGTCCACCCACGAAGTCTCGATCCAACGACTCCAAGCAGAGCAAAATGTACAAGCGGGCCAAATTATGTCCCTGGAGGACAAGCAACGCCGACAGCACATCAAAATCAGGGGAATCCCCACCACGGTCACGACAGAGGAACTACCGCACTATATGCGACGGCTACTCACAACCGTAATGCCCCAGGCAACCGCCAAGAAACTATCTATGGACGGACTCTACAGAGTAACAAGTTCCACACTTATACCATCCAACATCCCCAGAGATGTTATTCTACGCTTGACAACAGTAACGGACAAGATTCAAATAATGTCTGCAATTAAAGGCAAAACACCGCTGACCTTTGAAGACACTCAGCTCTCCTTCTTTCAAGATGTCACTAGAGCCACATTGTTAAAACGAAAGACCTTTGGACCCGTGACAACTGCGCTGCGCCAAGCAGGCATCGCCTACAGGTGGGGAAACACTGACGCCCTCCTCGTCCACCACAATGGGACTGCACACCACCTCACGACTCCAGTAGGGGCCCCCACCTTTCTTAAGGCACTGGGACTACAACCTCCACAACCCCCCACCAAGACGGCAAGCCGACCGGAGAGCGGGGAACCTGAGGACAACCCTACACCGGGACAGTCAACACAGGACCCACAGATTTTGGACACTTGATTTTACACAGGGACTAAACCCAGGGACGGTAAGCATGGCACGGACACATATGCCAAAGAGACGGTCCAGACCTCTTCCAGAGAGGAGAAGCAGTTTTGAAGAATATCAACTTCTCAACTAGATTTTTTGGGTTTTTTCTTTTTTTTTTTTTTTTTCCCCATCTTGTTTTCTATGTGGGACTATTGCAGCTTACTCACCCCATATCACACTGCATAAATGTACATCCTTGTATTTCTGCCTTGATATGCTCTTGTTTGGATACTTCTAACATTAATATAACCCTACTCTCCCTAGACAGAAAGATATAGCACTCTGGCGCCCACTATGATTATCGCTTCTCTGCTCACCCCCCCCCCCCCCCCACTATCCCCAGGGATAGGGTGATAGCTGAGATGCCACACGGGGTACAACGCACACTGGAGCACCTCACACACATGCCTTCACAGCAAACATGGCCCAAATAAAAGCTCCACAGGCGAGTACACTCTGGCATCCAGAACTACAACTTAAACCAGCTTGCACCATCTATGTACATGCTCCCACACACGCTTACACCTTGCAGTTTGATCCAGGGAGCGCCCTCATACCTTCACACTTGTAGTACACCAGGGGAATACCATCCACAACACCACACTTGTAAAAACCTTGCTAACCCCGGGTATGTCACCAAACTTGCTTTGTTATACGAAAATGTGCTTCACAACTTTATAACCTCAATGTTGACAATGTTAAATTGTACCACTTGAAATTGTCATACCATGTTGTAAGTATGAAACTGTTAACTTGCCAAACCAAGCGCACAAAAATAAAGAATTTAAAAAAAAAAAAATCACAGGTAGTTGGTATTAAATTGTATTAGTCAGGGTTGACACTTAAAAGAGATGAGGCAACTCAGCTAGAATACTGGAAAAGTGGGGGTCACCCACTATTGTGTTAGGTCACTAACGTGTAAGTGAAAGCTATGGGGGTCACCCAGTAACTAGAGGTGGTGATCAACCACTTAGTACCAAAATAATAGATATATACAATAATCATTGTGGTGGGGGTCACCCACTAGAATAAAGCAGATGGTGGCAATCACCAGTATAATACAGATATATGTAGTGATAAGTGGGGGTCACCCACAGAATAAACAAGGTGGTGTCAGCCACACAAAAATATTTTTAATAAATGTTAAATTATATAAGGAAAAACAAATGTGTAAAAATAAAGGGGGGCAGGCCCGGACTGGCCATCGGGCACACCGGGCAAATGCCCAGTGGGCCGCGATGGCCGTGGGGCCGAGGGCGGCAGGGGAGATCACAGGATCTCCCCTGCCAGCCCCTGCAGGGCCAGCGCTACCCGAGCGCCAGCCCTGCTGTCTGCCTCCATGGGCCAGTGGGGAGATCAAAGATCTCCCTCACCGGCCCACAGGCACTCAGATGCGGCCGCTTGGGGAGGGAGGAGAAGACCCGGCGAGCTCTATCCAGCAGCTCCGCCGGGTCCTCTCGCGGGATTCTGAGCGTTGCCGCGGTTATCGCGGCAACGGTCAGATCTCGCGAGAGTGAACTCTAGCCTGCAGGCTAGAGTTCACTCTCACCACTGGAACACCAGGGAAGGAAGCACCCTCCATGGCAGCAGGCCCCTCCTCATGGTTGAACGGACTCCCCCCTCTCAGGATAAAGGTAAGAAGGGGGGAAGGGGGGGTCATTTAACATTTTATTTTATTAATAAAAAAATATATTTTAATTTAAATAAAAAAATACACTCACACAAACAGCACCCCAGACACACACACACAGCACCCCCAGACACACACACAGCACCCCCAGACACACACACAGCACCCAGACACACACACAGCAGCCCCAGACACACACACAGCACCCCCAGACACACACACAGCACCCCCAGACACACACACAGCACCCCCAGACACACACACAACACCCCCAGACATACACAGTACCCCCAGACACACACACAGCACCCCCAGACACACACAGCAACCCCAGACACACAGCGCATCCAGACACACAGCGCATCCAGACACACAGCGCACCCCCAGACGCACAGCGCACCCCCAGTCACACAGCGCACCCCCAGACACACAGCGCACCCCAAACACACACAGCGCACTCCAAACACACAGCGCACCCCAAACACACAGCGCACCCAGACACACAGCGCACCCCCAGACACACAGCGCACCCCCAGACACACAGCGCGACACCCAAACACACACAGCACCCAAATAACCCTCAGTGAGTTAACAGACAAAGAAAATTAGAAACCTAGAATGTGACGGCAGATAAAAACACCCTCACACACAGCACCCCTCTTACAGACACACACACTGTGCCCCTCAAACATACAATACGTCCAAATATAATATACACACTACAGCACCTCTCACACTGCACCACTACCCACATTACGCTCCAGATACACGCTAGATCCCTTACCCTATATGCACTCTTAATCCCCTACACACACACACACACAATCTCCTATACAAACTCTAGGTCCTTTACGCAGTAGATCTCCTACACACACACACACACTGCACCCCCTACACACACACTACATTCCTTATCAGCAAACACATACAACATTCTCTAAACACACCCTCTCTACAACCCCTACACACACTACATCACCTACACACACACACACACACACACACACTACAGCCCGTATGCACACACTCGCTACATCCCCTATAACACTATGCCCCCTATACACACACTCTCTACAGCCCCTAGCCACACATTACACCACAAACACAAATGAAATTGACCTATTTACACAATACCACACCACACTCTACACACACGCAATCCCACAAGCAGGCTCCAAACATATGCACCATGCACTTTCCTGGCCCTTTTGTCCTCTGGTATCCCACTTGTGGAGACACCAGAGACAATTTAAAAGCAAACACAGCGCAAGCATGTTATTAAATTTGCTTGCGCTGTGCAGAACAAATTCAGGGCCTTTTTCTAATGCCAGAGCTCTTCAGTGGGGCTCTGCGCATTGAACCAACATGCTCACTTTGCGAGGGGGCGTGCTTGTCATTAGTGATGACAAAACACACCCTCTCTGGCCCCGCCCCCTTCTTAGGGGGCCGCTCCGATTGGAAAAATGCCCGGGCCTAATTTTTTTCCCAGTCCGGCTCTGAAGGGGGGTCACCCAGACAGTTGAGCAGGCTGGTCCTGTTGGAGCAAAAAACCTGCAAGGATAGGAAAGAAAATTGTGATCAGTATTCTGATCTGCAGGAAAAAGATCCTTAATGAAAGGGTTAAATTGACAGAAGGAACTTACCTTCCGAAAGGGCTATACTAGTGCCCACAGAATTATTCATCCGGTCAGGAGCCGCGGAGTGGATTAGAACGCGAGTACCGCGAGTAAAAGGGGGCAGCGCAGTTCGGCAGAAGGCGGGAAGAAGATGAAAAAGGGCGCGAAGGCTGTAACAGAAATAACGGACTCCTGGGAAATGGAGTCCGTGCACAGAAAGGATTCCCCTGACGGGAGGGGAGGGAAGTTACCCGGCGGACCATTTGTTTGTGAAGTAAGAAACGGCCCGGCGGAAACTGAGTGTTTGAAAGACAATTAAAGGTGTAAGCCACTGTAAAATATGGAATAGAGGGAAAAAAATAATAATTTAATATATATGAAGCCTCCTGTCTTGCCATAAAATCTTAATCTCTCTCTTATTGCATCATATTCTCTCATTAATTTATGACCAGATGTGTGCCTTATAGTCCATGTGAAGTCTCACAGAGCATGTAAAAAGATGCCTAATTCAGCTTTCATAACTCTGCACACTCAGACTCTCATTGGAAGTCAAATAATTGGATACAGATGTATTTTGGAATAATAAATGGATGATTGAGGGATTGTGGTGCATTTGGAAGAGCATCATTCGCAAAACAATATATATAAAATTATTATTATTTATATATATATATATATATATATATATATATATATATATATATATATATATATATATAAACAGGTGAAATAAAACTTCTGGTAGTGGATGTTACCCTAGGAATTGATGAGCCTGTCATTAGGGTTACCCCAGTACAGGATTAATCATATAAAAAAAAAAATAATCCAATTTATGACAAATTAAAAATTCAATTAATGAAACTAGGCAACGTAATTAGAATAGACTCACCTGGGAGGCAAGCAGCAAAGAAAGAGGAAGTGGGAGGAGTCTGATGACACTATATTGTTCTATGATGTGTTATGATTGGTTGAATTTTTTACAACCTTGTTAACTACTTCTTTGCTGCTGGGAGTTACAGTAAAGAAAGATAAGCAAACATGAAGCCTCCTGTCTTGCCATAAAATCTTAATCTCTCTCTTATTGCATCATATTCTCTCATTAATTTATGACCAGATGTGTGCCTTATAGTCCATGTGAAGTCTCACAGAGCATGTAAAAAGATGCCTAATTCAGCTTTCATAACTCTGCACACTCAGACTCTCATTGGAAGTCAAATAATTGGATACAGATGTATTTTGGAATAATAAATGGATGATTGAGGGATTGTGGTGCATTTGGAAGAGCATCATTCGCAAAACAATTATGATATATATGTGTGTGCTAAATAAAACATCCCCATGGAAACCTAATAGTTCAACAACTGGCTTTGAACCCCTATAGTATTGCCCTGATAAATATGAGAGTCCAGCATCACCAAACGGAACTCTCTTCTGCTATAATCCCAAACTCAGATTATTGCCCACGCTAAAAGTGGAAATAAAAGTCAAGGTCAGACTTGCAGTTAGTTAAAAAAAAAAACTATTTACATCTTAATGTGGCGTAGATATCCTAAAATGTGGTCTTGTCCACATTATCTGCTGTAACAATAAATTTCTGTTTTGGTAAAATTTCCTTGAATACACATAGAGTAAATGCTAGTATAAGTGTACTGTAAGTCATGTACCTACCTTTGCTGCACTTCTGAGCACAACCTCTATCACGTTAAGTAGCTAAGTAGCTACTTAATGGCACATTTTGACACAAACTAAAAATTCATTATGTTTTTTTTAAAAAGGAGATAAAAAAAAAAAAAATAATAATCTTAACACACAACTTTTAGTTAGCTATTAGTAAGTATATTTCACTGTTAAAACTAAACCTGGCATTGCTCACATCCTTATTACATTTTAATAATCAATCCATACCTAGACACAATTGTTAATCATTGAATATTTGACCACATCCTTATTTTCTTTGGGTCTACACAATTCTATATATCATAGGCATGTGACCCACGGACAAAAAGGTTCTGTATCCATAGCAACACAGTACCTCTTAAAGCAACCTTGTTAGAGTCTTTTTCTGCAGAATCTTATAATTAATTAAAAACAGCAGATTGTATGAATTAAAAATGTAATCAAATACTATTTCCATTTTTAAGTTAAGAGACTGGTTGTATGTTTTTACTATTGTAATGGAGAAGAGAATATAATATTAAATTTGTACAATTTAGCTTGTTGCGTACATTGTGATCACGTTGCAGCTGTCGTAACATAATAACAGATTAAATTCAACAACAGCTGGAGGTTCTTGGTTGATTAATATAAAACACACCATTAATCTTTTGTCTAGGTGTAAAAGCACCTTTAGATATCTTTTATGATTAATGTATATACAGGTATATTCCTGTGCCGTGCAGCCACTGTTTACTTTCAATTTACCTAAATGTGTATTTTGTAATAAAATCTAAAGCGTATTGTGATCCTTGTTTGTAGATAGCACGGTCCTCTAGGGTAAACAACAGGCACAGTCCTTTGGTTTTCATATAATCCAGGCAACTTTATTGGCAAGTCCACACAGCAACACAACTAAAACATAAATATAACAGGTTTCCCCTTTAAACAAAAAGCCTAGCTCGTCTGAGCACTAACTCACTTCAGATTCCCTATCTCTCAGGGGTTAAACTATAACAAAATTATTGGTTTCACCAACCTAGTTCTTTGTCCGCTCTCAGCACTCCCAGTGCTCCAAGCCAGCCTTGACTGCTTCACTTTCTGCACTCCCAGTGCTCCAAGCCAGCCTTGCCTGCTTTCCTTTTGCACTCCCAGTGCACACAGTCTCCTTGACTCTCTCTCACACTGGAGAGAACAGCCTCTCTCTCCTACCTGCTTCCTGGGAGGAAGCCAGCAATCCCCCCTTTACCTGCCTAGCAGGTGGTGGTTTATTCCCACTGCTACAGCTGATTATCTGCAACTGAGCAGTGGGTTGGAGACAGTTCCAAAAAACTCTGACCTGGACCTTATTTCTCCCAGTTGTGTCTAAACTGAGGAGTGGAGCATTGGCCCACCCTTCTCTCCAAATGCTCCACCCCAGGGGCCCATAACTAAACATAGCTTTGTGTTGTGCAACACACAAACTACATATACTCCCCCTGGGGTTAAATGGCCTCTCTGCCTTCACTTTATCACAGTATATATATTTAGACACTGAACTCTATGTGTTTACATAGAAAAAGCATTTCCATAAAGTTAACATCGATAAAATAGCTAGTTGATATACATCATTGTTTACCCAATGTGGCAGCTTAGAAGTTTTCCAGAGTACCTATGTAGCCTGTAGGTCAGTACATTTCTCTTGAATTTATTTATTATTATTTATAGGGAGTATTCAATTTGAGGTTGTATTGTTTGCAGGGGATACAAGGACACACACAAATCTAAATCAAGGACAGAATCTGAATTTTTGGCCAGCCCTCGTGTTGACCATAATGATAGGTGCACATTTCATCTAGTGACCTGGAATTTCCTTATCATGGTAAACACTAACTGAGGCCACAATCTCAGATTAAGCAATTAAGGTTCCATAACCTGGAACGTGGTTGTAGTTCTGTATCTGTTATTTTGCACAGAACTGCAGAATGTACTGTGTAAACTTAATAACTATAAACGTTAATAAGCTGCTGGGAGGCAACATTTTCGGGCTCTCAAAAGTAGCTCTGGGTATCATGAAATTATTTCACATCTTCTGTATAAAGATGAATAAATGAATGGTGATTATCCATAAGAGAGTTAAAATTCCAGTATTAATGCTATATGTCACGGTTTGGTAGGTAAAAACATACATTTTGCACTTTAACATACACAGACATGGAAACAGTTAATGTGCTTTGCGGTGATTACATAGCGATTTAGTGTGTTACTATCAAGGTTATTCACTAAAGTGAGAATTCAAAGTGAATTTTAATTTTACGGTCAAAATAGTTGAATTTGAAAAATTCCATTCAGCTACTTTGGCTGAACATTTTAAATTAATTTTGAATTTGTCTTGACTATGTGAACACAACATTAAAAATCACCTGTCTAATATTGTGTGGGTGCCCCTCTTGCTGCCAAAACAGCTCTGACGCAACAAGACATGAGCTCCACATGTCCTCTGAGCATGTTCTGTTGTGTCTGGCACCAAGATGTTAGCAGCAGATCCTTTAAGTCTTGCAAGTTGCTAGGTGGGGCGTCCATGGATCGGATTTGTTGTTCTAGCACATCCCACAGATGCTCAACTGGATTGAGATCTGGAGAATTTGGAGGCCAAGGCAACACCTTGAACTCTCCGTCATGTTCATCAAACCATTCCTGAACAATTTTTTCAGTGTGGCAGGGTGTATTATCCTGCTGAAAGATGCCACTGCCATCAGGGAACACAATTGCCATGAAAGGATGTATATGATCTGCAACAATCTCTAGGTGGGTGGTAAGTGGCAACATTACATCCACATGAATGCCAGGACCCAAGGTTTCCCAGCAGAACCTGGCCCAGAGCATAGCATTGTCTCTGCCAGCCTGACTTTGTCCTTTAGTGAATTCTACTGCCATCTCTTCTCCAGGTAAATGACCCACACTCACCAGGCCATCCACCTGATCTAAAAGAAAACTTGGTTCATCAGATCAGGCAACCTTCTTCCATTTCGTCATGGTCCAGTTCGAACACCCATGTCCCCTTTGAAGGCACTTTCAGCGGTGGACAGGGATCATAATAGGCACTCTGGCCAGTCTGCAGCTACGCAGGACCATATGCAGTAAACTGTGATGCTCTGTGTACAAACTACTAAAGTGCAATACGTGGCGCTTTTACAAAATGCAATAAATACTAAAGTGCAGCTAGTTATCACTGTGTAACCAATCAGGATAGTTCCACACAATAAAGAACACAGCAAAAAAATAAAGTGAACAGCGCACAATAAAATATTGTAATGGTGGGTTATATCTTACTTAATCCAGAAATGCAATCACATGCAACCCTCTTAAAATGTGTATACAAATGTATTATAAAATATAATAAAAGCACACATATACCACAAAGTCTGGTATAATTATCCCTTCAGAAAGTGAGAAAACATAAATAATCTCATAGGATAGTATAGTAATCACAGGTAATATTTGGATATTGGGATTCTCTGACTTAAGGTATAACACTCACATTTTTCTGAGCCTGTTCGAATAACTGTTTCAGGTAATACAGCATAGGTGTGATAGTTGTAGTTCCAGACAGGGTACGTGACAGCTTTACCTCAATAGTAGAAACAAACAGGAGAAGGCAACATCATTTAAGGTAAGATTAACAATATTTATTAAATAAGCAATATAAAAATCTTACATTCAAGTTACTGGGGTGCCATAGAATATAAGTCCACAGTAATAGAACACAGCATAACGCGTTTCAACAATCCTTGCGTCTTCCTCAGGTACCTACCTGTGATGCGCTGTGTGTTATGAAACTTTTCTATCATGACCAGCATTTAATTTTTCCAGCAATTTGCGCTACATGAGCTTTTCTGTGTGATTGGACCAGATGGGTACCGGTGACCCTGCTATACTAGTTGTCCTACCTTGCACCACTTTTGGTTAGGACTAACCACTGCACACCGGGAACACCCCACAAGACTTGCCATTTTGGAGATGTTCTGACCCAGTCGTCTAGCCATCACTATTTGGCAAACTCACTCAGATCTTTTCACTTGCCTAAGTGTTCTGCTTCCAACACATTAAATTCAATAACTGGCTCTAATGCATTGCCTAATGCATCCCATGCCTTGACCGGTGCCATTGTAACAATATAATCAATGTTATTCACTTCACCTGTCAGTGGTTTTAATGTTGTGGCTGATCTATGTATATCTTTCCAGTGACTTAAAATTTTGAATCAACATCAGCATCAGGGATGTGTGAAGTAGGCTTAATTTTCCTCCTGTCCTTTTAGTCATATAACATCTTTAATTCTTTATAAATATATAATATTGTCCTTGTAATATTATTGATGTATGTAGGTTCATCCTTCAATATTATTACTAAAAATTAAAAGATTACATGTAATAATGCTGTATATAATTTTGTAATGAATGAAAATGAGCTAATAGCGGTTATAGAGGCTGCATTGATGTATCTGAAACTAATTAGAAGACTTTGGAGACGTCATGCCACACATCCAAGCTCTATGGGTATGAGAGCCAGGAATCTTACTTCCTTACTGGATAGATTCATTTGATAGAGTCCTAGCCTCAACATCTGAGGAAAGGGATTTAGGGATGATTATTTCTGATGACGTAAAGGTAGGCAGACAATGTAATAGAGCAGCAGGAAATGCTAGCAGAATGCTTGGTTGTATAGGGAGAGGTATTAGCAGTAGAAAGAGGGAAGTGCTCATGCCATTGTACAGAACACTGGTGAGACCTCACTTGGAGTATTGTACGCAGTACTGGAGACCATATCTTCAGAAGGATATTGATACTTTAGAGAGAGTTCAGAGAAGGACTACTATACTGGTTCATGCAGGGCCGGACTGGGATAAAAATTCGGCCCGGGCATTTTTTTATCACAGCGGCCCACTAAGAAGGGGGCGGGGCAGAGAGGGTGTGTTTTGTCATCACGACAAACACGCCCCCTCTCAAAGTGCAGGCCAGGGCAGACCATGCGCAGAGCTCTGTTAAAGAGCTCTAGCATGAGAAAAAAGCCCTGTATTTGTTCTGCACAGCAAATTTAATAACATGTTTGCACTGTGTTTCCTTGCAACTTGTCTCTGGTGTCTCTATACATGGATACCAGGAGACAAAAATGCAAGGAAAGAGTATTGTGCATGTGTTTGGAGCCTGCTTGTGGTATTGTGTGTGTGCAGAGTGAGATGACTGTGGTGTGGTATTGTGTAATAAGGTCGGTTTTAGTCGTGTTGTGTTTGTGGTGTAATGTAATGCATATGTGGCTAGGGGCTGTAGAGAATGTGTGTGTATAGGGGATGTAGCAAGTGTGTGCATACAGACTATAGTGTGTGTGTGTGTATAGGTGATGTAGTGTTTGTAGAAAGTGTGTGTTTAGGGGTGAAGTATGTGTTTGCTTACAAGGTATCTAGTGTGTGTATGTCAGGAATGTAGTGAGTGTGTGTGTGGTATATATATCTATATACACACACACATACATATATTATATATATATATACATATGTTTGGAAGTATTGTGTATGTGTGTGGTGCAGTGTGTTGGGGAGGTTCTGTGTGTATGTGAGGGGTGCAGTATGTGTGTATGATGGATGCTGTGTGTGATGTGTGGGTGTGAGGGTGCTGTATATGATGTGTGTGAGAGTGCTGTGTATGATGTGTTTTGTGTGAGTGCTGAGTGGGACGTGTGAGAGAGTGCCGAGTGTGATAGTGCTGTGGATGATGTGTGAGAGTGCTGTGTGTGATGTGTGTGAGAGTGCTGTGTATGATGTGTTTTGTGATGTGCTGAGTGTTATAGTGCTGTGGATGATGTGTGTGAGAGTGCTGAGGGTGATGTGTGTGTGAGAGAGTGCGGAGTGTGATAGTGCTGTGGATGATGTGTGTGAGTGCTGAGGGTGATGTGTGTGTGAGTGCTGAGGGTGATGTGTGCGCGAGTGCTGAGTGTGATAGTGCTGTCGATGATGTGTGTGAGTGCTGAGGGTGATGTGTGTGAGTGCTGAGGGTGATGTGTGTGTGAGTGCTAAGGGTGATGTGTGCGAGAGTGCTGAGTGTGATAGTGCTGTGGATGATGTGTGTGAGTGCTGAGGGTGATGTGTGTGAGGGTGCTGAGGGTGATGTATGTGAGAGAGTGCGGAGTGTGATAGTGCTGTGGATGATGTGTGTGAGTGCTGAGGGTGATGTGTGTGTGAGTGCTAAGGGTGATGTGTGCGAGAGTGCTGAGTGTGATAGTGCTGTGGATGATGTGTGTGAGTGCTGAGGGTGATGTGTGTGAGGGTGCCAAGTGTGATAGTGCTGTGGATGATGTGTGAGAGTGCAGTGTGTGAGAGTGCTTTGTATGATGTGTTTTGTGATATGTGTGAGAGTGCTGTGTATGATGTGTGTGATAGTGCTGTGGATGATGTGTGTGAATGCTGAGGGTGATGTGTGTGTGAGTGCTGAGGGTGATGTGTGTGAGAGTGCTGTGTGTAAATGTTAGGGATTGTGTGTTGGGGTAAATAAAAAAATAAAAAAATCTAAGCATTCATTATATCCCCCCTCCCATCTTACCTTTAGTCTGGGAGGGGGGGACCTGCACGCTGGTACTTGGGAGGTGGGGGGAGAGGCACTCGCAGTCGCACGCCTTCCCTGGTGGTCCAGTGGGTGAGTGAACTCTAGCCCGGGGCTAGAGTTCACTCTCGCGAGATCCGGTCGTTGCCATGGCAACGGTCCGGATCTCGCGAGAGGAACCCGGCGGAGCTGCAAGATAGAGCTCCGCCGGGTCCTCTCCCTCCCTCCCCAGCCGCAGCTCTATTTAAGTGGGCCGGTGAGGGAGATCTTTGATCTCACCGACCCTTCATGGAATACAGCGGTGCCGGCGCTCAGATAGTACCGGCCCTGCATAGACCGGCAGGGGAGATCCTGGGACTTCCCCTGCCGGCGTCTGCCCCTGGCCACCGCGGCCCACCGGGCATTTGCCCGGTGTGCCCGATGGCCAGTCCGGGCCTGGGTTCATGGATTGCAGGATAAAACTTACAAGGAAAGGTTAAATAAACTTAACATGTATAGCTTGGAGGAAAGACCAGACCGGGGGGATGCATGGAATAGCCTTACAGCTGAAGTGGTAGAGGTTAACACAGTAAAGGAGTTTAGGCATGCGTGGGATAGGCACATAGGCGTGCGCACGGGGTGTGCCGGGTGTGCCTGGGCACACCCTAATCCCCGCGGCACGCCTATGGATTGAGTCCTGCAGGAACGGAGTTCCTGCACTTTTTTGTGCAGGAACGCCGTTCCTGCAGGCACTCAGCGCCCCCCTTCCTCCCCCCATGTCCCCCCTGTCATGGATGGGAGGGGGGGGGGGGGCAAGAGGTTATGGACCCCCCCCCCGGTCGGCTCTCTCAATATCAGCCGCGGCGAGGGAGCTGTGAGCTTTCTGCTCCCTCTCGCCGCGCGCTGCTTGCTGATGCTGGGAGCCGGAATATGACGTCATATTCCGGCTCCCAGCTACAGCAGACAGCCTGCGCGGCGAGAGGGAGCAGAGAGCTCACAGCTCCCTCGCCGCGGCTGATATTGAGAGAGCCGCCCGACCCACTGGACCCCAGGGACAAGTCCACGCCAGCACTCCAGGTAGGGAGGCTGGGTGGACATTTTTTTAATTAAAAAAATAATAATTTGTGTGTGTGTGAATGTGTGTGTGTGTGTCTGTGACTGTGTGTGTGTGTCTGTGTGTGTGTGTCTGTGTGTGTGTGTCTGTGTGTGTGTGTGTCTTTGACTGTGTATGTGTCTGTGTGTGTGTCTGTGTGTGTGTATGTGAATGTGTGTGTGTGTCTGTGAATGTGTGTGTGTGTGTCTGTGAATGTGTGTGTGTGAGTGTATGTGTGTATGTGTATCTGTGAATGTGTGTCTGTGAATGTGTATGTGTGTCAGTGTATGTGAATATGTGTGTCTGTGAATGTGTGTGTCTATGAATGTATGAGTGTGTGTGTGTCTGTGAGTGTATGTGTGTGTGTTTGAGTATGCGTGTCAATGTGTGTGTGTGTGTGTGTATATATATATATATATATATATATATATATATATATACACACACACATATACATACACACACTGGAGTGTATATTATTTTTTTGGGGGGGTGTGAATCTTGGTTCCCACACTTTATTCCCCAGGACTTTATTCTCCCCTGTCGGCTCACGCAGAACCGGCGCTGAGTGTCGGCTCTGCTCTAAGCCTCCATGGGCCGGCGGGGAGATCAAAGATCTACCTCACCGGCCCACAGCAGCATGAAGGGAGGCAGGAGAGGACCCGGGGAGCTCTAGACAGCAGCTCCGCCAGGTTCCTCTGGCGAGATCAGAGCGTTGCCGCGGCAACGCTCAGATCTCACGAGAGTTAACTCTAGCCCCACAGGCTAGAGTTCACTCTCCACTGGACCACCAGGGATGGCACATGGCAGCAAGGATCCCCCCTCCCTACATAAGGTAAGAAGGGAGGGGGGATATTTACTAATCTGCCCCCACCTCCACAATCTGTCCAAACATACAGCACACACACACACACATACAGCACCCACACACAAAAAGCACCTACAGACATACAGCACTCTCACACAAACAGCACACACACAGCACCCTCACACACACAACACCCAAACAGCACCCACACACATACAGTACACATACAGCACCCTCACACACACCGTACACTAACCGCACCCTCACAAACACACACAGCACCTTTACAAACACACAACACCCTCACACACAGCACACTAACAACACCCTCACAAACACACACACACAAACAGCACCCTCACACAGCACACTAACAGGACCCTAACACACACACATAAACACGCTCACACACAAACAGCACCCTCACACACACACACACACAAACACCCTCACCCACATAGCACACTACCAGCACACTCACACATACACACACACAGCAGCACCCTTACACACACCATCCTCACACAGCACACTAACAGCACACACACACACACACACACACACACACACAGCAGTGTATGTATATATGTATGTGTGTGTGTGTGTGTGTGTGTATATATATATATATATATATATATATAAAAGGTGAGAATCAGGAGCACTCGCTTGGATTTTTCAACAGTGAATAAAGTGTTTAATCACAACTTCAGCATCAACGTTTCGACCCTTCAGGGTCTTTATCAAGACACTGGAGAAAGAGGTAAGTTTAACTCCTTCCTCCAACTTCAGCCCGGAGTGGTCCTTTAAGTGTTAGAATTGAACATAAAAATCATTGGCACTTCAGCTCCAATGGACTACAATTCCCATGATTTCTAACCAGCAGACTTGGGCACATATCCACACAAATCCTTTAGACTTATTCGTTCAGGTGTAGATTTACAGGAAGTCTACTAGCCAGCCCTATAACAGGAATTATAATATTATTATTAATATTTATAACCAATTTTGCAGCATTGTACAATGATAAGAGTTGTCTATCTACAGGGATATTCACTAAACTCCAGAATAAATCTGAATTGCAAAATTAGGACTAAAAAGCCAACCTGTAAGTATAACTGAGTTGAATAATTTTCCAAATTAGCTATTTAAGCCTCAAGTTTACCATTACAATTTTTATTTACTGCAATGCTGCGTTAAGTGAATAGCCCTGCTTATGTGCAGGAAGATTTCATCTTCGCAAACTCCTCTAGCCTACTTTCACAAGTTTCTGTGGACTGCAACAAAACGTCAAAACCTGAGAATTCTATAAAAAATGTTTTTTATTGATCTTAATACAGAAATCAAAACCCATAATCAGAGGGACAATCAGAAATTCTGCTGGAGGTGGTCTCCGGCACACACTTACAAGGCAAAAACCTCAAGCAAATGTTGGACCATTTATGTCACATCTCGTGATTCTTAGATCACCTTTAATTAAAATAGTTTTGAGCACAGCGTAGCAATTGATGATTTATTCTCCCCCCATTATCATCTAAACATCTGCTGGTTTCCCCCTCATATTTGCAAGCATCAGCAATATAAAATGTATTCTAAATCTAGACATTAATACCACTAACACTATATGGCACTTTGAACCTGCACCCATTTGGCACTTGAAATAAAAATATATAAATAAATAAACAAAAACCGACATGCGCACATTCATTCTGAACACATGCCCCCTAGCTATCGCCATCTCTCTCCCCTTGTTCTCCTTTCAGTTCCTGTTAGTTCTTCAGTCTTGCCACAGTTATACAAACACAGTCAATGTCCTATACAAGGGTTAGGCAATCATCGGCACTCCAAATGTTGTGAACTACATCTACTTTGATACGTTGCCAGACGTTTGCCTGTAAAAGCATTATGGGTGATGTAGTCCAAAACATCTGGAGCGCCAAAGGTTGTTTACCTCTGTAAACCTACAAGATTTCGGTAATAGCAATAGAGGTAAAATATCAATCTGAGTTCAAAATAAAAAAAAAATTAAGCATTTTCAGGCTAAAACGGAAGCACTTAGGCTGCAGAAGCCATGAAAGTATAGGATTTGCGAACACCTCGTAGCGTTAATCCACGTATTTAAAATAGAGGCAGCTGGTGTCTTACAATATGCAGATGAAAGAGTGCTCTACATGATTCCGTGCAACATGTATTGAGACCGCATGTACATACAAGACATTGCAAGATGAATCTGATGACACCATTAACATTGCACTTTCAAACAGAATAAGCAAACTATTACCTGCTGCCCAAAGTGCCCTATCAGCAAAGATCACTTTCCTTGGATTAAACGGCATATATGCACAAGGCACAGATCACAGGTTATAAATTAACCCTATTGTTTTCCTGATAAGAGCAGTTCAGTCAATATATTCTAAGGTAACAGCTGATTCGTTGTTAAGTAAACAAAGACCTCTCCATCTGGAGTGATGCGGTGAATGACTTTTCCATCTGGTCCGGTGGCCATGGAGCAGAATAAGTTACTAGTCACGGCCGTTGCTGCCGGCACTTGTCAGAGGATATATCAGGTAGCATGGCATTATCTCAGCGTCAGTTCAATCTGGTTTAGAAGCGCTAATCAGAAGCCATCAATACTGGTTTACCAAGAAATGTCAAGGAACTTAAAAAGCAAATATTCTTATTTAAAGTGGATTTGTATTTTGACTGATGCAATTAAAATATTATTTTTGTTTTTTTTATAATTGTTATCAATAGTGCCAACATGTCCCACAGTGCTATTCAGTAGTTAGAAGACATGTGCATTTGGTTTTAAATGTATTTCAATTCGAATTTTAGGCAATTGGAAATGTGTTGCAATCCTGAATAATTACAACTTTTGAGGCCTAAAATGTGAAAATCGGAGTGGAGCTTGAGTGGAGCTTGAAAGCCAACTGTGTATGATGCAGGCTGGATGAACTTTTCAACAGAAAGCCATAAATAAGCGAATATTCAGTGTTTTGTCATTATCTATTGCTATGTATTTGTTCCTAATACTTGGAGACACTTTAATCCTCAACCAAATTATTTTAGACTCTCCAACATTTTTCCATTTTTATCTACGGCCTGCTGGCCAGTCGGGAAGGCAACCGATTTCCAACTCCTGACAAGCCTTGTATTGTTGGAATCCATGCCCCCCATTCCCTTTCGACCGTTACAATAAAACACTCTTTGCCAGACATAAGAATCATGTAAATAGTTTGTTCCAGGATTTAAAAGTTTCACAGGAGCAAGTGATACCAGTGCCTGTATCTCTTTATTTGCAGAAATGTTAAATGTATGCAATTAGTTAAAGTATAAAAGTATAAAAATGGAAGAAGACCTGCATTCAGGGGCGTACCTGGAGCATTTGGAACCCGGGGCGGATCTTATATTTGGCACCCCCGCATTCCCCTCCTCAATTCTAAAATGTAAAAAACACCCACATATTTTTTTTTTTAAATGTATTTAGCATTGAGCAGTGTTTGTATTTTTATTTTTTAGGTATTTAGCACTGAGCAGTGTTTGTGTGTTTGAATGTAAGCATGTTTTGTTTTCTTGTAAATATATTTTTATTGAGTATTTTTCAACATTGTGGCAATGGAGAGAAAGCATCAGTGGGGACACGCAGGTCCCATCAGTTGATCAAGTCATCTAAAATAACAGTGAGAGTAGCTGTCGTAAATGCAACCGTTGGTGACGCGCAGGTCACTCCATTACGTATTGGGCATTCACAGGTTGGACTCGCAGGTCCCGTATTATGTATGCCTTAGGTGATAGCCCAAAATATTCGTTGGAGTCCCCCTTTCACCATAGCAATGACGGGCTAGTGCGGCTTATGTATCTCTTATAGGAAAGCTGTCGCCATATTAGTGGTAGTGTCACCCAGAGTCCGTAAGCATGTTTTGTATGACGTATGTGTGAGTGAATGTAGAGGTGTGTTTGCATGTAGTGTTGGCATTTAAATGCAGGCATGCCTTTTTGGTATAGTGTGTTTTTTGAATATGTGGTGTGTTTTTATGTAGTGTTGATATTTGGATGCAGGGGTGTATTTGTGTGTAATGTTGGCAAAATGCTGAGATGTATGCACATTTACACATATACTCAAATATACACACACTGGCACACATGCAGATACATAGACACACAGATGCACACACTGGCACATACAGATACACAGACACATGGGTATACACATGCAGATACATAGAAACACTGACACACAGATACAAACACACATATAGATACAAACACAAACACTTACAGACACTCACTGAAACACATATACAGAGGCACATAGGCACAGGCACACATACAGATACACTGACATACAGATACATTGACGCACAGATACAGACACACAAACATACACAGACACACATGCAAATACACAGACACACAGGTATACGTTTGTCTTTATTGTATGCAGTGTGTGTTTGTGTAGTGTATGCACCGCCCACCCCCCTCCTTAGTACGCCACTGCCTGTATTCCCACTAAAAGATCATGTGTGCTGGCTGCCTCCCAGTGCTTGGGGGAAGACATATTTCTATGTACAATCCTTTGTACTTCCTGCTGTTGTCTACAGGAAAGTTTTGGAATACAAATTCTCATTGACCATGTGAGATTGATGATAATGATTCATTCTGCATCTGGGTTTCAATGCTCAATGAAAAACTGGGACAACATTCTATTACCCTACCAGAAAAGTGAGCAGGTTTAGCCGCATTCCACACCAGTACAATACATTCCTACTTTCCTATCTATGACAACAAGAGAGGGAAAGATATATAGATGGATAGATAGATATCTAGATAGATAGATAGATAGATTGATTTTATAAATATCTATATTTTTTCTAATTTTTTTCGTTTATCTTTTTTTTCAGTTGACTTGTTATTTGCTGATTCTCTTGCCTCAAGCGATTGTTTACAAGCGGAGAAGCTTTGCCTGGAGGACGAGCCGTGTAATTCCAGTTACCATGATTTGAAGCACTGTTCACATGTCAGTACAGCCGAACCAGTCAATAAAACCCGATGTCTTCAAGCAGAGGTGGCCCTGAAACAGTACCCCTTGGTGGGCTGCAAGTGCAAGCGCCGCATGAAGAGAGAAGAGCACTGCTTGAACGTGTACTGGGCAGTAAACTCAGTTAATGTACAAGGTGAGTGGTGAGTCCCTGTCCTCCGTTTATGTTTCGGATCACTTATTGATTTGTTAATATACTCAAACCAGTCCTGTCATCAAACCATTTTGAACGACTACCTCTACAAATCTTGGCCAAAATGAAAGAGGAACCATTATTCTTCGGGATTGTAGAGTGAGCCCATGAGCGGCAGGTGGGGGCAGTAGTGAAAATAGGTGTGAAAGGACTTATTGTCCAGCCCCATGGCCCCCACCCATGAGTGGTGGGTGGGGGCCCTAAATGAAAATAGGTGTGGAAGGACTTATTGTTCCCTCCCCCCCCCCCCCCGACCCCAGGATTGGGGTTGGCCAGATATGTTGTGGACATTGGCCCCATTGTATTTCTATTGAGTATCAGGGTTTGTAACATCGCAAAATAAAGATGGACTTATCTGACAATCTGAATGAAGCAGTTTTTCATGTTTTAATTGTATCCTTTCCATCTTTCCTTCGAGCCAATCCTTCTTTCATTACTGGATCCATCTTCCAGTCTTTACTCTTTATCAATGTATCGCTCTTTACCAACATATTTGTTCTTTTTTTCTACTTTATCTCTGTCAGCCCGTTTCTAGTTTATATTTTTATACATCTTGCAGTATTGTATCCAATTATTTTGTCTATATCACGGTTTCATTTAAACTACAATAAATGGGGTTATAAACCAGTCTGTGTAAATAAGATACATTGATACATTTTAGCTGTATACTTTTTTTTATTAGAATGTCAAGTAACATTGTTCAGAACAGCCCGGCCCCTGGCCACACTACCGTTCACACTCCTAAAATTTAGTGTCCCTTGTTATCTATTTGAAATGTTGGGAGGTTCTCAAGTGAAAATTCCAAGGGAATTCAAATTTAAAGTCAAAATAGCCAAACTGGAAAAATTGCAGAGCCAGCACAAGTCAAACACAGCCCTGGTCAATCAGCATCTCCTCATATAGATGCATTGATTAAATGCATCTCTATGGGGAACGTTCAGTGTCTGCATGCGGAGGATGGAGACACTGAATGGCAGTGCTGCACAGTGTGCAGCAGTGCCCCAGGAAGCACTTTGAGTAGCCATCCGAGAAGTGGTGAGTGGAGGTATCCCTAGCCTGTAATGTAAACACTGCATTTTATCTGAAAATACATAGTTTACAGCAAAAAGCCTGAAGGGAATGATTCTACTCACCAGAACAAATGCAATAAGCTGTAGTTGTTTTGGTGTCTATAGTGTCCCTTTAAGTGTTAAAACATTGCTATTCTGCTAACTAGAAATTAGTATCAAATCAATAACAACACATTTTAATGGGAATTACAACATCCCTTAAAAATTCTCAGTGTATATGATGATGCTTACTAAACAGGTATGAACTTGCTGCAAGCACTGATAATTGGATTCATAGTATAACAAAATTAAATTGTGTATCTTATGAAGCAGAAATAGCAATGAAAGCAGTTTAATGCAGAAGTTTGCCCTCACTGAAAGGGCAAATAAACATAGCTGGTGTTTAATTCATTCTATAGCTCCATGAGTATTGCCTCTGGTTTATAGAAACACTCCAAGCACCATAAGCACTATAATTAGCTGAAGTGGTTTTGGTGCCAGGAGTGCCCCGGCTACCACCATATTTCTTCTAACAATTTGACTTCCAACGGGAGTCACTTCCTGCTGTCACTACTAATGCTGAAATACCTTGCTTAGCTGATTGGCTGAGAATGATCTACTGACGCTATGGAATGTTAGGTTACAAAAACAGAACCAACAGCTAGCGCTGACCAAGTTCTTCAGCATCCACATGCAGCCTTCCCTTTCTTTTCCTGATAGTAAGGAGTGAAGTTGTGAAGATTATATAACTAAAAGAGGGAGAATCGCCACAAAATACCCCTAAAACAAAACAAACAAACAAACAAAAAAAAAAAACACCTGAGTTTATTAAACAATTTTAAAAGGACAGTATAGGCACCCAGACCACGACATCTCATTAAAGTGGTCTGGGTGCACTGTCCTGTCCCCTTAGCCCTGCAATGTACAAGATGTTAGAGTTTTAGAGAAACTGCAATGTTTACATTGCAGGGTAAAGCCTACCTCTAATGGATGTCTTCCAGATAGCCACTAGAGGCACTACCTTAACTCTGTGAAACGACGTTGGACATCCTTGCATGAGGATATCGAAAATCTTCAAATTCTCCTTAGGAATGCATTGATTCAATGCTTTGCTATCGGGAAGTTTTTATACAGGCGACAAACGCCGTGCATGCGCATTAGATTCCCCGAGCGCTAAGACGTCGCAGGAGGAGAAGACCTAGCCAGGGTCGAGGGAGCCTTAGTGCTGGAATAAAGGCAAGTAAAAAAAAAAGGATGTTTTTTTTCCTTTTTACTCTTTACTCCCCGGGAGGAAGCGGGACATACAGAAATAGGGACAGGTACACAGATTTGTATTCCTAACACTATAGTGTTCCTTTAACTCGAGGTGATTTATCAGTGGTAAACAATGTATCTTTTTCATCAATGTACTTTGTAGAAACCATGGAATGTACCTACTACTATGTAATGTAATAATCCTAACGTTCTTACAGGTTTCCGAGATTTAGGGGATTCTCCTTATGATGACATTGATGTTGATATGACTACCGAATACCTTGACATGGAAAAATTGCTTACCGGTAAATATACAACTTTGTTATAAAATGTTCACTTTGCTTTTTGTTGTAATGTCGGTGGATATCAAACCAATAGATTTAATGAACACTCTTAACCCCCTTTCCCCATTCCCCATTGTAAGTAGGCAGTTTTATAAATTATTTACTTGTTTCTTGGGTACCAATGGATGCAAATCGCTACTTCCTCTCATCAGCCAGGGGAGTCAGAGCTTCCTTGAGCCAGTGAGCTAAACCCTACACTGCCAGGCTTAGCTGCAACCGAAAGCTTCCAACACTAATATAGGCCATAGTGGAGGTTGGAAGTGTTCATATTATACATTTTAGTCTAATGCTTAATTCATGTGTCAACTTAAATCAGGGCATGGGGACAAAGAGAGGATTACCTTTTATATTTCTAATTGAGCTACATCTTAAACGTTTCCCTTTTAGACGGTGGACGGATATTACAGCCCTCTGTGTGCTAGAAAGCGACAGATACAAAACTCCACAGTGATATTTAATGCAAGTAGGTCTGTACCACACAACAACTATTGTTCATTTAAGAGTTAAAGGGACACTATAGTCAGCAACACAACTTTAACTTAATGAAGCAGATTTAGTGTATAGATTATGTTCGTGTAGTCTCACTGCTCAGTTCTCTGCCATTTAGGAGTTAAATCACTTTTTTTTATGCAGCCTATTCACACCTCCCTGCATGTGACTTACACCGCCTTCCTTAACACTTCCTGGATAGAGTTATCTAATTTTATACCTCTTGTACTGCAAATTCTGTTTAATGTAGAATTTCTTTACTCCTGCTCTGTTAATAGCTTGCAACAGCCTCCTGTATGTAATTAAAGTTCAATTTAGAGAGCAGATAATGCTACATTTTAATGCAAGTTACTATCTGATTGAAAGTGAAAACATTTTCTTTTCATACAGATTGTGTCAGTGTGGCTAAGGCTGCATAAACAGAAACAAAAGTGATTCAACTCCTAAATTGCAGTGAATTGAGCAGTGACATTTCAGACACATGATCTATACACCAAAATTGCTTCATTACGTTGAAGTTGTTTTGGTGACTATAGTTTCCCTTTAAATACTCTTTAGGCAATTCATATAAATAGCTATTAGGAGGCCACAAGAGACATCATATTGATTTTATTGTGTCTCATGAGAACATTTCTACATTATTAGCCGTATGCAGTCATTACTGTTTGTGTGTATCACTCGCTTTGCTACATTGTTTGTCTGTGATATATGTGTCTTTGTTGTTGTTTAGTCACACCTATCACTGTATCAGTATTGGTTCATTTATATTGATGATTTGGAATTATTATGCTATCAGGTCCAGGTGTGGTCCAAACGCTGCATTAATCCATAGCTGCTTTGCTCCTTTTTGTTTGTAAAGCTGATGGTTTCTTTATTTGGGTGGTTTTGTTATTTTTTTTTATAAAGGTGTTGTGTTCATAACCTTTCTTTTTAGTTTACTTAAATAAGGTTTTAAAAATGTAATGTATTTTTTAAATAACCTCTAAAATACCTGAAATAATGTTATAGACTCCTGAAATAATGGTATAGACGTTATGTGAGATAATTCCATATTTTGAGATTGTAACTTTTTTCTATGTGTAGCATTTTCCTCATTAAAACCAGCGCTCAATGGGAAAAAATAGTGGATCATCTAAATAGATTGTGGCAGTCATCTAAGATCCTTACCTGTTGTGATGAAGTTAGATGGTTTGGATGAAACAAGTCAATATATGCTATTTCAGAGTCCTTTTAATTAAAGATATTTTTTTTGTTTTGAGAGATGGGATAGAGCTGTTCCATAAAAGTACCAGGAATTTACTACAGGGATTGGATGGGGTTAATAATCTATGGAGGAGAATTCAGACCGTCCCAGAGATTATGTATTCGTGGTAACAGAGTTAATTGTACGGAGTATGAAGAAATAAATGTGGGGAAAAAAAACCAGAGGAGATTTACAGGATTATTTTGGCATGCATGGGGATAAACAATGGGCAGTGCAGTGGAAGTGGAAGAATAATGAGTAGGAGAGTGCTTAGGAAAAAACAAGAAGTAGGTGAAGGTGAAGAGAGATGAATTGGTAGGGTAGAGCACAGGGTAGGAAAACCTAAGAAGTAGAGGAAAGCATTGGAAAAATCCTAAGGCTTAGGGAAAGAAACCATGGGTTAAGGCAGAGCATGTGACAAGTAAGGGCATGGCTAAATAACAAACAAAAAAACATTGGGTCGTGGAGGGCTAAATGACGGTTGTCAGTGGTATAAACAGTTGGAATTATTATATTACCCTAGACAGGTTCATTTAATATAAATCCTTGGTCTGATGAAGAAGGGGGCACAGCCTCAGCAAAATAATTCTTCTCTACCAAATCAGGGCCTTCAAACTGATCAGGTCCACATTTCTGCTCTTCTCCTTATCTTCTGAGCAGTGTGGTCGAGCAGAGGCCTTAGTAAGTAAAATAACACCTCAGGTTTGTTGGTGAAAAACTGCTGGTTCCAGTGGCATGGTATGTGAACCCATCAATGGAATGAACTCTATTCCACCAGATAGTTATTTTAATACATCCTCAGTACTCTGAAACCCACTGACTCTTCGTTAAGAGATGTGCTTGATCTCACTGTATTTAGGAATGTAATTTTTCTCACAAAGGTATACATCTGGAGGATACTCTTGGGATACGTCAATTTAGTGCCTTATAAACTCTGTATATTTTTTCCAAGGAAGTCATCACTATCTTTGATTTGGTAGAGCAGGTGACCATCAATTTGCCTTTTGGTGTGGGCAGTGACCCTGTCCCTTCGATTGTGTGTTTATATGTGTAAATTTCACTAGATTCGTTATTACCCATTTTTTTGCTCAAATTATAATTATTTTTTTTTTCTAATGGTTAATTGTAAGATACCGATGGTGGTGGGGGTGGGGCTTAAGGCTCTGGCCTAAGGCCAGTTGTGGCCGTAGTGAGTTTGGCCTATGGTTGGGCTCAATGGGCCTTAAATTGTAAAGTTACTGCATGACAGTAGATATGAGGCGGGAGAGATAAAAAAAAAAAAAAGGAATAGAAAAATTTTGAAAAAGAACCAACAATAAAGATTAAACAGAAATTGCAAGGGTCACTAGACCGAGTCAGGGGTTGATCAGCTTGGGTGAGTCCCGGTTTTATGCTGTCTAGTGGTGCCGGCCTTTCACTGCCCGCTGTTAGCTGCTGTCGCCGGTTTGGCCCCCATTGGGGTGAACGGCTTGGTCTTTGTCACGTCCCATTGGTGAGTCGCCGATGTCGTCGGCTGGTCGCTGGGTCTGTGGGGGTGTCCCCTGATAAGCCTAGTTTGGCGAGGAGTGTGGGGGCTTCGGAGATGTCTGTGGCCGTAAGAGTCTCTTCCCCCTTTCGTACCTGAAGCGAACGCGGGGTTCTCCAACGGTATTCCATGCCATTGGTGCGGAGCAGGGCTGTGAGGGGTTTCATTGACTTGCGCCAGCGCAGGGTTTCTCCTGACAAATCTGCATAGAAGTATAAAGCCATGTTCTCAAAGTTAAGGGTGGCAGTTCCCTTCAGGGCCGTCTGGACTAGTGCTTTGTCGGCTCCGCTGCGAAACCGCACAATCAGGTCCCGAGGTGCAGCGTCAGGCGCTCCTTTAGGATTCGGTACCCGGAAGGCGTTGTCTGTGTGTATGGCCCTCGCGGTCTTGGGCTCTAGTAAATGTGCTAGCAGCCTCCTGAGTAGATGCGGGAGCTCTGCCTCGGGTACCTCTTCCGGTATTCCCCGGATTTTTAAGTTAGTGTGGCGCCGTGTGTCTTCTAGCTGGGCGAAGCGCATGTCAGTGGCAGCTTGCTTTGTAGTGAGTGCCTCGATGTCCCTTTGTAGTTGCGCTATGGTTTGGGTATGCTGTACCGATGTTGCTTCCCCTTTGTCGATTCGGCTCACCAGGCCTGTGATGTCGGCGCGTAGCAGTGCTACATCCGCCTGCAGGGTTCTCTGGAGGGCGCTGAGCATGTCCTGGATCATTTCAGCCGTCGCTGGTTTAGAGGTCCCTTTCTTGGGTTGAGGTGGGTGTTGTATTGCCAACATGTGGCATGCTTCCTCTTCGTCTAATGACAGTTCCTCTGAGTTTTCCGAGAAATCATCCAGGACCGCGGCCATCTTGGGCCCACACGCGCCATGCGCTTGGTGGAGGAGATCGCCGATATTCATGCCCGGTTTGGGTCTGTCCTTCTGGCTTCATTTTTTTTGTTTTTCTGCCCATGGTTGCCAGGGTCCGTGGGGCTTTGGTAGGGAGGCTTGAGGGTGGCTTTTTCTCCCAGTTTAAGCTGTTTTTCAATTTAATTTTTAAATCTTTGAAAAACGTTTGTAGTGTTTCCTGACTTAAAAAGATTGACAGCTGGATAAACCATTTTATTACTGAAGGTTACTGAGCTAGATACACACACATCCCCTATCACCAGGGGCCAAAGACAAGTCTGCATAGAGTTAATGCTTTTTGTATTGATTGAGACACTGGCTAATTTTCAGTAACATGTTGTAATATGAATACATTTGTCAAAGAGATGCTTTGTTTGGAAGCTGACTGCTACGTAATATACAGTTTAATCAAATGCTTTCCACAAGCCAACTGTTGATAATGACATTTAATGAAAATACACAATGAGTAGTCAGTTGAAGAAAGAAAAAAAAAGAAATAACATATAATAGTAAAAACTCCAATAATAGGAAAAAAAAAGATTTTAATTCTAAAATTTGATTTTGTGCAGATTTTATTCAGTTTCTGTATTTAAACATCTGAACATTAAAATACAAATACTTGATTGTAACAATGAAATTAACAATGGCAGGAAAATTAGTTTAAATGTGAATCGTAAGGAATTCAAAGTGAATTTAAATGTTTAGTGCAAATAAACAAACTGACAATTTTACTTTGGCTGTTTTGACCTAAAAAAAAAATAAATAAATAATAATTTTCTTTGAATTCTAATAATCTAAACTTTAGTGAACATTGTGATGGCTCTTGTTATTTTCCTTACCCCATTAAAGGACACGTCTCCGTAATTATAAAGCTACATCTTCTTGCACAAAAATAAATATGAACAAAAATGTAGAATTTATGTTATTAGTCTCCTATCGTCTTTAACCAAATATATACCATGAAACCATTTTCCTCTCTTTCCATTCCACACTCTGTACAATCACCAAACATCGTAGCTGAAGTATTAGTCGTCTTGAGCAGATGTCAATAAAGTCGTTTATGTAAGATACAATTCACGTTCTAAAGTCACTACGAGTTCTATATTTAAAAACCAATGCCTTTGTGTTAAACATATTAATGCAGGTTATTTTGCGTCATGCTATTGATTGCACTAGTAAATTACATAAGGTCGTTGTGAGATCCATTCTGCTCTGAAGTGTTATCATAAAAACAGATGGAGGGAGACAATAGCTGTGGGACACACCTAAATACATCAAAGAACATTACAATGGACAGAGAGTAGATAGCCTGCACATAGATTTCATCTATATCAATTTTATTAAAACGAACCTGTAATGAGAAATTGTACTTACTGTACAATCAGAAAGATTATATTTATATTAGAAAGACCCGATATATTGAATGTAAAATATCGGAATATCGAGATATACTTAGCTCACCTTTTTTTCCCAGTGCGGATATCTTCTGAAGTTCATAGGTGTTTCTCGTAGTGTAACACCCACCTCTGGTCCATCCTCGGCTCCTCCTGCAGTGTTCTGTATTGCCCTGCCTGGGGACGGACCTCCTATGTGACACTTTTATTGCCAGCATGTCGGGTGGGGGAAAGACCTATATTTAAAAGTCAAATGGTTTCATACTTACCATAATTTTCTTTTCCTGATCATTATACATGACAGCATTTACTAATGGGTTAGCTCCTCCCCTCACAGCAGAAAGGACAGAAAACGGAACCCTGAGATTGGTATAAATAGATCCACCCCCTTCCCAATAGGCAGTCTTTGTAACAATTATAATTATTATTTTATTATTTATATAGCGCCAGCAAATTCCGTAGCACTGTACAATGGGTAGCTTCACAACTCTCAAAGTAGGTGGGTGGGAACATAATACTGCCATTTATAATGATCAGGAAAATAAACTTACGGTAAGCAAGAAACAATATTCTAAATCTTTAAATTTAATAGCAAACCTGCTAGCATGTTGTATCGATAAAATGTTATGCTCTTTAAAAAGAGCATAAGTAGTTTGGGGCATAACAGGTACCCTTTAAAAATATAAAAATGCTTTGAAACCAATCAGCATGAAAAAGTAGTGCATGTGGTTGCCTAATCTATGGTTCTTAAAAGAATACTCCAAACACCATAACCACTTCTGTGCCCTGGGATCCACCCACACCCCCTTGTAGGTAGTCAAACTGTTAAGTAATGGTTTGGAATATTAACTTGTTTCTGCTGGTCAGACCTGCTCCCTGCCAGAAGTCCTTAGTGTTTATTTAATAATTTTGTAAGTGTGAAAATATAAGATGAAATATATTATGAAACCATGTTTTTCAATGTCTTCATATTAAATAATGACATGGATCAGTGGTGGCTAATTCATAGAGGCACTTGGGGTGGTCCCACGGCAGAAATTTGTTGGTATAATAAAATTATTAAAAATAAATAATAATTTAAGTGGTACTGATATTGTTTCTTTAGAGGGAACTGTACTTGAAATCCTAATTAAATGGATGTATATGTATAGTAGTGCAATGCTATACTTTCCTCTTCCTACTTCTTCCACAGAACAGACCCATTAATAATACATAATGGTTTTCGGTAGAAACTGTTGAGAGTAACTAAGCATGTTTAGAAATTGTGAAAAACGCCCTGCCTGAGTATAGACTTTGGACATGCTCAGTCTGCTCTCTTAGATGATTTCTGAAATGACCCATCTGGTACTTTGCACTAGGTTGCCCGAGTCTAGATAACTATTTTTATAAAATGCTTACTAATTTGCATAAATTAAAAGAGACTTGTGCCCATCAGGCCCAGCCTTTCTAAATTTCATTTTTTGCGTTTCTGTTTTGGTAAAAGAGATTGGAAGAATAAATAGATATATTATTTATATGTTTGTCTATGTAAACTAATATTTTCTGTGATTCATATTTTATTTATTTAATATTTTAACATAATTTTAATTATGTTAATAATTAGACTAAGCCATTTCCAGCAAACAAAGGAACTGATAATTTGCTGTAGGGGTGGTGTCTACTACTGCACCATCTTAAACTTTTACCAGCCTCTATTGATATTGGTATATCTCTTTCAGCTCAGGAAAAGAAGATTGAATCTACAAACGACTGTGTGCATCAAACTAACACGTGTAGTTTTAATGAAAAATGCAGCAAACACAAGAACGCTTATGTACTACAGTGCAGAGCAACAAACTACGGGGAAATCTGTGAGCGGCGGAAATGTCACCAGTTGCTGCGTCAGTTTTTCAAAAAAATTCCAGTGGAGTTTACAAAACGAATGCTTTTTTGCCAATGTACCGATAACAAGTGTGGAGAACGCAGACGCAAAACTATAGTACCGGAGTGTTCTTTCGAGGAGGCCTCCAAACCAAACTGCCTACAGCTACATTACTCCTGTATCAACGACAATCTTTGCAAGTAAGTTTTGAAGTACAGCTCTCATTTCATAGGAAAGAAACTATAAAAAAATAGAATTTTAGGAACTAAACTACCCAAGAAATTACATCTACATCATAGGGAAGCTTCAGTAGACACAGTTATCCATCAAGGTATCTAATGATACATGCTGTCATGGAAGGGTCATAAAAAGCAGGGGGGAGAAAGAGATAATAATTAGCAACACGTTATGCTTTTCAGGTTTACCTCTGGTAAGCATAACGATGGAATCGGGTTGGTTAAAAAATCTTTACGTATATCTTTTTTTACATTTTAAAAAAAAATCTTTATTTATGATGTGGAATACTGCAAGATCGTCAGCAACGTCAAGTCATGCACATATTGTGGTAATAAACAATATCACATATTCAAGCATTACATGGAAAATATTTTGTGTCCGAGAATATAAAAACATAGCAGTTAAGGAAAAACGGCGCCTCAGAAGGGATATGATAACATTATACAAATATATTCGGGGCCAGTACAAACCATTATTTGGAAATCTATTCATAAACAGGGCTATACATAGGACACAAGGTCACACATTTAGGCTGGAAGAAAGGAGATTTCATCTAAGGCAAAGAAAAGTTTTTTTTACAGTAAGAGTAATAAGGATATGGAATTATCTGTCTGAAGAGGTGGTTTTATCAGTATATACAGATGTTTAAACAGCAATTGGATAACTACTTGCAAAAATAGAAAATTCTGAGAAATAGTGGGGTTTAGCTGCTTGATCCAAGGAGATATCTGACTGCCATTTTGGGTTGAAGAAAGATTTTTTTCCTAGTTTGTTGCAAAATTGGAAGCGCTACAGACTGTTTGTTTTTTTTTTTGTTTTTTTTTTTGCCTTCTTTTGGATCAACAGCAAAAACATATATGAGAAAAGCTGAAATTGATGGACGCAAGTCTCTTTTCAGCTATGTAACTATGTAAGACCAGTAAGTGAATGTAAAATATCCGGTATCTGTCGCGATCTGCTCAGTACCTGGGAGTAATGCAAGGTTTATTTACGAGAACAAACCATACAAGTGCACAATTATGTAAATGGAAGAGGAGCTAGACTGACTAATACCGTCATGCAAGTGTTTCTTTGTTTCTCAAAGCCATCATATACTGCTCTCCATAATGCGTTGAGCTCATTACCTTCAGCACTTATACAATGATACCAGCAGATAATGCGTGTTGTGGCAACACACAAGCTGCATTTAGCGCTGAAAGTGGAAATAGAAACTTTGGCAACAACTTAAACAGATTAAATGTCCATTAATAAGTGAATTCCCTTGCTGTCTCACTGGCTACAGAAACGGTATTCACTGAAAATGTGCTCTGACTACATGGCCTGGGTGCAGGGCCGGTGCAAGGATTTTTGCTGCCCTGCATTCAAATTTGCCACCCCATTCACTCCAGACTTGAATCTATGTAGGGACAGAGACACTACAGTATTCGGAATACTGGTTTATATTCCTAACACTATATATAGTGTTCCTCTAAAAGTATTGATTTAAAAAAAAATTTAAATGGTCCTTTTTGTCCAAAAGCAGTCACTGATACACACATACACACATTCACGCACACACTCATTCACTCATTGACACTCAACGGTCCACACAATCACAATCAGTGACCAATGCACACACAAATTCACTGACTCATGCAGAGTAACAGACACACACTGGCCCAAGCAGACATACACTGACTTATGTAGACTGACACATACACTGGCCCAAGCAGACACATACACAAACACTGGCCCAAGAAGACACACACACACAGTAACCCAAGCAGATGGACACACACTGACCCAAGCAGACACACACACGGACCCAAGCAGACACACACACACACACACTGACTCAAGCCGACAAACACACGGACTCAAACAGACACACAGACCCAAGCAGACACACACACACACACACTGATCCAAGCAGACACACACAGACTGATCCAGACTCACACTGGCCCAAGCACACACATGCTAACCCAAGGAGACACAATGACACTGACTCAAGCACACACACTGTTCAAAGCAGACAGGCAAACACTGCCTCAAACAGACACACACACGCACTGACCTGAGCATACACACACACACGCAGTGACCCAAGCATACACACACACACTGACTCAAACAGACTGACACACATTCTTTAAAACACACACACACTATTAAGTCCCCATCTTGCCTTCACTTCACAATTACTCAGTCTCTCCGTGTGTCCCAGGCTTCTGGACTGCGCCTGGCTGCCTCCGCTCTCTCTCAGATCCGCCCCCACTATCCTCCCGCCCACTTGACCCGAGTGCAGCTATGTAAGTGCTATGCAGCTATGTAAGTGCTCCCTAGTGCCAAGCTATGTAAGTGCTCCCTAGTGCAGCTATATAAGTGCTCCCTAGTGCCCAGTGCCATCACCTGAGGCATGAACTATAGACTTTGTCCCACATAGAAGGGGGCGGCCCAAATCAGCAGTAAAGCTGCTGCTGGCACCCCCCCCCCCCCCTTTGAAAAGCACCCTATTCGGCTGCCTAACCGGCCTATAGGTCGTGCCAGCCCTGCCTGGGTGTTACAACTTTGTAACTCTCTTACTGTGCTAAACGTGACTACAACAAGAGCAAGAGGTAGGTGGGCATATTCTCAGTGGAAGCCAGGACTCTGATGTAGTTGGTGAGATAGAAGAAGGATGGGCAGGTAAGAGGTTAATTTACCTTTTTTTTTTTAAACACTCGGACCCTTAGAAGGTGCAGTGCTCATAGGAATCATTAAGCAGTTACTACTGTGGACTGTGATAGGTAACCTTTGCCAGTCCAGCTGCTGTGAACTATTACTCACATAATATATGGTGGAAGGGCATCACGGAATTGTAATACACAGCAGATACAGTAACAAAATTTGCCTATAATGTCTGTGAATTACACTGCTGCCTAGTAACACCTCTAGTGGCAGCACACTCTGCATGGAGGCGCTGAATGCTCCCCATAGAGATGCACTGATTCAATGCATCTCTATGAGGAGATGCTGATTGGTGCAGCACGGCTTTTTGAAGTGCATGCACAATAACCTCGATGATCTCAGCTATAGAGGCAGGGCCAGCCATGACGAGACAACAAGGCGAGTGAGAAGAGGTGCGTAAACTCAGGGGAGGGGACAGACACCTACAGCCACTTCAGCACTATAGTGCTAGGAATACATGTTTGTGTCCCTAACGCTATAGTGTTTCTTTAAATATAGAGGCATTTGTAGTATTGATGTTTAGTCACAGCTGAATTTACCAGAAGGCATTGGATATTTGCTTAGAGGGACTCTTTTTCCAGATGCAAGTTAATAATGCCACTAACCCACATTTTTTTGTAAACCCTCACATTACTGGCCCACAAACTCATTTAACTTATTTACATATTTAGGTTAAAGGGTGTCTCTTTTCCTATAATTATATATTCAGTGTCAGATTTTGACATGAATGCTTTGTAAAAAAAAAAAAATACAAACCTAAAAATTAAAAAAATAATAATAATAATTTTTAAATTATATATATTTTCCTCTTTGAAAATGCTTCCTTCTTTTAAAAAATTTTTAGATCACGTTTGGCAGATTTCCAGAAACATTGCCACCCATTTGATAAAAGGACAACAAGCTGCCCGAGTGATGATTTGTGCTTACAAGCTTACATAAGGATGATTGGTACGTTGCCTTTGATATTCTAAGGTCATACGGGAAAAAAACAGTCTGTGAACAGCTTAAAAATATATGTTTTTAATGATAATGCTCCATTAGAAGATATATCATATCTATTCGGTTGTCAGTAAACTACTTTCCTTTTATGGCTTGTTAAATTATTGGTTGACATAATGACTTTCTAATGTAAATTTCTTTGTAACATATACATATTGTAGATGATATCATCAGATGATGATTTGCTTTCATGACCATTCTGTAATTCTTGTGTTTCTGTAGCTCTCTTTGTTGTATGTCTGAAGCAAGCTTATGCCCTGTCTGTGATTATACCTTACCTCCGCCATCCGAATTTTGGCTTGCTCCCTTATTTCCGTTTTAATATCTTCTCTACTTCCCTTTTCACCACTTTTGGGGTTAAATTGATAACACCAGTCATTTTTAATTCTTCTAATGCATCTCTTCCTGTTTCCTTTTGTCGAGGAGACAATGATAGTTATTTACTTAATACTTACCAAAATTGGTTTAATATTTGACTTTGCAGAGAACTTACTCAGACTGCAAGAAAAGGGAATGTGCATATATTTTCATGTGTACATATGTATATTTATACAAAAGAAAAGTGCTGTACACTGTAATGATGTATTCATTAGTTGTTTAAATTGTAAAGTCAAGTGCACAGCTTTTATTGAATAAATGTGACTATACCACCAAATCTAGCACAAAAAAGTCCAAGTGAGGATGCACATACTAAAGCTAAGGTTAACATCCATACTCAGGAAGGAAAGGTGAATCCCCAGCTGGGCTGCCATCAGAAATTTTGGGGCTCCTTACACGGTTCAAGGCCTGGGCCCCAAGGTCTCCCTCCCGAGTCCACCTACAGGTCCACCGTGTCCGCCCACAAGGATATGAAAGTGGATGAAGTGGATATGTAAAGTGTGTGTGTGTATAGTGGATGCAGTGTGTGTGTTTGTATTAGTTTGTGGTGTTGGATAGGGGCTATGGGGTGGAAAGAAGTTTTTATTTTTTTAAAATTTATAATAACACAGCTCAAGGCCTAGGTCTCCTCTTCCTGCCCCTACCAGATATTCTGGGTTCCTTTATTGCACATTCTATGTAATCTAGAATGTCTTATCTCCTGCTCTGTTAATAGCCTTCTAGACTCTGCAGCAGCCTACTGTGCGTGATTAAAGGTTAATTTACAGAGCCGGTAACAAAAACTTCTAAAGTAAGTGAACATCTGAAAATGCAATTATTTTTTCATGCAGGCTAAATCACAATTTTGGGAGGTGTGGTTAGAGCTGCATAAACAGAAACAAACGTGATTTAACTCCTAAATGGCAGAGAATTGAGGAGGGAGACTACATGCGGCATGACCTATACACAAACTGCTTCATTTAATGTTACCAGTCAAATTGCATCTAATTGGTTACCTCCTTCAGTGATGTTGAAAATGGTAAAATGATGATCCATTTATTTCTCTGCGTTATTTCCTAGATGTCAGATTTGTTTCTTTACTTCCAATAGGTACCATAATGACCCCAAATTTTATCACCAACTCAAGCATGGCTTTGTCTCTTTGGTGTACTTGTGAAAGCAGTGGGAACCAGAATGATGACTGCAAGGCAATCCACGGAATGTTCGCGGGCAGCACGTGTCTCAGTAAGTCATCACTCATGTCTCACTAATAGTTACTCAGGGTTCTGCCGTGATATGTTGTGTTATACTTAGATTTTATTGAGCTGAGCTGCCAGTGACTCAGGTCAGTAACATATTTACAAGATTTTTTTTTTTACTTTATCTCAATTTTCTGTATTTTATGGTGTAATAGTAATACAAATCCAAACCAAAGGCATAGTCGAAAAGTAGAGTACAAAAACTCAAAGCCATAACAGAGGGAGCATAATGCAATCTACAAAACCCACAATGGACAGCAAGCCACGGTGACCATTCCCAAGCATCACAGATAAAATGAAGTTAGAGAGTATATTACCACTGCCTGACGTATGTTTATTGCTCACTCCAAGAGAACCTTTTCCAATGTGAGTTTATGATACCAGCTGATAAGCATAACATTAAAAACTTTTGGAATCATTACCAGGTAGCCAAGCAGGAGTCAGAAGGTTCCATCTTTGATGCTGTGTTATCACTTGGCTGTGACCTGATGAGAACAACTATATAAATTGATAAAATGATCATTCTGTAGCAGGACATAGTTTATAGCTACACATAGTACAGGTAGCATTCTCTCTCGTTTCCTAAAAATATTAAATAAAATCGGCTCAATTTAATTATGGAAATAAAGTTAAATAATTGCTCGAAGGGTTAAGACATGATATTTGTAGGGTATAATTAGAAATGAGCAGAACATGTGTGAACTGGGGCAGGTCACAAGGAACTAGACATTCTTAGTGTTGATATGTAGGATGGTTGGGTTTAGATAACGGAGGCGTTGTTTATTTCAGTTTGATGTTATCATTCTTATGATTCATAGCAAGCGCTGCGTAAATGTATTAACATGAATAATTCCATTAATATTGATTGATCGACTCAAGTTTGTTTTGCACTTTTTTTGTTTGCAAACTTTTTCTCGAGCACTAGGTAGGAAGAGACATTATCACAACATCTTATAGGTTACGTATGCGATACAACAGTGTACTAACCAATCTCTAAGAATTGTAGTAAGTGCTAACATAACAATTCTTACTCCCTCAGGAAATTTGATCAAGTCTGAGTTTGGAGGAAATATTGAATTGGATACAACGTTGACAATTTCCAGGATTGAACATACAGACGATACAAATTTCTCAGCCCTCTCTAGAACTAATAAGGTACGTGGTAAAATGATTGCAATATTTAAACTTCTACCTCTATGACACGGCTATGTAACACTTTCTATTAAACTATAACTCTTTTGATTCTCAGTCTTCAATCATAAACTGGTTGAATATTATGGAAGACATAGCAAAATGTCCAGTCTTGGTAGGATGCTCATATCTGAGATTAGGGAATGGACCAAGTGATGAAGGCTGTGCTAAAGGAGGTAATAGGAGTTAAAGGCGGGTATGAGAGAAAGAGTTAGGACCTGCTTATAAAGAACAAATACAGGAGTCAGGCAAGTGTAATAGAGAATGGAAATTCTGCACTGAAAATATCGGACAATTTATGTCAGGAAAAAAATAAATAAATGAAAAAAATTGACTAATGGATGAAATTTGTTTTGGACAAAACAATTTATTGTCGATTAAATTAATTTGGACAAACTGAAAATTTCCACAGTGCACATGTCTGTCCACCTTACACTAACAGAGACATTGGAATATGTCACGAAATATCCTTTCCTCTCTACCCATGAGAAGCATGCTGCTGATGCTGTCCAGGATCCCAAAGAAAGCATAGATGGAAATAAACTCTTGCTGCACATTCAGATATACATTGCAGCCCCATCACACTACCTAATAGATGAGTGTGCAGCAAAGTTCGGTTCTACAGCACTCACTTCTGACAGTTTCCTTGAATAACCTGGCAGAGGACTATACTACTAATCTTTTATTTTATAATTGGATCTCTACTTTGAATAGCAGCTACCTGTGGTAAACCCCCCCCCCCCCCCCCACCTCCCTGCCGCACCCCCCATCCTTCACCAATTGTAGAGATCTGGGTACCCATGTACCCCTTGAACCCCTCCCCCCACACCCTTGATCGCAACACCAATGTTTCATAGTAACAAGAGAACAGTAATTTTGTACGTCTGCTTGGGCATTTAAACACTATTGATTTGAAGCAGAGGATACCCAATGTTATGAATTCAGTGACTACTGACTTTTGTAAGGACATTCTTTTATTCTATTTTAGTATAAATGCTAAATTTTAATCTAGTCCTGGAGGCTCAGTGTCGTGAATTAATTGTATGCATTATATTTTTGTCCCATCTGAAATAAAATTCATTGTATTTCATTATTATGTCCAATTCTATGTTTTTTTACAGGTTGGTGAAAAGAATCAGCTGCCAAATAACTCCGGGAATCAAGAGAGAGACATTGCTAACCAATCCAGTGGTACCGGGACCAGCGTATCATTCTCAGCTTTGGCTTTAACACTCTTCAGTTCCGCATCGCTTTGGATCTTAGATATGGTTTTCTTCATTTAAGCCAGAAGTTTAGAGTGCCTACCCTGAAATGCCACTATCACACACAATTCACAGATTTATGGTTCCATCTGGTTAACAGGAAACTGTACATTTAATTCAATAGGCCCACTGCACTGTATGTACAAATGTATTCCTAAGACTTGGAGAGACTGACTGCAAGGCCAAAGAGAAGATACATGGATATTCGGAAAAATTGGACTATGATATCATACATGGTTAGATGTCGATATGGATTTTTTCCTAAGCTTTCGGAATATGAGACTATATTTCTGTGCAGTGGGTTTGCAGACTGAACTTAATATACGGGAGTTAGGATGTAGCTATTGGTGAGTTACATAAGAGATAAACAGATATATTTTGGAGATAAATGTGTCATTCCATTCAATGGACTAAGGTCATGGTGAGTTAATATGCCAAACATCAGAAAATGCTCACTTATTTCTTCTTAGCCAAACTCGGATGGCTGTTTGATGCCAAATTTGGAGACAGTAGTACATATAATGTCTGCTGTAAAAGCACTGTTGCTAACAAGATCATGCTTTAACATTGTATCTGTTCATAGCAACCAGAAATATTATTATGCTTGTTGGATATTCTCATTAAAGATTAAACAAAAAAAAAACTTTAAAAATAGTTTTCTCTTCTGTGGTGCAGTCACATAAGGTAAAATATAAATATCTCAGTTTGTCCAACATAATAAAGTAAAAAATACCGCATATAAAGAAAAACAATTCCAAATGCCAATACGCTTGCCGATTCAGCTTAAATTGTCATATGTATATTATTTAGGTCAGTGTCATTCACATCTATAGATCACTTATCATCTTGGACAGCTGATTTAGTGGGAATCTGTCATTTATAGAACACTCCTAGATATTGCCTTTATCATTATGGCAATGGCATGACAATGGTATAGAATTGAAGTCCAAAAAGGTAAAAAAAAAAAAAAAATGAAATGTTAAATAGCTTTTAAAGCGCACCTGTCATCACATTACAACTTAATCTTAAATTATAGAGAATCAAATTTCACCTATATATTGTGCTTGCAGCAGAGTTGTTAGCAAATGTCTAAATTTCTCTAAAATATGAGGTTGAAAACCAGCCTTTCCCCCTTGACTTAATCAGTTGAGTATGTTTTGATTAGCACAGATAAAAAATGCTATGCTCTGCATTTCTTTTACCAGGGAAACCCTCCTCCCATTTAAATTCAGCGTGAGGGAAATCTGTGTCTGCGAGGGGAAATAGGGGATAGGTGCAGGCTCTGTGTCAGAGCAGCACCTGCAGCAGTATGAAGAGTGGAGAGAAACAGCCAGAATGATTTATTGCAGTGGATTTTGACAGGCAATCTGAAAATGGAGAGAGAGGGAGTGGATAAGTTTATTTATCTAAAGCCAGCATAAATTGTTGGGGGCTTTTAACCTTTTAAACAGGTATGTGCTTCCCAAACAGGGGTATACAGGTGTCTTACTGAAACATGATTGATGGTCTCAGCAGGAGACAGGAGTACACGGGTAATGGAAATAAAATAAAATATGTCAATTTAACAGTGATAGGGGAAGAAAAACTTTTTGTATAACATGAGCCAGGCCAAATGATTAGAAAACTGCTAACTTATCTGTCATTAGAGATTAGCATAATGCATAGAAACTGTATTCTAATCAGCCACAACATTAAAACCACTGACAAGTGATGTGAATAACATTGATTATATCATTACAATAGCACCTGTCAAAGGGGGAATATATTAGGCAGCAAGTGAACAGTTAGTTCTTGAATTTCATGTGTTGGAAGTAGGAAAAATGGGCAAGCGATAAGATCTGAGTGACTTCGACAAGGGCCAAATCGTGATGGCTAGAAGACTGGATTAGAGCATCTCCAAAATGGCAAATCTTGTGGTGTGTACAAAAGATACAAGTAAACGTATAGCGCTAAATATTAAAAAAATGAATATATACAGTAATACACAGTGAAAATAGCTGCACTCTATAATGTAAAAAATTCCCAAAATACATACATAATCCAAAAACAAAAAAATTAAAGTGTGCTGTGCCTTTAAGATTATTTAACTAATCGAAATTATAAAAGTGCAACTATATAAACCTTTGAAGTTTACATACAAATGCGTAATGCAATAACACATGTGAAGAGACCAGGGGCGGATCCATTACCTAATCTCGAGAGGGGCACTGGTTATTTAAAGGAACAGTACAGGCACAATAACCACTTCACTCTGTAGTGGTTATGGTATGGGGGAAGTAGTTAGGGGTTAGGAGGTGTAGTGTAGTGAGGGTTGCAGTGTGTATGTTTAACCCCTTAAGGACACATGACATGTGTGACATGTCATGATTCCCTTATATTCCAGAAGTTTGGTCCTTAAGAGGTTAAGGGGTGCCAGATGTGTGAGTGAAGGGTGCATGGTGTGTGTGTGGGTTGCAAGGCATAAGGGGTGCAGTGTGTGCGGTATTGTGAGGGGTGCAGTGTGTGTAGGGTGTAGTGTGTGATTGTTAGGGGTGCAGTGTGTGATTTTGAGGGGCACAGTGCGTGTGTGTGATTGATTGTGAGGTGTACAGTGTGTGTGATTGTGAGGTGTGCAGTGTGTGTGTGTGATTGTGAGGTGTACAGCATGTGAGGGGCGCAGTGTGTGAGGGGTGCAGTGTGTGTGATTGTAAAGTGTGCAGTGTGTGGGGGTGCAGTTTGTGATTAAGGGTGCAGTGTGTGATTGTGGAAGGTGCAGTGTGTGTGTGATTGTGAAGCGTGCAGTTTGTGATTAAGGGTGCAGTGTGTGATTGTGGGGGGTGCAGTGTGTGTGTGATTGTGAGGGGTATAAAGTGAGAGAGATTTTGTAGGCTAGGATTGGGGCTGAGTGTTGCAGCGTCTGGGGAGAATATTTGTAATATTTTTTTACATTTTATTTTAATATATATTTTGTTGTAAATCTCTTTTTTATTGAGGCATAAAGTTATGTGGGTACAGAATGTAGAAAAGGAGACAATAAAGTATCAAACAATTCGGGGGTAATACAATGCAAGGCATATTATCTCTAGATGGTGCTAGCCTCATTTTATGTGTAAAATAATAAGGTTACGTTAGATGGTTATACAGTTGCAGGATATTGAAGTACATGCTAAGATCAGGCTAAGGTATCTAAGAGTTGTGGAAAGTTCAAATATACAGGCTGCACAGTGACACGGTACAACGACTCCTATGCAGGGCTGTCCCATTGAATACCATATGAGCAAGACTAGACGGTTATTAAACAGGGCAGCTTAGCGATAGAAATTTCAGCGGCTTTGCAGTCTAGCCCAGATAAGGTGGCTGGGAGAGTAAGGCTAAACTGTGGCCAACATGGTGTGTGCGAGGATTAAATGTGCTCGTCATTAACACGTTATGTGTCGAGGGTCAGTTGCTGCGTGCAAAATAAAACAGTAAAGTAACATAACATACCAGGACATACCCCGATTATATCTGTGGCGCGAGGCCTATCTAACCCCATAACAGCGTTAAAAATTATGTGGCACCAGAGGGTAGCTATATAAAGCCAATTAGTATGGCGGGAATATCCAGGTCATGCCCAGTGCTATGAACGTATAATATAACATGCATAGTGATCCTAAGTAGGCACGGTCTTAAGACTGGTTTGACAGACTAGATATAAAAGCATAGGTAACGATCTAAGTCCCATTGAAAATGCTAGCAATAGGGTTTACAATGCCAAACAGATGCACTAGTGTTGCACAACAATGATATTTATGAGTCCGGCTAAATGTCATATTGGGACATGGGAGCATCATTGGGTCAGGGTATCCCGACAGAGACGGTGTCATAGACCTTGTGGATCAGTCCTGGCGGGGTGCACAGCTCCTGGCTTGGTCGCTGGTCTCGGCCCGTTTCCTCAGCCGATCCCTTCCCATGGTCTTGTGGGGTTTGTAGCTGGAAGGATCCGCAGGGTGCAGGTGCGTTGCGTGGGTGTGAGGACCTCCGCCTGATCCCAGGCCTCATGTGGGGTCTGCATCTCAGTGCCACAAACTCGGGTGTACCTGTAGGCCGAGTTTTTCCCTGGAGGGGCACCACGGAGAGCCCTGGTGGTTCTGCGCCGCCAGCGGCGGTCGGGCCTCCGGCGGTGTGGTCGAAGCCGTGGAGGTAATCTCCCGTTGACCCTCGGGCCGGGTGTTAGGCCGGTGGTCGTTGTCGGGATAGGAGGGTGAGCATTGCCCGGAGTAGGCCCGCTCTTCCTCTGCTTCACCGTGTCCCCTGTCGGACCTTCAGGTAAAAGGAAGGGTCTCGCTAAGAGTTGCTCCCACCTGTCCCAGAATCGCTGAAATGCCAGGTCTAGGCTCGTGGGTTGCGGGTTCGTGGGCGCTGGCCTCGTGGGCTGGGTTGCGTCCGCCATGTTGCCGGGTCTGGAGTGTTCAGAACCCAGGCTTGAGTGGGCAGCTGCAGGTCGATGGATTGCGCGTGTCCGCTTGGTCTGGACCGGGATAACCCCCGCCGGTCCATAGGGGGGGGGGACGGGAGCCCAGATTTAGCTTTGCTGTGGTTGTGGACGGCGGGAGAGCGGCCGTCTCCCCCACCGCCGCCATGCTTGTAGGCCGCAACATTAGGGGGCTCTGACCCGTTGTCAAGATCCACGCGTGTGGTGTCTATTTGTAGGTCTCGGGATCCCCAGTCGAGTGGGATCCAGCAGGAGTCTAATCGCGGCCTCCGTTTGTCGATAATCAGCTTTAGATCTGGTCAGCCACGGGAGCAGCAGCGACATGCATCTGCTCCCTTCTGCAGTCAGGCCCCGCCCCCCATTTTAATATATATTTTGTGTCCCCCGTTTGTTACCTGTTACCTGCTTCCCTGGTGGTCCGGTGGCATTGTATTTCCTGGTGGTCCTGTGGCACTCTAGAGGGTCTCGGCTTTTACCTCTGCGACTCCGCTGTCCTTTGCACCCAACAGTCAACATAGTGAAAACGTACAGAGAAGCAGAGAAATGAAACAATATTTTCATTTCTACTCATTTGCATTGTGTGCCCTGGCTGTGCCTTGGCTGAACTGAATTGTCATGTAATTTGCTAAATCTTTAATAAAAATGTACAAGAAAACAGAGATCCATAAACAAATAAAGTCATCAATTTGTATCCTCTTCCCCAGTTTTGGGGTTTTATACACTGATAAGATAACGCTCAAAATGAACAAGCATTGCAGGAATTTAAAACATGTCGATTAATACTATGGCATTGAATGACCTGTAATAAGACACAGACTTTAGATCTCTTAGATTAAACATTAAACATTTTCTTCGGAAGTATTGCAGTGCTAAAAAAAAAACGTGACTGCAAAATATAAACAGAGTTTTGTATTATATTAAAATTAAATATGACAAATAATTGTTAGTACCACATTAATAATCAGCAGTGCAATGTAAAACAATACACATTGTTTTATGTGTGTAAAATAAATGCACCTGATATATTCAGCAATTAAATGCAAACTAGTCTTGAATGTTTCTTGTAACAGTTTATTGTTTTTTTGGTACGGTAGCACAAGTTTTATTCTCCAATTACATGTTTGTCAAAAAAACATCCCATGATGCCACATAAATCTCAGGGTTATGTTAAAGGAACACTCTGGGCACCATAACAACTTTATAAATGAGGAGCTGACTGCTCTAGCCTATCAGCGCCACCCTACCTGGCTGCACTCCACGCTTCCTAAAGGACCTCTTGGCAGGACGCCCGGGTACCTCCTGGCACCATAACAACTTTGTTTCAATTAATGTATGGGGTGTGATAGGCTGAGAGCCAGGTTAAATCTTTTTCATATAAGAAGGAAGCCAGAGGTGCCAGGTACTTTAGCCCCAACTTCCAGGGTTAAACCAGTGCAAAATAATTTAATCCTTGATGGTCCCATAACAAGTTAAGCTTAATTATTTACACAATGGGTGTGTTCCTTTAAAACACTCTCTTAAATGGGCTCAACTCGGCTGTGGTTTTCTACTTGTTCAATGTTTCACAGGTTCATGCAGAGTTGTAAAGGCAAACTTAGCCAAATGTAAGTGTCTTACCCGTCTTGCATGCATGGTTGATACTATCATCAGAAACAGTGCACATGCAGCAATATACAATGTCAAATAACATAGAGTACAGCCCTGACAAGCGTCCTGTCAGACGAAGTTCCAGCCTGTTGAAAAGAGAAGTAGGACAGCTTTGGGTAAGTACATCTCCCCTCATCGCACCCGAAATGGGGATATTTACTTTGCAAATCCCCCATAGGTTACAAAGCCGCTTTAAACTGTTAATAGCTGTTCCAAGTGCTGCTAAGTTGCCATAAAATATGTAATCTAGACTGATATTTACATTTGTGGCATACAATTAAGCTTTAGTTATGGGCCATTTGAGCTGTCCGCATTATCTGCTCCTTGTATAAATTTCTATTTACACCAGATTGAGCTCTTACTGAAGAACTGTCAAGAACTGCAAATTCCGGTTATCGTACCAACGTTTACTCTTTACATGAACTATGTTCATAATGTGGGGCACTACAAGAGCAATGCCATAGTTTTCTGAATGTATCACACTTCTTATATTTATTCTTTATACACCTGCGTGGTTGCAATTATGTATATGTATAATCTTGATTTAAATAAAAATGGAAATAAATGTATTTCTGTAAAAAAAAAAAAAAAAAACATGCAACCCAATCACATGTAGTATTTTATGTTGAAACTTAGTTTTATTATTTTCAATTGAATTTGAAAATGTATAGACCACACTTTGCGGTTTATTCACTAAAACATAGAATTTGTAGTGAATTGAAGTGAATTGAGTTACTGAACCTTAAAATTTAGATTTAAACATCTAACTACGACTATTGCAAAGTTGATTTTTTTTTCTATTTTGGCCTAAGATTTGTCAAATATTATTTTCAAATTTAAGTTCAGAAAGGCTGAATTAGAAACATTCTCTAAGTCAGATATGATTTTAATTTTGCTATTTTGACCATAAATTTTTAATTCACTTTGAATTCCTAAAAATTATCATTTTAGTAATTAATACTTTAAGTGTTTAGTGAATAATATCGGTGAGCAGTCTGGTGACTGGATAGTCTTCCGGTAGCTCAGGGTGGCATGGACATGGGTCCTAGAACGCTCTGGTGACTGGATAGTCTTCCGGTAGCTCGGATGGCAAGACGGACATGCCTCCATATGGACGCCTGGCCTAGAGCCGGGTCGGTGAGCCGCTGATTCCGTCGCATTCTCCTGTGTAGCAGATAAAGCATGGAGGGGAGGTCTTTAGCACAGAGGTAATTACTATTATACCTTTTCAGTAGATTGTCATTGTACAATAAATCAAACATAAAGTATGTATTGCCTTCAATGTATTCACATGCTGATAACGTCTCTAGTTCAACGTATAATTTCAGTTTTAATAGGACATTGGGTCGCATTTTCTTCCCCTTTTTAGGATGTCAAGTCGCATTTTCTCACAGTGGTAATTATCAATCCCACAAAATTAGTTTGCTTGAATTTATCATGACTGCTCTGTATTATCACCGAATCTTTTAATTTTTCTAAAATTAATTCTTTATTTTTGTTGTGCAAACGATAACATTTAAGCTTGTGATGCCACGACAGCAGGTACAGGCATAGTAATAACAGACAGTGTAACATATGAACATGGCATTTAGAGGAACTGCACACTTTTTAGTAAAAGTAAAATAGATGAAGCATGGAGCAGAGATGCCAAAGCTCATATGATAAAAGACAGACGAGGCTCAGTACTGCATCCTCAAACACTTGAGACATAATACCACCGGGTGGTAAGATGATAGACAGGTATATTAGTGTCGTCAGAATAAATAAAATTAAAGTACCTAATTCAAACAAACATTAACATGAATTATGTGGTCACTGGGAAGGAGAGTAGGTGAGCCACAGCTTAGGGCCCAAAATAAGGGCTATGGATTACGTGTAGGGGGACAGTCAGCCTATGCCTGATTCGGGCATCAATGGTAAATACTTGCTGTGTCCATGAATAACTTGTTGCTGCCCCTCCAAGATTCTCCTCATGGCCCATGAGTGCTCAGGCTTGGACTTGGCTGTTTCTTGTGCCTAAGAGCTCCAAGGCTACAGACCCGCCAATTAGTGCTATCCTCCCACTCGCAGGACCCAGGAGAAGTCAGTCTCCCACCCTGATGGGTCTTCGCATCCACTCGGCATGGACATGGGTCCCAAAACACTCTGGTGACTGGATAGTCTTCCAGTAGCTCGGGCGGCAAGATGGACATGCCTCCATATGGGCGCCTGATTCCGTCGCATTCTCCTGTGTAGCAGGTAAAGCATGGAGGGGAGTTCTATGTTCTATGCGCCGCCAGAACGCCTCGCAGATCCGGTCAAACCGAGGCTCATAGCTCTGTCTCCATGACTAGATTGCAAGGCCCTCCTTAAACTGTGGAAGTTGTGGCTCAGTGGCCATCTTAGTCTCGTTGTGTGCTCTTCATTCAGGCATAAGATGTATCTGTTGCAGGTAATTAAGTCCCCCCACCGGTCCAGAGAGGGGGTTGCGGTGTCTCACGAGTGCTGCTGCTCAGAGCGGGGCCCGTGTCGGGAATTCGTCCGCCTCTCCCGGCCTCAAGGGGAGTGTGGTATATCTCTACGGAAAGACCCGGAGCAGGTATCCACGAGCCCCCACTCGATTTACTAATGAGCCACAGTAGGGCCGCAGAATTCACGATTAGGCCAATAAAAGTCTCAATTAAGCTCAGTTTTGCCAGAGCTCTCAGTAAACACGTCTGCCAGCTTGGCTATCAGGCCCTGCCCCCCATCACCAAATCTTTTTTAATATATAAAAAAAAAAACAAAGAAGAAAAAAGAACATTCAAATCACAGTCACTGGACATTTTATACAAATCTATTTTTAAGTTGCAATTTGTATTTTAACTCATCCACACAGTATAGGGAAATTACAATCACGTAGCTGATATTTATTGACACATTATCTGCTGCATTTGAGCTGTAAGTGATGTTGACAAGATCACAATTCCACTGTTTCTATACTTTCTGACACAAGTTTACTAGTATTGAATTGGTGAAAATGGGCTTAACACCTTATCTTAAGCACACTGGCAACTAAGCCATCACTGTCGAAAGTTGCCCTGCTTGGGGATGGGTTCCAAGCAGTACCAATAAAAGAAGGCCTCGGGAGGAGCGGAGGATGGCCCGGAGGTGGGTGTTACACGAAAAAATGAGCACCCACAAAGCAGTACTGGAATGGAGGAAAAGTGAGTAAATCTCTATATTTTACATTGAATACACCCTGCATCTAGTGATATATGGTGTATTCAATGTATATGGGAGTGGTTTCAGGTAAGTGATTCTTCATAAAAGGTTCACTTTGAGGCCAGAATAGCTAAACTGGAAGTATAGCTGAGTTAGGAAATGTTTCCAGTTTGGCTATTTTGAATTTACATATGAAATTCACTTAGCATTCACCTTGATATCTCATTTTAGAGAATAACCCTGTAAAAGTTGAGTGCATGAGCAGAATGAACAAACACCACAACCATCTCCCCTTGATGACATCATTTTGACTGAAACCTTTTCAATGTCAGCACTTTGTCCGCTTGTAGTTTTCAGAACTTTTATGTGAGTTTACTGGTGGTTTTTACATCGCTTTGCCCTCAATAGTTTACAATTGATCTAGAAAAAATGAAAGAAAACTATTTTGGAGTAGGAAGAAAATTGCAATCACACAATTCCATTACCCTGGTCTACACTGACTCACAAATTGTGGAGAGCGATGGACACAGACAGAAGGACATACCAATAGTAGGCAATGCAATGAATGTGAAGAGTATGACTACTGACTTGAACTATGAACAGTACTACAAAATATGAAACCAGACTATCTCTTTAGAAAGGCCTTAGGGCGACATCTCTATTTTTGTTATCAGAAATATCTCTTCTCTCTGTATTCCTATTGTTTAAGATGTAATATTGTTTGGTATGTAATATAATACACTTTGCAATGCATTTTTCTGTCTATTTTAGTCTCTAATTGGAGTTAACAGGTCCATATGCTAGCAAATTGTTTGAATAATTTAACAGGTGATATGTATATGTACTTGGAATTTATGATATGTTTTTTAATAACCTATGGGATTTTATGTTTGAATTTCTAATCAGGTTTGTATATTAAAAAAAAGGTGTGTTCCTGTGTTATGCTGTACTGTGTAGGTATTGCCCTGGAGAAAACAGGGTGTGTACAGAGCGCACCTTTAATTCTAGTTGTGATGTAATGTAAAGTAAAAGAGATGCACAAAGGGGCTGGAGGGAGAGACATACATAGGGGCTTCAAGGGAGAAATAGACACACAGAGGGGCTGGGGGGGAGAAAGCGAAAAACAAAGGTTCTGGGGGGAAGAGATACAGAGAGGAATGGGAGAAAGAGAAACACAAAAGGGACTGTTGAGATAAATAGACACACAGAGGAGCTGGGTAAGGGGAAAGAGACACACAAAGAGGCTACATAGGAAGAGACACAAAAAAGAACTGGGGAGAGACACACAGAGGGACTACAGTAGAGAGACATACAGACGGGTGGTGGGTAGGAAGAGACACATGCACGTACTGGGGGAAGTAAGAGACACACAATGGGGCTGGAGGACTAAAGACATACAAAGGGGCTGAGGTTAAGTGCGGATCCAGAACCTAATCTCGGGAGATGCAATAGTAGTTTATTTAAAGGAACAATCCAGGCACAATAGCCACTACAGCCCTCTGTAGTGGTTATGGTGCAGGAGGGCCATGGCGTCCTCCCAAAGTAAGTAGTCAAATTGCTTAAGAACAGTTTGACAACTTACCTGGGGTCGGCAGAGATCAGCGCTATAGTAGGGAATAGGGCCTATAGTAAGGGATAGGGTCAGTAGTGTGTGTTTTGTGTGTGAAAAGTGCAATGTGTGTGAGGGGCGCAGTGTGTGTGTGTGCAGGACTCAGTGTGTGTGTGTGAGGGGTGCAGTGTGTGTGTGTGAGGGGTGCAGTGTGTGTGTGTAGGGGTCCAGTGTGTGTGTGAGTGCAGTGTGTGTGTGTGGGGTGCTGTGTGTGTGTGTGTGGTGCGCAGTGTGTGTGTGTGGGGGGTGCAGTGTGTGTGTTTGTGGTGGGTGCAGTGTGCGTGTGTGTGTGAGGTGCGTGTGTGAGGGGCACAGTGTGTGTGTTTGGGGTGTGTGCATTTTGTGGTGGGTGCAGTGTGTGTGAGGTGCAATGTGTGTGAGAGGCGCAGTGCGTGAGAGGCGCAGTGTGTGTGTTTGGGGTGTGTGGGGGCATGCAGTGTGTGTGTGTGGGGGTGCAGTGTGTGTGCTTGGGGTGTGTGCAGTGTGTGGGGGATGCAGTGTTTGTGAGGCATGTTGTGTGTGGGTGTGGGGTGCAGTGTGTGACTTGAGAATATATATCTATTTGCATTTAAAAAAATATTATTTAAAATGTATAATTCAATTATTATTATTAAATTAAACTAATTGAAAAAATACTCTTTATATCCCCTCTCCCTTCTTACCTTTGCCTGGGAGGGGGGCCATTATAAGATAATCCCTGAAGGTCCTAGTGGAGAATCCCTGGTAGTCCGGTGGGGAGTGAACTCTAGCCCGCAGCACCGAAGGCAAGAGTTCACACTCGTGAGATCAGAGCATTGCCATGGCAAACGCGGCAACGCTCTGAGCTCGCGAGAGGAGAACCCAGCGGAGCTGCAGGTAAGATCTCCTCTCTCCCTCTCTCCTCTCTCCCTCCCCTGCAAGGTGCCTGCGGACCAGTGAGGGAGATCACTGATCTTCCCTCCGGTCTGTGAATGAAGCAATTGCCCCATTGCCTTCTCCCCCTGGATCCACCACTAGCTGGGGGAAGAAAGACACACACAAAGGGGCTGGATGAAGTAAGAGACACACATAGAGTGGAGTAAGAGACACTAAAGGGGGGTTGTAATAAACACACAAGGTAGGCGAGAGATACAGAAAGGGAACAAATTAGGGATACGATACACAGGGACAGTGCAAGGATTTTTGGTTCCCTAGGCAAACAAAGATTTGCCGCCCCCTATCACAATGCCCCACCCATATGATCTGCCATATGAGCAAACGCCTGAAAAGGCAGTGTGTTTACATAAAAAAAAAACTGCAGGGACAGGCTATAGACACCAGAACCACTACATTAAGCTGTAGATGGCTCTGGTGACTATAGTGTCCCTTTAATGTGAGGTAAATTAGAGATTAGTGCCACTAATAATTTACTGCATTGCCTACTTACGACCAGATGAGGACAAGACGATGATGATGGGCTCAGGCTGCAGTCTGGCTCCACTGGTCTGTTGTTAAAACAGGCTCTCTGGAGGCAGTGCTCACAAAAACAAAGAACAGGAAGCAGCTGTATTTTTGTCGTCCCCCCATGGCCTGACCGTGAGTATGCCTACAAGGCCTGCCCATAAGCCTGATGCCTACAAGGCCCACCCATGAGTTCACTCACAGGGAGTGGAGTGTATGTGTGTAGGGGATGTGTTATGTGTTATTGTAGAGGATGTAATGTGTGTGTGTTCTTATGGAATGTAATGTATGCGGATTCCAGTTTGCATAAGGGATGTAGTGGGTGTGTATAGGAGATGCAGTGTGTGTTTGTGTGTAAAGAATGCAAGGTGTGTGTCTGTGTATGTAATGTAATCCAATGGGTGTGCCTGTAAGAGGTGCACTGAGTGTGTGTAAGAGATGCCTTAAGAGAAGCAGTGTGTGTGTGTGTGTGTGTGTGTGTATGTGTGCAAGGGCTGCATTGTGTGTGTGTATGTATTTGTGAGGTATGCATTGTGTGTGAGTAAGGTATGCATTGTGTGTTTCTGTGTATGTAAGGGAAGAATGGTGTGTTTCTATGTGAATGTAGGATGCATTGTATGTTTCAGTGTGTGTGTGTGTGTGTGTGTGAGTAGGGATGCATTCTGTGCATGTGTGTTTCTGTGTATGTGTAAGGATGCATTGTGTATGTGTGTAGTGTGAAAGAGAGGGTTTGTGGGGTAGGATAGCGGCTGAGAGGGGAGCAGCTCTTTATTTTTATTATTATATTTATTTTGTTAATATAATTTTTTTGTATATTTTTTCATGAAGTTTTGTGTCTTACACTCCCCTTTAGTGTATCTCTTACAAACCCCTTTGTGTTTCTCTTATCACCCCTCTTTGTATGTCTCCTACATCCTCCCAACCCCTTTGCATGTCATACTACCCCAACCCCCTTTGTGTCTTACTCTTCCCAGCTCCTTGGAGTTTCTCTTTTCCCCCCAAACCCCTCTGTGTGTCTCCTTCAAAAGCGACTCTGTGTGTCTCTGTCTCCCCTACCAGCCCTTCTGTGCTTTTCTTTCACCCATTCCTCAACCTTTCTGTGTGTCTTATACTCTCCCTGTCCCTTATGATCTCTTCCACTTCCCTGTCCCTTAGTGGTCTCTTCCACTTCCCTGTCCCTTAGTGGTCTCAATTCCACTTCTCCCCCTGTCCCTTAGAGGTTTCCCATCCTGTCCCTTAGAACTCTCCCCTCCTGTCCCTTAGTGTTCTCCCCTCCTGTCCCTGAGTGTTGTCCCCTTCCCTCCTGTTTCTTAGTGCTCTCCCCTCCCCTCCTGTCCCTTAGTGCTCTCCCCTCCTGTCCCTTAGTCCTGTCCCCGTCCCGCCTGTCCCTTAGTGCTCTCCCCTCCCTACCTGTCCCTTAGTGCTCTTCCCTGCTCCCCTGTCCCTTAGTGCTCTTCACTGCCCTCCTGTCCTTTAGTGCTCTCACCTGCCCGCTGTCCCTTAGTGCTCCCCCTCACCCTTTCCCATAGTGCCCACTTTCCCCCCTGTCCCTTAGAGTTCTTCCCCATCTTTCCCTTAGTTGTCTCTCCTTCCCCCCTCATCTTTCCCTTAGTGGTCTTTCCTCCCCCCGAGTGTCCCTTAGTGGTCTCTCCCCCCCCCCCCCCACCTCCCAGTGTCCCTTAGGCATGTGTGCCAAGGGTGCAACTAGCCCCAGCACAAAAGTTAATATATCTTTGGATCTTTAGTCAACACATGATTTAGGATAGGTGTATAATGTGATATATGGTTACCATGGTAATTAATTATGTTTTTTAATTTGTTTATTTTAACACATGTTCACTCCAAGTACTGCTTTAAAAGTTTGTTGTACTTGTTGTTTACCTAGGCTTGACAAAGACACCAACTGTGTCGAAATGTTGACAGATACAATTTAAGGGTCAATAAAAGACGTCAGAAAATTATTTGTGTTGTAGCTTCTTTACTTTATTAATACATGTTGGGTCTTGAGTGTGGACTACAAGGATTGCAACCACACACTACTGGAGAAGTGTATGTTGCCAGCCCCGTTATGATTGTCTGTTGATCGCCAAGTTGTTTAAAACACGCCAGCGACCCTTTTGAGAAAATACAAAGCTAATTTTTGGTAGATTTAGCCATTCAGGCTTTTCCCTTGACATTAAGTCCTTCAATCAACGAAAACGGGCTTCTAATTGATTGGGAAGCTTTCAAAGCTTTCCAATAACCAGTAAGAACAATATAAACATCACATTCTCTGCCAGAGAAGCTGTTTTAGTAAACCGAGAAGGTGTTTTTAAACAAGGCCTTGATGCATTTTTTTGGCAAAACTGACAATATTACTACATGGACTTTTTTCAACCTATTTAACTACTGGAAACATGGCACAGGTTGCTTCTCCCCCCAAAAAATAAAGAAGCAATATTTGATAAAGCCATTGAAACATTTGAGAGACAGACAGACAGACACACACACTCACACACACACCACCACCACACACTCTCTCTCTCTCTTTCTCTCTTTATTTATAACCATAATTATAGCTCTATCGCTTCGTTTGCATTTAAATGTTATCTTTCTTTACAATACATAATTTCAAGACCGATATGAAAATACATTATTTTTGTGCTAAAACATTCCCAGCCAGTCTAAATGAGCAGAGAGGAGGCATTTGCTTTTCATCCCCAGGTAATTAAGTCCACATTGGATGCTTTGCGGTTTTTCATTTTCATACTAAAAGAGAGCGCTGTCTGAAACTCAGCAAATTTAAGTTTCCTAATGGAATCTGTCTTAATTTGCATTATTCACTCTTGTCCAGGAAATGATTCCCGAGTCTTCTGTTGTTTTCGTATGAAACCCCAAGGTCAGTAAAGGTCATTCCATACAGCACTTTCTCCATTTCTTGCCTCCACAATATGACCCCACATCCTTTCCATTTGCAGCTGATCCATGTGCATTATCTAGCACTACCAATGAGGGGATGGTCAGGAATAGTTAAGTGCATTAATCAGACTAACAGCTCAGAAATAATTCCCTTTGTAATGTGCTTCTGAATTCCTGGTAAACAACTGCTTGCTTTTCACTCACAGGGAACAAAGCCAAAACCCCTTCCATTAGTGATGCAGAGATAAGGCTCTTAGAGAAATTGTGTCCTTTCAAAGATTTTAATGACATTAAAGTGTGCACTAAATAATGAGAAGATGAGAGCCTCGTTTAAATTAATGACATATTTGATAATTAAAGGAGAAATGACCAGGCTGCTCTTGGCTTTATTTCACGGGAAGCCAGCTGTGCAGTGGGCGAGTTACAGTTACGTTACGATTTTAGAGCACCTTGACTCGTCTGCGCTGGAGGCAACGTGGCCACTGCCAGCAATTCCACGTGGTTTGGCAACTGCCCGGTTCACTTGGCAAAATGAATACACTTGTCTTCTTGGCTTCACCCCAAACCTACTTCAGGATTAAATGTTATTTAAATTGTTTAAAATGTATTTAAATCTCTAGCAGTCCTGGCAAACGACATACATTTCTAGAGAGATGAAGAAGAGCTTTTTATTCAAATCTATAAATGACCGTAATATTACATAACCAACCATTGTTTTTTTTAGTTCCTGTTTGTTATATCTTATTATATCCACAACTCCTGGAAATTTGTACGTACCCATTGTATAATACTGGGGCATACATTGGATCTTTATATGATAAACTTACTATAAAATATCTATGTATACCTTTGGCACTGTTTTAGCCCCTCACAAAGTGCCACATGAATGCTTGAGACATAGCGACCACATATTAGTATAGGTGACTTGGACTACACAGGCATTATACAATGCCAGGGAACAGGCAGGACGTAATGGAAGACCATCTAGATCAGGGATAAGCAAACGATAAAATAATTACTAACAGGGTTATTACCTAAAGGGAGAATTAAAAGTGAATTTCAAACTTAAGGCTGCACCGAAAGCATAGATTACTTGAATATTTTTTTCTGTTTCTGCTCTTTTGACCTTAAGTTTGAAGATTCATTTTGAATTACCACGTGGCTGTGGGCAGTGGTTAGTTCCTCAAGATATTGAATTTGTTATGGCTGGAGGTGGAAGGGAAGGCAATCAGAGTTAAAGTGAATTTGATTTGAGTAAGAATATCTGCCTGCACTGCTTTATAAAATCCATATATATATATAGAACCTGGGTAGATAGTCCTCTGTCTAAGCATGCTTTCAGGAATGGAATCATAGTTACATAGTAATACAGGCTGAAAAAAAGACTTGCGTCCTTTCTCACGTGCTTTTGCTGTTGATCCAAAAAATGGCAAAATCCAAGTTTTATATTTTCTTACAGAGAATCAAAACCACTTTTTATGCACGGCACTACCTTACTGGTTGTCAGGGCTCCGCGGGCAGCGGTGAGGGGAGGCTGCAATCCTCTCGCAGCACTCACCCTCGGTCCGTCGCCGCCCGCGGTCCCCTCTCCCCTTAACGTTAAGCGAGCGGCGTCCTCTCCTCCTGACACGCCGCTCGCGTCCTCCTCTCCTCCTCCCAGCGGCAGCATGTCTAACGCTGCACGCTGGGAGCCGGCACTATTATCTAAGCGCCGGGGTCACTCACGTGACCCGGCGTTAAAGCTACAGTGCAACAAACACAGTGGGGGGTATAGATATCCCCCACGTGTGTTTGTTAATACTGATTGGTGGTTAGCCAATCAGGATTCAGGCTAGGATTTAAATACTTACCTTTCCTGTCTATCTGTGCCCTGTTGTGGTCTTTGCTTTATAGTATCGATTGTGAACGTGTGCTTTCTGGTTACGTACCCTCTGGCTTGTTATACTGACTTTGTGACTTTCTCCTACCCTTTGACCTCGGCTTGTTTCTCGTTATTCTGTTTTCTGGTTCCCCTTACTCGGCTTGTCTCCTGACTATTCTTTGTGTGCTTAGCCCGGCCACTCTAAGGACCGGTACAGCACACTTTCTGTGTGTGTGTCTGTGTGTGTGTTAGCGTGTTGGGTTCCCCGGGATCGTGACATTACAACAGGGCCATAATGGAACCTGCTGACATACCACAGCTCCTAGTTAATCAGGAGGCTAGAATGGATGGCTTGGACCACCGTATGGATCAGTTTGCTCAAGCTTTGCAGACCATACTGGCTCGTACTGCACACCTGCAGCCTGCCGTCCAGGAGGCGGTTGCTGCTGTGTCCGAACCCATTGCCACTCCAGTACCCGTTCCTGCCCATGTAGTCCATATGACACCGCCACAGCGCTATAGTGGTGACCCAGCATTGTGTCGTGGTTTCCTCAATCAAATTGACATCCATCTGGTGATGAATCCACGTTCCTATCCCACCGACAGATCCAAAATTGCCTTTTTGATAAACCACCTGTCTGGGAGAGCTTTAGCATGGGCAAACCCCATGTGGGAAAATATGTCTCCTATGTCCTTTGCGGATTTTTTGTCCGCATTCAAACGCACGTTTGATCAACCCGGTAGGGTTGCCTCTGCTGGCAAAGCTCTGCTTAGGGTTCGACAGGGTAACAGATCTGTAGCGGATTATACTATCGAATTCCGCACTCTAGCAGCTGAAGTGGTTTGGAATAACGACGCCCTCGTAACAGCCTTTCAGGAGGGTTTGGCCGCTTACATACTGGATGAAATAGCATCCAGGGAACTGCCTGTCCTTCTAGATGATATTATAGACTATGTAATCCTTATTGATAACCGCATTAGAGAGAGACGTAGTCAAAGACGGCTGGATACACGGGTGTTACCTGCTCTACCCAGTACTGCATTACTAGCGTTACCCGCTCCTAGGCAACCATCCCCCGAACCCATGCAATTGGGTGCTACGGGGTTAACTGAGGCTGAAAGAACGTATCGTAGAAGGGAGGGGTTATGTCTCTATTGTGGAAAGAGGGGTCACCACTGTAATACATGCCCTAAATTACAGGGAAACTCCAGCACCTAAGGCCTAGAGAGGGGTCGGCCTCGGGTGTTATGACTTTGTCCCCTCATGTGTCCATCTCCAGACCATTTATTACGGTCTCTCTTTTGGTCAATAAAACCACCATAACAACTAAAGCCTTGATCGATTCAGGTGCGGCTGACAACCTTATGGATGAGACCTTTGCCAGAACCGCAGCCTTGACTTTGATCCAAAAGGCCACACCCTTGGCCGTTGAGGCCATAGATGGTAGACCCCTTGAGAGACCTCTGGTGACCCATGAGACCCAAGATATAGAGATGTGTGTGGGTGCTTTACACAAGGAAAGGTTAACCTTCCAAATAATTGACTCCCCTACTGCTTCCATAGTTCTGGGTTTTCCCTGGTTAGTGAAACACAACCCAGTACTTGATTGGGGTTGTTTAGACATACTCTCCTGGGGGGAATCTTGTCAACGAGACTGTATGGCCCAAGTACGTCCCATTTGTTTACTTAACGTGCCCACGGCTAAACCGCTTTCTGTTTCTGTCCCTTCTGTGTATGCAGACCTTGCTTTGGTTTTCGAAAAAAGGGAGGCAGATAAGCTACCCCCACACCGTGAGTATGACTGTGCCATAAACCTATTACCGGGTACTATGCCTCCTAGGGGTAAGGTCTACCCTCTTTCTGAGAAAGAAAACCAGGTCATGGAGGAGTACATACGAGAGGCCTTAAGTAAAGGTTTTATTAGAAGGTCCTCCTCTCCTGCTGGTGCTGGTTTCTTTTTTGTGGCAAAAAAGGAGGGCGATTTGAGACCGTGTATAGACTACAGAGCCCTAAACAATATAACGATTAAAAATGCCTATCCGATTCCCCTCATTACCGAATTGTTTGATCGTGTCAAAGGTTCTAGATATTTTACTAAACTAGACCTCAGGGGGGCTTATAACCTTGTTCGTATTAAGGAGAATGATGAATGGAAAACGGCGTTCAATACGCGTAGTGGGCATTACGAGTATCTGGTCATGCCTTTTGGATTGTGTAATGCTCCTGCCGTTTTTCAGGACCTCATAAACGATGTCCTTAGAGATCTACTGCATGTCTGTGCTGTAGTCTACCTAGATGACATACTTGTATATTCTCCAGATTTGAAGACACATCATACTCATGTTAGGATGGTGCTTAAAAGGTTGTTGCAGAATGGTCTTTATTGTAAATTAGAGAAATGCTTATTCGACCAAACCTCTGTACAATTCCTGGGTTATGTTATTTCTGAACAAGGATTCAGCATGGATCCTTCAAAATTGGAAGCTATACTGTCCTGGCCCCTTCCCCAAGGACTTAAGGCAATACAGCGATTTATAGGGTTTGCCAATTATTATAGAAAGTTTGTTAAAAACTTCTCATCCATTATTTCCCCTATCACTAAACTGACAAAAAAGGGTTTACACCCCAGGGTTTGGAATCCTAATGCTATTGTGGCCTTCGAGACTCTAAAAAAGGCATTTGCCACTGCCCCTGTGTTACACCATCCTGATCCTTCCCTTCCCTTTGTACTGGAAGTAGACGCCTCTGAATCAGGTATAGGAGCAGTGTTGTCACAAAGACAATCGTATGACGAACCCCTCCTTCCCTGTGGTTACTTTTCAAAACGCTTGTCAGAGTCTGAAAAGAATTACGACGTTGGGAACAGGGAATTATTAGCTATAGTGATGGCATTTAAAGAATGGAGGTACTTGTTAGAGGGAGCTAGACACAAGATTTTGGTTATAACCGATCATAAAAATCTATCCTATATCGCAGATGCTAAGAGGTTATCCTCTCGTCAGGCTAGATGGTCTTTATTTCTCTCACGTTTTCAGTACATAATCACATACAGGCCTGGTTATCGAAATGTCAAGGCTGATGCCATCTCCCGCCAGTACGAACCTGTAGATTCTATTACCTCCACTCCTGAGCCCATTGTACCCACAACTAATATAATAGCTACTACCCGTTTGGTTATCTCGTCTCTTTTTCTTGATGGTATCAAGTCATACCAACCCCAAGCACCCTCTGAGACACCTACTGGTAAGCTGTACGTGAAAGTAAAAGACAGAAAGAAGTTGTTGACTTTATTTCACACAGCCAAAACGGCTGGTCATCCAGGGGTTACCAAGACTTACAAGGGTCTTCTCCAACAGTTTTGGTGGCCCTCACTCAAAAAAGACGTGGTAGATTACGTGCAGGCTTGTTGTGTCTGTACACAGTGTAAGTCCCCTAATGTTAAACCCCTGGGACTCCTTATGCCCCTATCTGTACCCAAGAAACCGTGGACACACTTATCCATGGACTTTATTGTGGATCTTCCTTCATCTGATGGGCAGACAGTAATTTTGACTGTAACGGATAGGTTCTCCAAAATGGCGCACTTCATTCCGCTTAAGAAGCTACCTTCTGCGGTTCAGTTGGCTCAGGTGTTTGCCAAAGAAGTGTTCCGCTTGCATGGTATACCACAAGATATCGTATCTGACAGGGGCCCTCAGTTTGTCTCTCGGTTTTGGAGAGGCTTTTGTGCTGAGATGGGGGTCTCCTTATCGTTTACTTCCTCCTATCATCCGCAATCTAATGGAGCTGCCGAACGAGCAAATCAGTCTGTGGAGTTGTATTTACGCTGTTTCACGAATGCACACCAGGACAACTGGTCCCGTCTCCTTCCCTGGGCTGAGTTTGCCAGGAACACTGTGTCTCATTCTTCTACTGGCGCAAGTCCTTTTATGGTGGCTTATGGGTTCCAACCCGCTGTCCTTCCCGGTGTATTCTCCGACAAGGGAATGCCCGCTTTGGACGAGCACCTCGCCTCCTTACGGAAGATGTGGGATCAGGTCCATGCTGCTCTTTGTCGTGCTGCTGCTACTCAAAAGAGGTTTGCTGATCGTCGTAGGTGTGCGGCTCCTTCTTATGCTCCGGGTGATAGGGTTTGGTTGTCCTCTAGGAATCTCCGCCTTAGGGTTCCCTCGATGAAGTTCGCGCCCAAGTTCCTTGGTCCCTATAAGGTGTTGCGTAGGGTGAATCCTGTATCCTACTCCCTGGCCTTGCCCCCTTCCATGCGCATACCTAACACCTTTCACACCTCCCTTTTGAAGCCCTTGCTCTGTAATCGGTTCTCTGGCTCTCTCAGGCGTTCCGATGCCCTCCGCGCGGTCTCTAGTGACGTATATGAGGTGGCTGCTCTCCTTGATTCTCGTTTCTCTCGAGGTCGGTTGCAGTATCTGGTTGATTGGAAGGGTTATGGCCCGGAGGAGCGGTCGTGGGTTTCTGTCTCTGACTTGGACGCCCCCTCCTTGATCCGCTCCTTTCATGCGCGGTTTCCTTTGAAGCCTTCGGCTTCCCGCCCCCTGGGCGGTCTTCGAGGGGGGGGTTATGTCAGGGCTCCGCGGGCAGCGGTGAGGGGAGGCTGCAATCCTCTCGCAGCACTCACCCTCGGTCCGTCGCCGCCCGCGGTCCCCTCTCCCCTTACCGTTAAGCGAGCGGCGTCCTCTCCTCCTGACACGCCGCTCGCGTCCTCCTCTCCTCCTCCCAGCGGCAGCATGTCTAACGCTGCACGCTGGGAGCCGGCACTATTATCTAAGCGCCGGGGTCACTCACGTGACCTGGCGTTAAAGCTACAGTGCAACAAACACAGTGGGGGGTATAGATATCCCCCACGTGTGTTTGTTAATACTGATTGGTGGTTAGCCAATCAGGATTCAGGCTAGGATTTAAATACTTACCTTTCCTGTCTATCTGTGCCCTGTTGTGGTCTTTGCTTTATAGTATCGATTGTGAACGTGTGCTTTCTGGTTACGTACCCTCTGGCTTGTTATACTGACTTTGTGACTTTCTCCTACCCTTTGACCTCGGCTTGTTTCTCGTTATTCTGTTTTCTGGTTCCCCTTACTCGGCTTGTCTCCTGACTATTCTTTGTGTGCTTAGCCCGGCCACTCTAAGGACCGGTACAGCACACTTTCTGTGTGTGTGTCTGTGTGTGTGTTAGCGTGTTGGGTTCCCCGGGATCGTGACACTGGTCTTACAAACTTATGATTTATATTGTAAACTTTTGCCTAGTTTATGGAAATTGTTGCATGACTTGGGTCCCTATTTCACTACCAGAACCCAGATATGTATAACTAACTCTGCTAACATCTGGATAAACTACATGTGATTCTATATTGCACCATCAATAGTAGACATGGCAACATTTTGTAGCAAAAATATTTTTTATCAAGCTCGTAAAGAGCTTTGTGGTTCAAACATTGTCAGGTCTTCTTTTGGTGGTGGAATAAAGAGTCATACATGACTGCAGAGTACTTACAAGAACATGCCCACGCGTTTTGCACAACTATTCCCATTTGAACCAATGTGGGACAAACATTTTTTGTTTATTTATTTATTTATTTTCTCAATAAAATGTTCCATGCAAAACATGTTCGGTCCCACAACTATTTTAGTCGGAGAATTTGATTTATACCATGTGCACATCATAGTATCATTAATCATAAAAATCTGTTTTCTCTTTGTAAACATTTAAGAAATAAGTCTTCTTTTTTGTTTTTTCCCAAGCAATTTCTGTTAAAAAAATAAATAAATTGAGTTTTTAAAGAATTTGTTTTTAATAATAAAAAAGTGGAAGGAAATTAAAATGGACAGAGTCTGGCATATATGTAAAGTACTGTAACTGATACTGCGCAAATGGTCTATGCTTGTGCAGCGTTATTGAAGAAGATGTCTGAACATTCAGCTAGCCCCTGGCACATCATGAATAGAGGGTGGCACTAGCATCCACAAATTCAACAATTGTTTTAGAATTCTAGGTCAGGATTAGGAGAAAAATTTAGCCCAGGCATTTAAAGGCAGATAAGTCCAATATAAGGTGTTGGGCCCAGACAGTGGGGGTGTTGCAGGGGCCAAGTGTTGGGAAATAAAGTGTGGGAACTCAAGGTTATCTACCCCCCCAAAAAATAATAATAATATACACTCGTACTCGTGCACACACACACATACACACACACTCACACACACACACACACACATACATTCACAGACACACACACACACACACACACATACTCACAGACACACACACTCACACACACTCATAGACACACACACACACTCACAGACATGCATTCACACAAATACACACACACAGACACCCACACACTCACAGACACACATACATTCACAGACACACACACACACACATACTCACAGACACACACACTCACACACACTCATAGACACACACACACACACACACACACATACATACACACAAACACACACACACAGACACCCACACACTCACAGACACACATACACTCACAGGCACACACACATACACACTCACAGACACACATACACTCATAGGCACACACACATACACACTCACAGACACACACATACTCAGACACAAAAACACACACACATACACTCACAGATATACATTCACAGACACACACATACACTCACAGACACACACATACCCAGACACACAAACACACACACTCAAAGACACACACATAATCAGACACACACACAGACACACACACACCCACACTCACAGACACACACATACTTAGACACACATACAGACACACACACATACACAGACACACACATACACACACTTACACACAAATTATATAAAAATAAATAAATAAAAAAATGTCCACCCAGCCTCCCTACCTGGAGAGCTGGCGTGGACCTCTCCCTGGGGCCAGTAGGGCACGCGCCTGTCTCCATATCAGAAGCGGCGAGGGAGCTGTGTTCTCTCTGCTTCCTCTCGCTGCGTGGGCTGTCTACTGATGCCGGGATCCGGAATATGACATCTCCTGTCTCCCGGTCAGACGCAGCTCCCTCGCCGCGTCTGACCGGGAGACAGGCGCCTGCCGGGGGGGTCCATCAGGTGGCCATTAGGCCTCTTAGGCCGCCCCATGACAGTGGGAACACAGGGGGCATTTGGGGGCGGCATTTTTTCTCCGCCCCCTGACTACCTGCAGGAACAGTGGGAACAGCGTTCCTGCTGTAAAAAAAGTGCAGGAACGCCGTTCCCACGCATTCCTGCAGGACTCGAGCCCTGGGGTATTGTAATCAAGAATGTCATGCACGCCCCCAAAAGAGGGCATGTAAATTAATTTCCCTCCTAGGGCAGTCCATGTGCAGAATCCTACTGAAGATCTCTTGCAAAAATGCCCTGTGTTATACACTGTGCATGCAAATTTAACGTGATACTTGCTCTATGTTTGCTGGTTACATATCTCTGGTGTCCCCATAAGTGGGACACTAAAGGTCAAAACATATGGTTGCCAACATTTGGACAACATTTCAAGGGAAACTTTCAATTTGGCAATATTCAGAATTTTTTTATGAGAAAACAGGCAGAGTTTATTATGAAGAAAATTGTCACTTTTCAGAACACTTTAAAAAAATGCAACCAAAATAAGGATGACATTTAATTGGCTCTTTCTCCATCGTCCATCTCCCCTCCTCACAGTGCTAGAACTAATGAACCTGGTGTATGGTGCAAGAAACCCCCCAAAAACTTCAAACAAAAGTAAAGTAGGCAAACATGCCTACAGATTTCTACTTGGATGTTTCCTTGCTGTTTTTTATTGACATAAATGATAAAAAAAAAAACATTACAGACATAGATGCACATACTCATACAGGCACACATGCACACCTAGGGAGAGGGAGTGGAATACCTATCCTATTTAGTCTAATATTTCCTGGATCCCAGTGAAGGAGGAATGCTGCATCTTGTTCAGTGACGTACACACAATCCATGGGGCCCTGGTGCGAAACTGATCCATGGGCCCCTCTCCACCCCTTATTCTCTCCCTCTCCCCCCCAACAGACACACACACACACATACACACATACACAGAGACACACACACACACACACACACACACACACACACATAGACACAGACAGACCGATACATACAGACACAGACAAGACACACATATATACAAACAGACAGGCACACATACATACATACAGACACACACAGAGACACATACATACAGACTGACACACACATAGACACAGACAGACACACACACACAAGACTCACATACATCCAAAGACACATACATACAAACAAACAAGCAAAAATACATACATACAGACACACACACAGACAGACACATACAGACAGACAGTCACACACACATACACACAGTCACATACAGTCACATACAGACAGACAGACACACACACAAGACACACATACATACAAACAGAGAGGCACACATAAATACAGACACAGACACATACAAACACAGACACATACAGACAGACACATACACACAGGCACATATACACATACATACAGACACACACACATACAAAGACACATCCATACACACAGACAGACAGGCACACATACATACAGACAGACACACACACACAGACACAGAAACATACACACAGGCACAGACACACACACACACACAAGACACACACACAAGACACACATATATACAAAGACACATACAAACAGACAGACACACAGACACATACAGACAGACACACACACGCACACAGGCACACAGGCACATACATACAGACAGACACACATACATACAGACAGGCACGCACACACACATATACAAAATGTTTAAGTCACCCTCCTGTTTCCTACCTTTTAGATGCAGGAGGGTGACTTTCCCTGGGGTCCAGTGGTGGCTCAGGTTGATGGGAGTCAGAGTTTCCACTCTGACTTCCTCCTCTGCTTCCTCCCGCACGGGCTCTGTGTATGCTGGGATGTCACTGGGGCAGTCACTTCCTCCCAGCAGTGATGTCATCATAGGGGGCCCGGTCGCGCTTTTAAAGAACCCAGCGCTGACCGGGTCCCCTGAAAATCCATCTCCAACGGGTGGCCCTAACAGCATGGGCCACCCGATGGACCCCTTGAACGGCAGCCCCGGCGGTTTGCCATACGGGCCGGGGCCGCAAAATATGGTGGCTGGTACCTGGTCGCAGGGGTCCGCAAGGCCCAGTCGCTGCTGGGACCCTGCGACCCCTATATATACGCCACTGATCTTGTTCCTTTATGCCAACATCTGCTTTTATCCCTACCTGCAACATTTTGTTCCCATTTATTTCAGATTCTACTTTTACAATTTGATGAGGGTAACAGCATAAGCTGGAAAAAAAATGCCTCCATATCCTCTTCCTCCACATGTGCCTCTGTCGATACTCCCTTGCTCCAGCTATGTCCCTCTATCTATACCACTGTAACAAACTTTGCATTAGACACACCCTTAACAGACTTTAGTAAAGAGTTCCCCTATTTCATTTACGAAGTTAACCCGAACAATATGTCCCCTTTGGTTTGGTATTTTTACTTCACTGAACATTGATCACCCCCCTGGCTCGTTAACTTCAAAAGAAACACTTAACTCAAGTGCTCTCTCTGGGTGGCCGCCATTCGTATAACCGAACACATGTGCTCTAGTAAATGGCCATTTTGTCTCCTGAACGCAGGCAGTGGTACTTGGTCGTCGAATGTGTGGAACTCTAGTCCAAATACTTTGACGTGTTAACCCCGGGAAAATCGTACCGTTGCCTGCTTTGTTACCAAACAAGCCAGGGGAGAACATTTGCTCCCTACAAGCCAGGGCAAAACTCCATTTATATTCGTATAGGAACTGAACCGAAAGTTGACCAGCCACTACCTCTTTTCCCCGGTACTATTTTGGGCAGCAGCCACATGTGCGATCGGTCAAAACTTTACCCCCATGGCGATTCGGCTATACTACATGGATCTGATCACTATTTGGACAACTTGGCTCCTTGGCTTTCCACGCTCTCCTGTGGTGACCTGCGGCACTCCCACGCCGTGCGGTCATTTTTTTGCTGCCAGCCTCCCCTCCCCTTTTTCTCTCCACATAGGGTGTTTTCCTTAGGTAAGTGCTCCACAGTGGAGCTAGGCCTCTGGCCTATTTATACATGGGGTGACCCCCCCTTTATGATTACTGGTACCCAATATCTAGAGCCCTTGCTGGGCCTCACTAGTGTGCCTGTGGCACTTTCTAGGCTGCCTGACCCCCTCCCTCCAATGGTACTTTGGACCCTGGGCCTAAGACACTTACTCTGAGAGTGACGCCTCTCCTTTCCATGGCCTATTTCCCATGATATGTTTGTACTTGTTTGGGTGACCCCTTCTTGCACGATGGGTGAACCCCAGCTGGCCTCACCTGGGTACCTACTGACTGTACCTTACTATTGTTTCAGTGTCATCAGTCATGGCTGATGAAGCTAGTTTCCAGACACCCAAGGGCTTTCAAACCTGGTTATGTGCCGCACTGGCGGATTCGCTGCCAAAAGCCCTTGCTGCCCTCCACGGGGACGCTCCACCTGCCCCTGTAGGATCCACACCTGGCACTTCAGGACTCTGACACAGGCGGTTCCCTCCACTCTGAGGACGTGGGCTCTGCACGCAAAAGATCTTGGACAGGTCATGGCGCTGTTGCTGGCAAGGGAAAAATGCCGGCCAGATTGAGATTTGGTTCCGGCGGTCATCCGTACGAAGACACACGTTCTGGGACACCTGGCTATGATATTTTGGATGAATACCGAGTGGGCAGCTCTGTGTCCTGCTTCTCACGGGGAGGGTTTCTCTGACCGACCGACCAGGGGAGGGGGATTCAACAGTGTTGATACACTATGTCAAAAGGTTTCACGGGAAACATTAATTGGGAACACCTGGTCCAGGGAATCGACTTTCTGCACTTTTTACTTCTATCCACGATCTCATGTTTCTTCTGTCTTTATGTCTTGGCGTTAAAATAGCAAATATGTGTGTGGGAGGAGACGTAGACAAACATCTGAATTTTATGTTAGAGTTCATTGATCATTTAGAGTCTGTTGGAAAGAAATATGAGGAAGAAGATAAAGTGATTTTGATTTACCGAGTCTTCCAGAAAGCTTCATTATTTAATTCATGCAATAGAAACTAGTGAGTATCTCTCTGTAAAATTAGTTATAGCATGTCTTAAAGAAGAGTTAGTCAGGAGAGCTGAAAATGCAGGAAGTGGTCAAACAAATACAAAACACTGGATAGCATATCATTGGGAACAAATCAATTTATCGTATCATAGAAGCCAAGGCAATACATTTGAACACAAAAAGGGCAAGGATAAAAAATGTTTTATTTGTGGGGATCAATCTCATCATGCCAGAAACTGCTTAAAAATAAAATAAAAATAACTGCATGAAAAGAACACAGTAAAATTTATATTTTTGTTCTAGAAAAGGCAGATATAGTTATCAAAAAATCATTGGATTATTGATTCAGGTACAAAATCAGACATATGCAAAGATTCTAATTTCTTCAAAAACTTAAGACATAGAAAAAGAGAGTATTGTTAATTGCAACAAACTGTCTATACAAGGACAAGAAATGGTTTCTTTAAATGTGTTGGAAACGCAGAGGCATTAAACAAAAAAAGGACAAAATGTAATGTACTTACTTGAATTCACAGATATTTTGCTCAGTGTTTCATCATTAACCAAGCGTGGATTCAATGTGAAATTTGATTGCAAAAAGGTTAAATTAACAAAAATGATCTTTTGAATGTACAAGGTTTTGAAAGTAATGGGGTACTTGTATTAGACACAAAAGAAGAAAAAGCCAATATAGCCAAAAATTTATCAAATTGTAACTATCTGTGGTATAAAAAAAACTTGGGCACAGAGACTTCATGGCAATTTCTGATCTACAGAACAAAAGTTTGGCAACAGAGAAACATAGGAATGCTCTCTAATAGGGAAAGATAGAAGACCCCCTATTGCCCAAAGAAAAGCCTCTGCAATTCATTCAAATGATGTGGCCCAATAGAGCCAATGTCTAGTGGGTATAATAAATAAGTACACATTAACATGTATTGATAATTATTCCAGATATTGTATGACGTATATCACGAAACACAAAGAAGAAACTTTAGAGAAGTTGAGGGCCTGCATTGCAAGTGTTGAGGACCAGTGTGGGAGAAAGCCTCAAGCACATCTAGCAGACAACGGTGGAAAGTATGTTTAGTACCACATTGCTGAATATTTAGAAGAAAATGGGATAGAACCCTTGTTTACACTACCATATATTCCAGAACCGATTGGTATAGGTCAGGGGTCAGGGGTCCTCAAACTCCGGCCCCCCAGATGTTGCTGAACTACAACTCCCATGATTCTCTGGCTATCTATGTAATCCAAAGAATCATGTGAGTTGTAGTTCAGCAACATCTGGGAGGCCGGAGTTTGAAGACCCCTGGTATAGGTGAAACAAAGAAAATCTCTTTAATGGAGATGGTCAGGTGAATGCTGACAGATTTTCCACATAAATACTGAGCTGATGCAGTTAGGAAGGCTACATATCAACAAAATAGACTACTTACAAAAGCTACAAATAAAACTCCATATGAACTTTGGTTTGTCAGAACCCTTATCATTAAACATAGAAACATAGAAACATAGAAACATAGAAACATAGAATGTGACGGCAGATAAGAACCATTCGGCCCATCTAGTCTGCCCAGTTTTCTAAATACTTTCATTAGTCCCTGGCCTTATCTTATAGTTAGGATAGCCTTATGCCTATCCCATGCATGCTTAAACTCCTTTACTGTGTTAACCTCTACCACTTCAGCTGGAAGGCTATTCCATGCATCCACTACCCTCTCAGTAAAGTAATACTTCCTGATATTATTTTTAAACCTTTGTCCCTCTAATTTAAGACTATGTCCTCTTGTTGTGGTAGTTTTTCTTCTTTTAAATATAGTCTCCTCCTTTACTGTGTTGATTCCCTTTATGTATTTAAATGTTTCTATCATATCCCCCCTGTCTCGTCTTTCCTCCATGCTATACATGTTAAGATCCTTTAACCTTTCCTGGTAAGTTTTATCCTGCAATCCATGAACCAGTTTAGTAGCCCTTCTTTGAACTCTCTCTAAGGTATCAATATCCTTCTGAAGATAGGGTCTCCAGTACTGTGTACAGTACTCCAAGTGAGGTCTCACCAGTGTTCTGTACAATGGCATGAGCACTTCCCTCTTTCTACTGCTAATACCTCTCCCTATACAACCAAGCATTCTGCTAGCATTTCCTGCTGCTCTATTACATTGTCTGCCTACCTTTAAGTCATCAGAAATAATCACCCCTAAATCCCTTTCCTCAGATGTTGAGGTTAGGACTCTATCAAATATTCTGTACTCTGCCCTTGGGTTTTTACGTCCAAGATGCATTATCTTGCACTTATCCACATTAAATGTCAGTTGCCACAACGCTGACCATTTTTCTAGTCTACCTAAATCATTTTCCATTTGGCTTATCCCTCCTGGAACATCAACCCTGTTACATATCTTAGTATCATCCGCAAAAAGACACACCTTACCATCAAGACCTTCTGCAATATCACTAATAAAAATATTAAAGAGAATGGGTCCAAGTACAGATCCCTGAGGTACCCCACTGGTGACAAGCCCAAGCTTCGAATATACTCCATTGACTACAACCCTCTGTTGCCTGTCACTCAGCCACTGCCTTACCCATTCAACAATATTGGAATCCAAACTCAAAGATTGTAGTTTGTTGATAAGCCTTCTATGTGCAACAGTGTCAAAAGCCTTACTGAAATCGAGGTAAGCAATGTCTACTGCACCACCCTGATCTATAATTTTAGTTACCCAATCAAAAAAATCAATAAGATTAGTTTGGCATGATCTCCCTGAAGTAAACCCATGTTGTCTCTGATCTTGAAATCCAAACACATCAGAGTATATGGATCCAAAGCTTATACATTTGTTCCAGCTCATAAAAGTTCCAAACTTGAAAGCAGACGTAAGATTAGCATCATGATTGCACATGAGAGGGGATGTAAAAGTAAAAATTAGAATTGTTTATTTTTTCTTTTTAACAAGGGGAAGAAGCAAAAAGTTGTTTTTTTTTGTTTGTTTTTTTTTAACAGTATTCACTTTAATGTTGCAATACAAAAACTTAGATACAGTACAATTAAACAAAATATGCTTTTTTTTTTGGTTGACTATGAGGCAATCTCTATACTTACTAATAATTATGTATAGGACTTGATTCCTATGATTTGTCCTTCCTCCTTTTGATGCAAAATTTCTGCCCTCCATTTTAATTCCCGTTACACGTGTTTCAATCATGGCACCCTATTTTTGCTTTGTTTGTTTTACGTAAGTTTCAAGTATGATCAAAAAAGTGTAATTTACATTATTTGTCCATTACCTATAAGAATGATTATACATAAGGGGTAATCTTAATTCTTTATGCAGGTGTTTTTTCCCCTCAACAGTTTTTTATTTTTTTGGTGACATTTATATTGAGTTATGCCCATCTTACCTACTTAACCCATTTTGAGCAACAAAGCAAGGTAGAGAGTAACTTTGCATCAGGAGCTATTATTTTTTTCTCAAACAAGTAACAAGTGAATTTGATCTTCAACAATGTGGAGAAGGACAAGCTTATTTCCAGGAGCTGCTTGTGCAATGGCCAGACTGGAGTAATTGCAACAAACTGTCTATACTAGGACATGAAACGTTTTTTTAGAAATGTGTTCGATACGCAGAGTCTGAATACATGGTGAGATTTTAGCAAGAGATTTCTTCACTCAAGAGAGTACACAATCAAAGGGGGGATAGAGCAAGTTAATGATTTTGCAGAGCCAGATACTGCTGATCAAGCTGATGAACTTTTAGAACTAGACGCTAATCCAGAAAGGACAAGGGAGTTGCAGCTACTCGCCTGTCATACCTTGCAACATCAGCATATGAACCCTCATCTTGGAAAAATATCGATAACATTCCTACTGCAGAAGCTATATGTGGAAGGAAGCATCAAATAGAAACGGAATCCTTACACAAAAACAAAACACATTCGCACTGAGTTATCTAAAGCTAAAAAAGCCATGGTTGCAAGTGGGTATTCAAGCAAGATCTGGATGCAAATGAAAATGTTATTTGTTACCAAACTAGACTAATAACGAACGGATTTACTCTGAAGTATGGAAAACCTACAGAGAGATCTTCAGACCTATAGCCAAGTTCAGCACAATCAGAACATTACTAACTATTGCAGCATTCGTGTCGAGGAGCTAGATGTGAAGTCAGCTTTCTTGAATGGTAAAATAGATGAAGAACTTTGAAATAATAGAACCTTAAGGATTTGGAATAAATAAAGATCTAGTGTACAAGCTACAGACTCAAACCAGCTGCAAGAGCAAGGAATGAGAAATGATATAAAATATTCATAGTACAAAACATTCAGAGTAAAGCAGACCCATGTGTATATACAAGGAAAAGAAATGGAAAATGGACTTATCTACTAGTTTATGTAGATTACATGATCTTGTACAGAGAATGAAAACAGGGCTTTGCAGAGATAGTTACACAATTGAACAAAGACGTAAAGGTAAAAAGAATGGGAAACGTAACTTTTCTTATCTCGGAATAAAGGTAGAAATAGATAAACATGGTAGCTATCTTCTCAATCAGATGCACATAATTCTAGATGTATGCAGTTATACCCATGTATACAAACATCCTCACAGAGTCTGATAAACGTGAAACTTTACCCAACAACAATATGCATATAATAGTTGTAGGTTACCTTTGTGCCTACTAAACCTTCTAGCTAAACCTACACAGCTGATATTGTATCTGCAGTGGAAATATTGAGTAGGAAAGTGAGCTCTCTCAGTCAAAGAGACTGGATTGCACTCAAGGGAGCATAAGTAAAATTATCAGCTGTCAGAGACCCCACAGAAATAGGATGTACTGTACTGATGCAGATTGGGTTGGGGACAAATCAGATTTTAAATGGCCACATGTGTATATACGGGAATGGTCCTATCAGCAGAAGTAGTCATAAGCAGGAATCAGTGGTGCATTCTTCTACAGAAGCAGAGTATTTCTCCAGAGCAGAAGCATGCTAGGAAGCTCAATGGCTTAATCAACTTCTGGAGCACTTGGGAATGCCAAACCCCATCCAACTTATGGAAATCAACCAGGGCTGTATACAGATGGTGTGTAGAATATTGCACATTCTATTATGATTGACTGAATTGAGAATACAGACGGTAATAAGTCACAAGGTTTTCTTTGTCTGAGAATTCTGGAATGTGGTTCTAAACCAATAGGTTTCATCTGCATGCTCTTATTTGATTGGTGTAACTACACAAAGAAAGGTTTTCTTTACACACTTTTTTTTTTAAGCGGAGTGTTGTGGGTGTCTCTGTCCCTTCCTGAGTCCCGAAATTAACATATGGTGTTGAAAATTCATCATCCTCTAACTTCCTTTCTTGTTCTATTTATATATCAGTAACTGTAAGCAGAATAAACCTAAAGAAAACGTAAGTCTGATGTGTACTAACGTTTGTAACTGACACACAGAAGAATTATAATATATGTCACGACGTGCCACCCAACAGCGAGAATAAAGAAGAGAAATATATTTTGCACGTGGTGCAAACAGAGAAAGTAAATACACACCAAGCACAATGGCATTAGATACCTATACCTTTACCACAGCATCTCCTGTGATAGGAACTGTAGAATGTGCATGTTTGTGGGAGGGGGGTTAGGGATGGGGATTGGACAGTGTGGGGGAGATAGACTACTTTATGTCATTGTGAGAGGTTGTAGTGTTTGTTTTTGTGGGTGGAGAGGGACTGTAATGTGGGGTTAGGAGATGTAATATTTGACGGAGATGTAATATTTGGGGCATATGTGTTGTAATCTATGTGTTTGTGGGTAGCACTTCATCCTTGATCCTCTTTAAAAGGAAGTGTTCTTCAGGCTACATGGCAAGAGATGATCAAAACAGTACAAAATCAGATATATACATGGAGCAAAATTCCGTTATAAGGAAAACACGTTAATCTATTTAACGAGAAAGATTTTTACACATGCTATTTTGTTATTGTCTATTTATACACTACATCAGGTTGAGATTGATTGCTCTGTTCCACTACCATCCTAACACAAGGTTTGGAGTTACTTCTTATCAGTTATTAAGTTGTGAGCACTGCCCTATGACCCCTATAGCTGTGTACCAAAAAGTAAATTATTGTGTGTTTGGAAGTTTAGGTTGAATGGAAATATATTTAGTATTATTACAGAAGAGTGTGCAATTGTTGGAAAAATCGTCCTCTATTTTCTTTTACAGAAGTTGACATCATACAAAGGGATCCCTGCTTTAAAGAACACTATAGCATTAGGAATTCAAATGTTCACTATGGTGTCCAGTCTAAATAAAGCTTCATTTTTTCTCCTCTCGTTATCAGTGGTTGGTAAATTCTCCTTGTGGTGTTGGTCTGTTTACCAAATGGCACAAACAAGATCACTACAGATAGTCAATAATATAGTATATTGCTTGGCAAACAAACATCAAAATAAATAAAAAATATTTATATCAAAAACTACATCCAGTTATAGCATGTCCTTTAGGAATTTCAAACCTGCATGCGGGGGTACTCTTTATGATTGGAGATGATTTTACTTGTATTTTATAGACAATATTCCTGATTATCTGGTCTAGATGTGAGGTATTTGCATGCCTCCGGACAGTCACATTTTTGGGGTCCTGCTTTAGTTCCCTGGTGTCCGGGAACTGTCCCCAGGCAGCACAGAGCGAGCGCAAGCGCAGACACACTTGCATTGTGCAGCAGGCCAAGACCATGCAGAGAGTACTTGAGCTGTGTTTCCTGTCAGTAAGGAGCCACCCACATTTGCTGTCTTGCCCCTTTTGTGATGTGAGCAGCTCCTCTGTCGATGCCCCCTTCAGGATTCTCACCCTATCCCGAATGCACATCTCCCAGTGTTGGGAGGTGTGTAATTGCCTCCTGAATATGTTTTACTGCAAGGTGCTGCTTAACAGATGTAGCTTTTATGTAATTACCATTTAATGTATTCATTTACAAGTAATTCTACACTGCAGAAAAATGCAGTATTATTAATATGTGTTAATTCTAGTAATGTAAAATTCAGACTTTTAAAAAAATGTTTTTACTCTTTTGCATTAAGTATCTCATTGCAGTGGTGCTTGATTTATTTAAAAAGACCCACCCATTAATCTCTGAATACATTTAAATGAATTTATTTCTTGCTCGTTAAGTATTGTTTACTAATTATTAGTAATTATTTAAATACCAAACATAAACCGATACTTTGCAAGGTGCCCAATCATCTTCCTCTATAGCCCAGCTCGATCCTTTTACATCATCCCTGTGGTGTTTGGTAAAATGCATTGATGTTCCTGATGACTTGTACAAATCAGTCAATTGTTTCTTTATAACCAAGTACTCATTGTATTAATAAATATATAACACGTTCCTCATATTGTTGCCTTATTTCTTTCCCCAAAAATAAGACTGGTTCTTATATTTATTTCCCCCCCCAAAAAACGCACTAGGGCTTCAGGAGATTTCTTGCTAACGATATAGCAAAAGACATGCATTTCTCATGTAAAATTTTCCCTTGGGCGTTGGGTGAGAAGTGGTACATCAGTCAGAAGGAATTAAAAGAGTTAAAGTGAAAAAAAGATTTAAGGGAATCATCAGGTTAGTACTAAGCGTGGACAAATGTTTAAATGCTGACCATTGTACTAAAGGTGTGACAGGATCATAGAGGAACCTAAACATACAGATCTATGCAACAACAAATACACTTTCCATGTGCCGGTCCTTGTAGTGGCCGGACTAATGGTAGAAGTGTCAGAGAGAATGCCAAGGTTAAGGACAGAAGAGATACGGATAAACAATTAAACTAGGCAAAAAGTAATGGGGGTTTAGTCAAATTATATGATCATATATTGCATAAGCCTGCCACAACTCCAATGTACCCCATCTTCGGCAGGTCCTACTCTAGCAGCCTAATGCCTGCTCTTATGAGATTAATCCACTTACTTGGGAATAAATAAATACCAGGAGGAAATATTTCCCAAGTAAGTGGGTTAATTTTATAAGAGCAGGCATTAGGCTGCTAGAGTAGGACCTGCCAAGAATGGGGTACATTGATGTTGTGGCAGGCTTATGCAATATATGATCATATAATGTAACTAAACCCCCTTTATTTTTTGCCTAGGTGAGGTGTTTTTAAATAAAACTATTACAATCTGTGAGATTTGAAATCATTGTTTAGTGAATAAGCGAGTGCGCTGGATTTGTATTTTGTATGATATATATATATATACTGTTGATATTGTACATACAAATTTCTGGATCATTTTTTTTATTTTGAACAACTTGCTAGAATGGACACATCCCCTTTTCAACATATGAATAGAATTCCCCAATTCACTTGTCTATGTGTAATTAGAGGTAAAGATGCATGTTTGACTCGTTTCTTGTTTGTATCATGAATTTTAAGACACACATTTAATGTCAGTAAGTTTTGAGGTATACCGTGCATGATAACACAGTCACATCTAAGAAAGTCTAGCTTTCAAAAGAATGTATATATTGTTATCATACATAAATCAAAGCAGGGATGTAATAGTCCATTTTATTCTACAAGGCTCTCTTTATGGCAATTCATTCAACATTCTATGAAGCGTACATAAGATAAATAAGTATAATTTCAAATGTTATTGTTCTGCACCAATTACACATTAAGGCCGCAATTAAATTCTTTCGGTAAACTTTTTAAATGATCACAATCATAATTACAGAAGACACCATTAAGGTCTATTGGGATTTTAGTACCTCCTATAGACTGTAAGCTCATTTGAGCAGGGTCCTCTTCAACCTATTATTCCTGTAAGTTTTCTTGTAATTGTCTTATTTATTGTTACATCCCCCCCCCTCTCAAAATATTGTAAAGCGCTACGGTATCTGTTGGCGCTATATAAATGGCAATAATAATAATAATAATAATAATAATAATAAATCATTTGAATTTTTTTTCTAAAAGATTGTGATCAATTTAAAAACTCATCCAAAAGAATTAAATCAAGGCCCAAGCTACCTTATTATTTTTACTTTAGATCATGCCGCAAGAGCACACTCCTTCAGTGCAGAAGAGAGAGAGGAGGAAAAACCATATAAAAGATACCCAGAAGAGTTATTTTGCCGATGCCCAGGTGATACAGTTTTCAAACTGTTTAATCTGCAAGAATGCATCTCATTTTTCTCGCCATAAATTTACTTTATTGGTAGTTTAAAATGAGAGTTTAGATATTTTAACAATTAATCTCTTCATAATTAGTAAAAACAGAGAAAAAAAGGAGCACCAATTGTGATAAACAGGTAGTTTGGTCCTACTGAGATTAGATAAGAGAGAAGAGAACAATGAAGCACAACTCTAGGGTCGTGATTACCAGTAATCAAAACATCAGTAAGCTCTAACGAATCAAGGAATTTATTCTGTTAGTATAATTACCATTCTTGTTATTTGCAGATACACATAACATAATTCAAATTATGCATCTGTAAAGTAAGAAAAACGTCTTTATAAAACAATAGATCTATATGAAACCAATAATTTAACCATGGTTGCCATGCTTTCCTATATTTATATACCTGACCATCAGCCCTCCAATATACCTCCTCCATAGATCTTGTATCTTCTACTTTATTTACCCATTGCTCCAAAGTAGGGGGTTATTGTTTTTTCAAAACCTTAGGTTTAGGTATTATGCATAAACTATTAAAATTCAGGTCCCCAATACGTATAAGTTGTTGGATAGGTGTGCAATGTAAAAGGTAACATAGTTGATTTGTGTGGTGTGAAGGGATTTTAGATATCTTATGATATTATGATATATATATATATTTGTGTGTTCATTAGCTGAGATTTATCAAAGTGGTCTACATGACTGAAAGTTTGGCAATCCAGCAGGTACATTCCACTGGTGACTCCTCCAATTTTACATTTTTTTTAAAAAATTCTTTATTTTTGTTTTTGCATGAAATTACAGTCTGGCGGGCTGCGCCACAATAGCTACAGCCAGCCATTCATTCAGTAACATAGAGTGACATGGTATGAGAAATACAGTGCACTTTTTTACAGTGGTATACAAAATTAACAAAATTAACGTTGCAGACATGGAAAGTAAACAAATTGTGGTGTTAGAGTCTAGCTTATCTATTCTCGTTGTGACAATAGTGTATTTATAGGGTATTACATTTATAAAACCTATCACGTTAATGAAGATCATCTATTCTATATGGCTAGGTATGCTTTTTTTTATTATTAAATAAATTAATTCAACTCAAGTCAGTAAAATGTATAAAAAAAAAAAAAATTCAAAAAAAGGGTTTGTACCATCTGGCACCTTGTCTGAGTATGGAGAGTCATTTAAGGATGCTGCGCACGCATGCAGAGCATATCGCAAAGACAGTGGCTCGAACCCCCTGAATGACCAGCAGAGGTAACTGGTTTATCCACAGTTTCCTAGTTGTGACAATTACTTAAGTGGGCAAAACAGTCAAGTTTTCCAGTCGGGTAAAAAAAAATAATAGTCCTCATTAAGAGCCAAAGAGAGTACAGAAAATTAAAACCTGAAGAAAGGTTCTTTCTAGACCCATTGGAATAGAACAATGCATTTGAACACCAAAGTATTCTTAGAACATGTTAGGATTTGCAGTGACCTCCATGCCATAACATGAATTGCTAATCTACCGAGCTGTCAAAGCTGCACCAAAATTATGCATGCATAGTGAACTGTACAAATTATAAAACGGCCACTCAGGTCCTGCCAGATTTGCTATAAGATGAGGTGCATCCCCTGTCACATGTTAGGAGCCTATTTCCATCAATGGCATTTTACAAAGAAATCGGAGCAGCTGGTTTGCATAATGAAGTATTTAATGCAGGTGCTAGCTTAGGGTCTGATAACTTGAAGCAAAAAAAAATAAAATAAAATACAAGAACAAATCGCACCCTCTGGGCTATTTCCTATAATATAAGCATAAGCTCGAATATAAAAAAAAACATTTCACTTTAGAAAACAGTATGTCTAATACCATTCAGGTAAATGTATTACAAATGAGTTCTCTAAAATTATTAGATGCCCATTTAATTCTCTTTTCCGGGTTAGCAGGTAACAGGAAAGTAAAATCTATACAGAGACCTCTGCCCCTCACAACATGTTAGATAGAAGGTACTCTGGATCATATTTAGCGCTTTCTCCCAGTGGTATACTGGAGGGGTCAGGAGTGGACCGTTAAGTGAGTGAAACAAAGGCTGCAGTGTTCCAAACTCCCTAAGTCCATATAGCCTTCCGGTCAATAGGTTATTTTCCCAATCCTTGGAGGAAGATATTTGTGTCAGAAAAATGACGGCATCTGAAAGTTCCTCCTTGTGTAGACAATGGGGGTGGGTGCACAGTTCGATGAACATGGTGACACTTTCTGTCAATATTGTTGCACGTCTTCGAAGCATAGGCTTCCCACAGCTTAAAGGCTATTCCATCAAGATTTTAGTTCAGCCAGGGAACCCCAGAATCAGTGCACTGCTCCCCACTCCCGATGGGGGTTGGCGTTGTGATCCCAGACTGTTAGTACAGCATTTAAGCACCTTGTTTAGCCCAGCCAGTTAGGTCACCATGCCCTGGGTGTTCAAAACCAACATTATCAGTTGCCAGTTCCTTGTACATAGTCTCTAAACTGGGCGGGGGTGGGACAGGTTTGCCCTTGGGGTTACCCCCTCTATTGGAGTCCCCTGTGTGACCGAGGCCCCTAGTTGGGTGTCCGGGAGCTTCAGTGCAGCCAAGAATGTGGTAGGGTCCTCTCCCGCCGATACGGTGAGCACTTCATCTCCGCGGGTCACCACCAGGGTGCCGGATATTCCCCATCGGTATCTCACACCATTTTCTCTCAGTTGCCTGGTAACAACCTGAAGCTTGCGTCGCTCCAGTAGAACCGAAAATGGTAAGTCATCGAATATCCTAAGATGGTGGTTTTCTACTTGGACCGTGGGTTGCTTCCGGGATTGGGTTAGTATCGCCCCTTTGAGTGACACATCTCGTGTGATTGCAATTATGTCCCTGGGAGCATCTACAGGCGCCGTTGGGGCCTTCCGTATTCTGAACGCTGAGACCAGTGATGGTTCTCCGTTTTCTCCTGTTATGCCCAGTGTTTCTGCCGCTTTATTTACGTATTGTAGCAAGGCCTCCGGGCCCACCGTTTCTGGTGCACCGCGAATGCGTATATTCCATCTGCGGTGTCGCGCCTCCAGGGAGCCCACAGTGCATGCAAGCCTTTGCACCTGTTGCGAGAGAGCTTCGACTTGGGAGCTTGTGGCTTCGAGACGCCCATCCCTCTCTTCCTCTCGGGTTTCCACCTCCTCTATTCGCCTTGTGATGCTTCCCATCTCGGCTTGTACAGTCGCCAGGTCTGCCTTCCAGACCGCTCGCAAGTCTAGTAGGAGCTTTTTGATGTCTCCCTTAGTGGAGGGCGAGGTGTCTGAGTCTGAGTCGGCCTTTCGGTGTACCCCACTCGTGGTCTGCGACCTCCCGGATCTCCCTTCATCGTGGGATTCCTCCGACTTGCTGGAGCCTTGTGGTTCTTCCAGCGCCATCTTGGGTCGGGCCTGTTGTTGCGGCCTGTCAAATGACCATCGGATGTCTGGCAAGTTAGAGCACTCTGCGTGCGCCGTTCTTCTATTTTTTCGCCCCATAGCTGACCCGGGAGGGTTAGGGTCGCAGTGGGTAAGGTTGTATGTTCTTTTTTCCCCCTTCTTCGTGGCATTTTAGTCGATTTAGAGTGGTGGAGGACGGACCAATTTTACATTTTTGCCCCACTTTTTGGAACAGAACTTTGATAAATCTTCCCCACTGTGTCTGTTTAACATTAATTTTATTATTGCCATTTATATAGCGCCAACAATTTCCGTAGCTTTTTACAATATTATAGGAGGGAGAGATTTAACAATAAATTAGACAATTACAAAAACTTACAGGAACAATATGATGAAGAGCTTACAGTCTATAGGAGGTGAGGTATAAAACACAGTAGGACAGGAGATAGCAATCAAGTAAGGTGGGAGTAAGGCAGAAGGAGAGTATAGTGCTGCCCTTTAGGAGAGAGCAAGGGACAGGTATGTGAGATAGAGGTTACTCTGGGGGGCCATAAGCTTTCCTGAAGAGATGGGTTTTAAGGCACATTTTAAATGATTGAAGACTAGGGGAGAGTCTGATGGTGGTAGGCAGTCAATTCCAAAGGAAGGGAGCCGCTGGTGAGAAGTCCTGCAAGCGTGAGTTGGCAGTTCGGGTGCAAGCAGGGGCCAGGAGAAGGTCGTGGACAGAGCAGAGAGACCAAGAAGGAGCATACTTAAGGATCAGTGAAGAGATATAAGAAGGGCTAGAATCGTTCAGTGCTTTATAGGTATGGATTAGTACTTTGAATTGACTCTTATAGGATACAGGAAGCCAATGTAAGGACTGACAAAGGGGAGGGAAGTGAGAGGACCGACTGGGGAGGAAAATCAGTGTGGCGACAGCATTCATTACAGACTATAGTGGGGCAATGCAGCTTCTGGGAAGACCAATTAGGAGAGAGTTACAGTAATCCAGGGGCGGACTGAGCACTCGGGCAAATCGGTCATGGACCGAGGGCCCGAGGCTCTGGGGGGCCCGCCCGCTCTGCAGTGAAGTAACAGCTGGGCTGGGGAGTTAAACATCTCCCCAGCCAGCCTGTACACAGCAAGGGGCCCGCACGGCACTCCGCGGGCCCCTGTTACAAAATACAATCTCCCCTTTGCCGGTCCCAGCAGGGCACACCGAGAGACAGCTAATGGGGTCAGGGCCAGATTAAGAGCCCAGTGGGCCTGGTGCTGACAATTATGACGGGCCTAATTACAGAATCATATCGACCAAAAACAGTAAAACACTCCCAAGCGTCATGTATCTGATGGAGATGGTGCTGGAGAGAAAGAAAACAGCAGCTATAAGAAAACACATAGTCTGTGCTAATCTTTCTAATTTATGCTTTCATCTTTCAAGTAAATCCATAACCCCTAACAGCAGTGTCCAGTCAAGCAGGAAGTCAATGGGCGGGGTAAAAGGGTGTGCCACTGACACAAATCACGTAACCTGCCAAAAGGGGCAAACATGCCCAAAAAGAGGACATGTCTGCCCAAAGAATTAGAAGGCCAGCCTGGCATGAATGCATGTCAGGCTGCCTGCCAATCATGCAGCTGGCCAACTAAGGGCATACTATGCAGACAGCACCCTGAGCTTGGCATAAATGCATCTAATTATGCGCTCACTCCATGCTTTCTAAGGACTGTCCCCTAGCACTCGCTGGTCCACTTGTCTCCTTACCTTCTTACTAGCAGGCAGAAGCTCCTGGGAAAGAGAAAAGCTGTATGTAGTGAGTGTAGAAGAAAGGGAACATGCCACAGTGTTAGAGAGACCAAAGTCAGCATTACCTTAAAGGATCACTATAGGGTCAGGAACACAAACATGAATTCATGACCCTATAGTGTTAATACCACCATCTGGGCCCCTCATGCCTCCATAAATATAGCAAAATATTACTGTTTTCAAGCCTGAAGCTGTAACTCTGCATGCTGTTAGACTCAGAAAAACAAGCAGTCTGCTGACATCATTAGAAGTGGTGGCCTGATCCAATCACAGTGCTTCCCCATAGGATTGGCTGAGACTGACAAAGAGGCAGATCCAGCATGATTCAAACACAGCCCTGGCCAATCAGCATCTCCTCATAGAGATGAATTGAATCAATGAATCTCTATGATGAAAGTCCAGTGTCTGCATGCAGAGGGAGGAGATACTGAATGTTTGGATGCATTTTAGGCAGCTATGACCCAGGAAGGATTTCTAACAGCCATCTAAGGAGTGGCCGGCAAAGTTATCACTAGGCTGTAATGTAAAGACTGCATTTTCTCTGAAAAGACACTGTTTACAGCAAAAAGCCTGACGGTAATGATTCTACTCACCAGAACAAATTCAATAAGCTGTTGTTGTTCTGGTGACTATAGTGTCCCTTTAACCATATTCATTGTCAGCCAATCCACACAAGTTTTGTTCCCATACATCCCTCTTAAGTTTCCATACTTAAGTAAGAGTATGTGAAAAGTAGTTAGGGTTGCCACCTTTCTTGGAAAAGCATACTTGCTAATTTGCATAATTAAATATGTATGGGTAACATCACATGATGAAAATCACAAGGAATGACATAAGAGAAAATGCTGTAAAATCACCAAAAAACGACTTAGTTTGATTCTGCTGTATAGATGGATTCCTCCCAGTGCCCCCATGTCTCCCAGTGCCCCCATGTGTCAATTACTCCAGGTCTCAGTGTTCCTATGTATCAGTGTCTCAGTGCCCCATGTCTCCCAGTGTCCCCTAGTGTCGTGTCCCCAGGTCTCCCATTGATCCTATGTATCACAGTGTCTCAATGCCCCATGTCTCCCTGTGTCCCCATGTATCCCAGGGTCCCCATGTCACTAGGACACTAGGAAGACAGGGAGACCTGGGGACACGGGGAGACCTAGGGACACGGAGACACCAGTGACACTGGGAGACTAGGGGACTCTGGCTGGGACACATGGGGACACTGGGAAAATAGGGGACACTTGAAGACATGGGGACACAGTCACCAGGGACACAGACACTAGGGACACAGACACTAGAGACACTGACTGGGGGACATTGAGACATGGGGGCACTGGGAGGCATGGGGACACTGAGACACCAGGGCCACAGACACTAGCTTGGAGACATGGGGACATTGAGATATTTAAGGTACTGTGAGACATGGAGGCACTAGGAGGCATGGGGACAGTGAGACACTGGCAGACGGGGGGCACTGGGAGACTAGGGGGCACTGAGATACCAGGGACACTGGCCTGGAGACATGGGGACACTGAGAGACATGGGGACACCGTGTCCCCATGTGTCTGTGTCATAATGTCTCCCAATGTCCCTTAGTGTCTCAGTGTATGCTTCCTTGCAGCCTTTCCCCCCATCCCTTACTTCCCTGAGTTGTAGGCTGTCTCTGCAGGGTGGGAGTTGCTGTCTGGACTCTCTGTAGCTGCACCCCTGCAGATCAGTGAGTATAGATAGGCAGGGAGGGATATGCTGGAACTTCCTATCCCTGCCTGTCTCCACACACAGTGACCACTACTGGCCAGTGCTGGTATTGCATAATAATCTCTTGTTTATACTGAGAAAAATGCCAGCATTTGTATTGCAAGTATCACTGCAGTATTGGCACCAGCCAGGCAGCCTCAAATACTGGCTGTGCCAATAAAATAAAAGCCAGGTGGAATCCCTAAGAGTAGTGTGTGAAAAAAAAAGATGTAAAAAATTTTTATTTATTTTTTTAAATCAATGGGCCTATTCCATGGGCCTGGGCCTGGAGCTGCAGCTCCATCAGCCCCTATGTTAATCCGGCCCTGAATGGGGTCTTTCCAAAGACCCCAATAGGTTGCCTCTCAGTGTGCCTGAAAGATAAACAGCACGAGAGCTGTCTGTAACAGATCAGGCAGCTCCGTGCTGCTCATTAAGCAGGAAATTACATCATGTGTCATAAGTTCACTGAGCTGTGCGGAGCTGCCTGATCACTGTTACAGACAGCAAGCTGTATGGGATACAGCATGCCACAGGTAAGGGAAAATAAACAGATTAATATAATCATCCCCCTTCCCCTTCTAACCCCTACAGCCCCTCTACCCCCTGCAGCCTACCTACCCCCTGGTCCCATTCTAATCCCTGCAGCCCCTATTATCCCTCTATCCCCTGCAGCCCACCTACCCCCTGGACCCATTCTAACCCCTGCAGCCCCTATTATCCCTCTATCCCCTGTAGCCCACCTACCCCCTGGACCCATTCTAACCCCTGCAGCCCCTATTAGCCCACCTACCCCATGGACCCATTCTAACCCCTGCAGCCCCTATAACCCCTCTATCCCCTGTAGCCCACCTACCCCCTGGACCCATTCTAACCCCTGCAGCCCCTATTATCCCTCTATCCCCTGTAGCCCACCTACCCCCTGGACCCATTCTAACCCCTGCAGCCCCTATTATCCCTCTATCCCCTGTAGCCCACCTACCCCATGGACCCATTCTAACCCCTGCAGCCCCTATAACCCCTCTATCCCCTGTAGCCCACCTACCCCCTGGACCCATTCTAACCCCTGCAGCCCCTATAACCCCTCTATCCCCTGTAGCCCACCTACCCCCTGGATCCATTCTAACCCCTGCAGCCCCTATAACCCCTCTATCCTCTGTAGCCCACCTACCCCCTGGACCCATTCTAACACCTGTAGCCCACCTACCCCCTGGACCCATTCTAACCCCTGCAGCCCCTATAACCCCTCTATCCCCTGTAGCCCCCCTACCCCTTTGACCCATTCTAACCCCTGCAGCCCCTATAACCCCTCTATTCCCTGTAGCCCCCCTGAACCCATTCTAAGCACTGCAGCCCCTATAACCCCTCTACCCCCTACAGCCCTTCTACCGCCTGCAGCTCCTCTACACCCTGCAGCCCCTACAACTCCCGTGCAGCCCCTATAACTCCTCTACCCCCTGCACCCTATTACCCCCTGCAGCCCTTCTATCCCCTGCAGTCATACTAAACCCTGCAGCCCTTCTAACCACTGCAGCCCCCCTACAGTCTATAAACCTCCTACAGCCTCTCTACTCTCTAGAGCCCTTAAAATACCTGCACCTCTTACAGCCCTTAAAATATCTGCATCCCCTACAGACCCTTACCTCATACAGACCGTCTACCCCCCGCAGCCCCTCTATCCCCTACAGCCCTTCTGCCCATTCAGCATCCCTACACGCTACAGCCCCTAAAATCCCTGCACACCCTACAACTGTTATATTCCCTACAGCCCCTATATTCCCTGCATCAACTAAATCCCAATGAACCCCATGCACAAACTACAGACCATTTCCCCTACACCCACTACTGCATCTATTGATCTCTGCACTTACCACAGCCCCTATCCCTCCCCTACATCCACAATAGCCCCTATTACCCCTACCCCCACTATAGGCTCTATCACTCCCTGTCCCCACTAAAGTCCCTATAAACACTACAGCTTCTATGCCCCTGGCATCCACTGCAGCGTTTATCCCCCATGTCCCCTGCACACGCTACAGCCCCATTTTTGATTGTGGGGTCTTTTTATCCATTTAAATATATTTAAATGAACACTGTAGACATCCAGACCATTTCAGCTCATTGAAGTGGTCTGAGTGCAGTTTCCCAGGTTCCTTAAACCTGCAATGGCAATTTTTGCAGTTTTTGAGAAACTACAATAATTACCTTTCAGGGTTAACTCCACAGCCACTAGAGACTTTTGCTTCGCTAGGCAACTTTTGGTCACCTAAGTGACGCTGGACGTCCTTACGCTATGCATGAGGACATCTAGCTTCATACAAAACCCCATAGGAAAGCTTTATACAATGCTTTACTATGTGGGAAGTCCTAATGCGAGTGCAGCGCCTGAACCAGCACCGAGAGACATCAGCGCTGGATTCAGGTAAGTGACAGAATGGTTTTTTTATCTGTGGGTAACTATAGTGCCAGGAAAACAACTTGTTTTCCTAGCACTATAGTTTCCCTTTAAATAAACTCTAATTCCACATATCCTGACACGACACACAAAGACATACATATATAATTACACCAGGATTCACAGTGCATGTACACACAGAAGCATACATTCACGTTACATGCACATACAATCAAATAAACGGTACATCTACACCAGCACATATATTGATCTGCAGGGGGCCCGGATCCTAATTTTGCCCGGGGGCCCAAACCACTGTCAGTCCGTCCCTGCAGTAATCCATGCGAGAGATTACTAGAGCATGGACAAGCTCCTTAGTAGTATCTTGCTAGGAAAGGGGCGGATGCGGGTAATGTTTTTTATGTGGAGTCGACAGGATTTGGTGACAGACTGGATGTGGGGCTCAAAGGTGAGGCCAGAGACAAGTATAATGCCAAGACAACGCGCTTGCAAGGATAGGCTAATACCTTTCCATGCCAATGTATAGTGAGATATTCTGCTCACCATTCTGGCACCATCCAAAATGAAAAATAGCGGTCTAAATTTTAAAAGGCAAGCAATTAAAAATTATATATCTGTTTTTTTCAGAAAAGAGAGGCACTAGCTTTACATATGGTTTTAGAAAAACCATATGCAATGCCCTGACCTCTGCTAGAGGAGGAATAATTGCACCATTTGCTCAAGGTACTCGTCACCCCTAGAGCCACTCCACATGGGTGTAAACGTGTTTAAGCAAACCCGTTGGGTACCGAGTAGCACATTTAGTGCAGTTTAGATTCATTTTGAATCCAGGATTCACATTGCTCACTTTTAACACTATGTCATCATTAGAACCAGCACAATACTTCTCAGTATCTTCAAAACATAGCTCTGAGTCTTAAATACAGAAAATGGCTTAAATGATTCAGGCATACCGTTCAGAGAACAAGATACAACAAATACAGGGTGCGCTAAGTAGGACAATGAGAGATAATAAACAAAAATAATATAAAGAGTCTCTTAAAGTACAGCGAAGACCTGGAGTGTATATTCTTCAGTTCTTGCTTTGAATCCTCAATGGTAAATATGAAATACAAAAGCAAAAATAGAGACCAATAGTGCAAAACCGTTTTAGGAAAGCTGGATCACAAACAACATAGAAGTAGAGAAGTGCCAACTCACAATTTAACCCCTTAAGGACCAAACTTCCGGAATAAAAGGGAATCATGACATGTCACACATGTCATGTGTCCTTAAGGGGTTAAAGAGCTATGCCCAGCTCTAGGTAAAACAGCATACAGTGGTATTTGATACTCCCCACATGTAGGATGTAACTGGACACTTTTGCGGTGTATCCTCAAGACTTCTTACAGCATTCCAGATAAGCGTCAGCATATAAAATACATAAAAGGGGAAAAAACCCAATGGTGCAATAACGTAGGTTAACTGCAACTACAGACAACACTGAGGTCCTAAGAGTGCCAACTTACAATTGGGAGAGCTATAAGCAGCTCTGAGTAAAACAGCATGCAGTGGTATTTAAACTCCCCACATGTAGGATAGCGATGCTTGCAGTGCCGGTCTTATGAAAATAAAATCACAAGAGAGGGCCCATAGTGTTTACCGTATAAAAGACAGCAGAAAAAGGTAACATGAAACGTACTTACAGTGTTCAGAGCAGCCACACCAGGGATTTCTTTTGTAGTACTGGATCTTTAAAAAATCAGCCAGGATAAAACAGCAACAAATAAAAGTAAGTGTGCAAAATACTTTTATTGGATTCTTATAAAAACACAACGCGTTTCGCCAAAACAGGCTTTATCAAGTGTACATACCGTTCAGAATCTTCACAATTAGGAATCCGTCACTTAATATTTCTCCAGTATTTCTTAATGCTGTAATGACTGTCTCTAAATGTATAACACAGTCCATCATACTTTTATTTATGCTTTTCTGAAGGGACATTAACTCAGTATATAAACTGACTATTCCTGGATTTCTTGCATAATAATCTCTCAATATTTAAAGTGTTTTTCTTCCATCATCAGCTGCCTCCCTCATCATTAAAAACAAACTCTTATCTATCAATTGAATTAATTCATCATAAACTTCCTCATTTTTACGTATAATAAAAATCAAAGAAAAACGTGATTAGGGCACTATACCAAATCCCTATGCACATTTAAATAACTGGAAGTTTTTTTTGGTATCGCTCCAATAGCCATTTAAATTTAAGCTTACCTGCCATGTCAAGGTAAAATCTTTTAGATGAGTCCTAGACTAACAATTACCATTGCTGTGGTCAGCTAAAAGGTAAAAATTCTCTAACAAGACCTTTCTTCTTATGTATGTCTTCATCCTCATCATCGTTATCATCCGCTTTATTCAAGAGTTCTTCAATCACAGATGTCTTTAGATCTTTGTCTCTCATAACTCGTAGTTCTCATCTCCATCAAAATAAAGTTTGCTCCATCGGTCTCTTACATCTATTCTAGGCCTATAACGTGATGCTAACTGCATGTTTAGGGTGAGATAACTGGGCAAGTGCACACAATAACAGAGGAACTCACCATACACATGTTAGTGCTTCATTGCTCCACACTCGAAAGGGCAACAACTTGTACCACGGTTGAAGAACACATTAAAGGCATTCTAGGATGATATCCCTCATAAGCAATATAAAACTTCCCCCTTGAGTAATTGATCATTACATTTCACATTTGTAAAATGAAAACATAATTAAGAAAAATCATATACAAATAAGGACAGTAGAAGTTGAGAAACCTATTTAGGAACCACCTATAGGCTCCAGAGCCATGGCCAGGCTTTGTATGACAAGCACCAGAGTGTCTCCATCTATGGCCTTTGGGAGGATAAAGCCTGGAGTGTGTCTCCAAAAAACAAGAATCCACTCTGGTGTATATATTTTACAAATTTATTGTATGAGAAGTTTATGCCATTAAAGCATTAAACAAACAATACAAATATTCAGGGGTACTAATATTAAAAGCCAGAAAGCGTGGTAGAGTAACTAAAAGCCACAAAATTATCCCCATCACCTCTCCTCACATCGCCTACACTGATTATTTTTCCTTTTGTTTTAATTTTACAGATGTGAATTGGTACTGATCATTTACTGAAGGGGAAAGTATTTTTGTGTATTGCACCTGTGGTGTTCTGTATACAATCACTGTCTTGTTGCTTTTTTGTTTGTCTGATTTTACTATTGGGCACCTGTCGTGCTCTGTATATATTAAATCTGCTACATACCCTACATATAGGTGATACCGTCCAGGTCTAGGTACCATCTACATAGATTTTTCACTTTGGTTTAACTGTTCTTACTGTATATTGTCATCCCTTTGTTTGGGAAATGAGCAGAGCCAGAATGGGAATAATAAATAGCCCTGGAATTTTTTTATTATACCAGACCTCACCCTCATACATGGTTCGGGTAGCAAAATAGCAGGCTAGCATGTCCAAATAGCAGAACCATTATGGCCACAATAAAAATGGTGCCGCATATAAAAAAATAGTGATAAACTATCATGTTGTAGGTCTGGCTTGACTGATGTATAACAGCAAATAATTTATATTAATGCCATGAAAGATGATGCCTTGCTTGGTACATGACACACCACTCAATAGTCAGGGTAAAATAAATAAACATCAAACAAAAAAATGCTGGGAGATAGAAGCCTAGGGACAACACATGAGTTCATAGCTGGAACCCACTCATAATCCCCAAGCTGATGGAGGAGATGGAATGGGGAAACCAGAAATATTTTTGTACCCTAAGCAGAAAAGAAATGATTAGAGGATATTAATTAAACTATTGGAGAGATTACCATTCTGAGAACAACTAGTGAGTAAGAGGTAGAAGACGGTGTCTAAAGTATTTCAATCAGATGAATTGGGTCAGAGAGTGTACAAGGGCTACATAATTAACAGAATCTTGTATATCATTGAAATTCCATTCTGTTGTCTTAGTTGTGGAGATTGGGATATTTCTGCAGTCAGTCCTAGGGATGGACTCGTCATCTTTCGCTTGCATATTTTTGATCACTCTTTGTACAACACTCTGGAATATGTTGGTGCACTATAGATAAAAAAAAAACAATAAAGATTAAATGATCTGTCTGCCTTTTAAATAAATAGTGTATGTACATTTTGCTATAGTGTGTCAAATTAACTGGAGCTTAAAATGAAGCCATTACTGCTCAGCAATTTGGAAAATGTGAGCACTTTGAGATGTAACTTCCACTGACTGCTCACTCAGACATGTGCAGGTAGGTCACGTTTCTGGAAGGTGTGCATGTCGGCTTCAATTATTGCTTCCGGGTATCATGGGAACATTTCAGCATGTGAGCACGCTGCAGGGTCATTTTAAAGCCAGTTTGTACAGGATGAACAGGTAGAGGCAGAGTAACACAGCTTCATGGGAGAATTCGAAGATTAAATAATAATGCTTGTCAAAGGTAGATTCTCATTATGTGCTAATAATGAATACATTTAGAGAAAGAAAGAGAATAGGAAGGTCCATAGCTATCTGGTTACTGTAGAAGGTATTTTTTAATAACACAGGTTGTTAAAGAAGGGAGACTGCCTGGTTATGGGATGCTATATTATACTACTGATAAAGCTGTGAACGTTGCCCTGTCCAATATATATAAGTGTCCGTGTGGTTAATGGGCAACAGGGTTAAGGTATGTTTTGGGTCTGCAGTCATGCAAATCTGTGCACTTTCACTCAGGTATGACAAAGATGGGTGACAGGCCCAAACTATCGGTTGATTGTATCACGTGAATTGATCATTAGTCTCGGCAATTCTGGGGAGCAATGCATCACGTAGAATGTAGCTCAGGGACCAAAGCTTTGGGGACTGGGCCTTGACATGGCAAGGAGGTCAGCACAGATGATACGATGCTTAGTAATTTTGTTCTATTTACAGTGGGGGCAGTTTTATCCGATTCTAAAAAATAACTGTCATGTTAGATGAAAGGGGCCATTTTAATTAATCCTTACTTACTTGTTGGTTGTCTTCAGGTCTGTGGGGATTTCTTTTTGGTCTTTCAGATGGATCCGATCGAAATGGAGGCTTTACTGGATGGTATCCGATTGGCAGTGCAAGAGATAGGTGTATCCTGGCTGCAGTACCATTTAGGAATGGATGTTTTCCTGCTTGGGCCTTCTACTGCAGCTGCGAGATGGCACATGAGGCGGACTAGTCCTCCCTAGTGCGTTTTCTGGGAATTAACCGAGCAAGAACCCATCTCCAGGTCTCTATTCCAGGGGAGTAGAGGACGGCGGGACCCAGGCTGGTATGAATTCAGGAGGTCGCAATGCCACCTGATACTGCAGGGTCGGGAGTGAGCAATGGGATTGACGTGACGCAGCGCTTAACAGGGGACGGCAGGTTGGACTAGGAGTTTGATGCAGGCAGCTCGGGCCCACCCAGAACAGCAAACAGGATGGCTGTGGCAGGCTCCAAACAACCCAGGAGTGTTGCCAGGATGTGTGACTCAGAGGAGAGCAGAAAAGATTTACGGGATGAGTCAGGCCCCAGTGGCTTATCTAGTCAGCTGGGAGGAACTGAGAATAGGTTGAGGGGAGCCCCCTGTGCAGCACCTAGTCTCTCCACAGGTGTTAGGCCCCACTTGCTGACAGCGAGCAGGCAGTCTCAATGTAGGGTCCCCCAGCAACACAGCTCAAAGGGAGTTATTTCAGTGGACTTACATGCTGGTTTGCACCTAGATGTCTTACAGGTTACAGAGTCGAGGAGTGCTTCCCTTTCCAGGCAGTGGACAGTGCAGGAACGGCCCCAATTAGCATGGCAGCTAAGTGGGGTTAGGGAGAACAGCAGAGTGTCCCCACTTGGGAGAGATGGTGGAAGTCAAGCTTCAATAGATGCTTTACGGGCGGGCGAGTTGCGCAGAATTCAGGCACATGACGTTGGGCCCCCTGGGGTTACATCCCATGGTGACGCTGGCAGGCACTCATCTGTTCAGAGGTCCAGAAGTTGTCAGAGTTCTCCTCCCCTGACCTTGAAATGTTCACTGATGCATAAGGTAGCGTGGGTTTTGATGCTTTTGTCGCAGGCCAATGGTGTGTGGCTCCATGGCCAGAGGAGTGGAAGGTGAACCAGATTATCTGCAATTTGTCATTTTTAGAATTGTTCCCCTTAGTGATTGCATTGGCTTTGTGGGGGCCCCATTTCAGAGATAGGAAAGTGATCTTTTTTACTGACAAGATGTCGGTGGTTGATGCAGTGAACAATTTGTCAGCCTCCTCCACCCCGGTAGTTCGGTTGCTGCTTTGTTTCGTGATATATTGCATGCAGTTTAATGTTGTTTTTCAGGCACGTCATTTGCCTGGGTTTCTGAATGTTGTTGCTGACTCGCTCTCTCTTTGCAGTGGGAGAGGTTTCGCATGGTCGCTACCCGAGCTCAGGTGACATATGGCAACTCGGAATGTCCTGCTTGGAAGATTTATAAGGGCATCTTTAGCGCTGAGTACGTGGAACGCTTATGTCATGGTCTGGTACGGTGGGATGAGGTACTGGAGTGTGCTGGGGGACATTGGTCGAGCGAGGTACGTTTGGAGACTTTAATATGGTTATTGTGTAGGCTGTTCGTGAAAGGGGCTTCTCCTTCTGTCGTGGATCAGAATATGGCTGCCCTAGCTTATCTGTTTAAACTGAATCGGTGGGAGGATATTACAAAAGATTTTCTGGTTCATCAAGCTTTAAAAGGATTTCGGAAGGGTAAAAAATCTGTGGATACCAGGAGACCAGTGTTTTTTGAACATCTTCAGGCTCTGATTAAGCTCCATGGCCAGAGGAGTGGAAGGTGAAATGGGATTTCCTATGTTTGGTGGGGATTGTTATATGGTTATACGTTTATTTCTTTCCATAGGTTTGGTCACTTGGGTGGTTGGCCACTCTTACATCTTCTGGGCGCAAAGGAGAGCAGCAGTTCACCATTACAGCTGGGCTTTTGACACCATGTGGTTCAACCTGGATGGTTTGATTTCCAAGGTTTTGGGATGGAAGGATGTGTGTCAGGAAATTTACAAATGGTTAGAATTAGGTCCAGCTTCAGGTTTTCTTTTGATTCACGCAGGTGGAAATGATTTGGGTAGGGTGCCACAAACAGAATTAATTTAATGCATGAAGCGGGATGTAGATAAGTTGCGAGAGCTTATTCCTTGGTTGGTAATTATTTGGTCTGAAATGGTGCCTTGTTTTCATTGGTGTTTTGCTAGCGATCCCATGACAGTAGCCAGGAGTAGGGGAAAGATAAATAAATTGTTGCGATTTATATAATGCGTCTTGGAGGAATTGTAGTTAGACATTTGGAGTTGGAGTCTAGGCTTCCTGTGTATTTCCGAAGAGTTGGGGTCCACTTATCGGATACGGGTTTTGATTTTATTGATATAGATTTTCAGGAGGGTCTACAGTGTGCCTTGTTTTTGTGGGGTGGGGGCGCTCAGAGAGCATATGGTAGTCAAGCTCTGAGCTATGCCGTGGGGCTGGATAGGTAAATGTGGGGGTAGGACAGATTGGTAGGCAGAATGGTTTAAGTCAGTACGCATGCTTACCTGTTTCAAATTGGTTTTGGTAGGTTGGAGCTTGTTGGTGGCTTACAACCGGGGATGCATACCTCTACACTGTTATAAATTGGTAATGGAGGCCTGTTGTGGCCGTTTTATGTATTATGTAATGTTTTAAATGGTTATGTTAATAATTAATTGATATTTAGTGTTGGGGTCATTGTCAGTGTGTATAGCGCTGTTAAGGGGTTGGAAGGATTTACGGGGCAATGTTAAGTGGGATGTTTGACAATGACCTTTATTGTTTATACATGTTTAATAAAACAAGAGAAAAAAATTTCACCTAAAAGGAGAAAAATTACAGGTGGATTGGCGCTAGATAGTACAGAACAGCAACTACCCCCAGTGTCTAAAATCACTAAAAGACACTAACAAATAGTGGAATAACAATTTACAATGTGGGCGGTGCAAACAAGAAGAAAACAAGATAAATACTTATACTTAATAGTCGTGAGTCTTGTAATTAAGCTGAAAGATATAACAATATATACATAGCATAATACTGTATATGTGCAAATTTGATGTATAGCAGAGGTAATGGGTCACTCATGATATGTAGAGCCTAGAATAGCAGGCTCTAGCTGTAATCACTTTTGAAAAATCAGATTTTTCAGGCTATACACACGGTCTTCTTGTAACATCTGATGTCCTCTCCCAGGTGCATAAAAGATGAATGCCAAAACAGGATAAATGAGGTATAAAAAGTATTTTCTCCAATAAAAACAAATAAACGCGTGCACTTTGACAAAGACTGAGAGTCGAAACGCGTTAGTGCTTTATTGTTATGTTTTTACCGCGGATCTTTTATTATTATTTGTTTTTATTGGAGTAAATACTTTTTATACCTCATTTATCCTGTTTTGGCATTCATCTTTTATGCAACAGGCATGTAATAATGCACATTACGTCGCTAAAATACAGTTTAAAGGGTTAGTCCAAGAACCATGACCAATTCAGTGTTTTCATGGTGCTTAGAGTCTGTATGTGCAGCATTTCAGTTTAGCTAATGTTAAATCTTTGAATATTGGGCGACTGTCGTCAGCTTGAGTAGCATGCTGGCTACAGAAAAACCAGTGGCAGCACCCATCCATCATAAATTCTAGAATCTGTCATGGCATTGTTGGTATATTTTTTCTTTCTTTTTCCTTTTTTTTTTAATGTGGGTGAGACAAAATATCACAGGTAGAATGACACGTTAGACTGATTACACTGATATAATGACATAAGGATAAAGTTTTGTGCATTAATTCATACCGACGTTGCATTTTATATATACAAAACCATGAATAGCTTATCTATGAATTGCGAAAATTGCCCTACATTGTCAAATGAAAAGGCTCATCAGTGAAAGAATATCCCAAGTAAGGGGGATAACATGGAGGGGACTGAAATTAAGCCCCACTAAAAAAAAAGAAAAAAGAAAGAAAAAATATACCAAATACATTTTCTTTAAGGTGTGTATGCTCATCAGTATTATCGCATGCAGTCTATACCCTAGACATGTTTTTTATTTTTGGTGGAGGGGAGGAGATTTACTCTGATAAAACAGTGTTTTCTTAAAACACCGATTTTTGGTTAGAGTAACCTTTTTTTTTTTTTTTTATTCTTTATTTATAAGATTTTCATTCTTTCAGTTTGGGGTTAGGGTACAGAATGTAACGAGGGGATAAGTTGATTGTTACAGAGTTCGTATAGTTTGTACATGCATGTTATGACAGTCTTGTACTTGGCTTTGATTTATAACATGGTTATTTTGGTACCATTATCTGTCAATTGCTTGTATGGTAGAGCTCTGCATGTTTGATACATTGCTATTTCTAAGTCTAAGGGTGGGGGAAGGGTACAGAACACAAAAAGAAGGGAATCGGAATGCCCTGGTGGGGTTTTCCCCATCTACTCTTTAGGATATTGGTTTAATGGTTCCATTTATTTTATGCAGTTCGGTATGAGGGATGTGGGTAACCTTAAACAGAGTATGTAGGGGTAGGGGAAGGTTATGCATAATTAGACAGGTTCCAATCTCTGTCCTTTGTTCTTATTTTTGCGTTCACTCGTTTACCTGTTGCCTTTGTGGTGGGCTCTAGGGGTACTGTCAGTTGTCGAGTGCGTGTTGCGATTTGCATATCATTTGACCGTATCCCTGGGCCAGATGGTGGCCCGGCTCGCGAACCTTCGTCAATGGGGGGTTTTGTGTGTTTCGGGTTGAGTGCGTCTCAACGAGGAGAGTGGTGGTACCTGTTGATCCTATGTGGGGGCAGGGTGGAGGTGTCGTGGGTAGGGGGTGGGTCGAGGGGTAGGATCCCTGGGGTGGGGGGATCCGAGGATGGGTGGGTAGGGCGTTTCGCAGCACGGCACAACGCCCCAGCCCAGCTGGTCTGGTGGGGTTGGGGGGTGCTTGGCCTTATTGGGAGGTTGGTTCTTTATATCAAGGTTGGCATATCTGTGCCTAGGGGGTGTTAGCGTCTGTGCCAATAGTATTTGTATTTACCAGGGAGTTGGGAAGTGAGCTTATCCATTTGTACGTGATCCTGTGTTTTGTTAGCGATAATCGTTTGTGAGGGTATGCGGATATTTGACCACACTTCTGCAATCGCTCGTCTTGTGGCTAGGGCGATGCGGGCACTAAGTTTGTTTTCCGCTCTGGTGAGGTTCTCGAGGGGTTTTGAAAGTAGAAGGGCCCATGGATCTAGTGGGTATGGTTTGTGTAGGATTTTGGTCAGTAGCTTAGTGATACTGAGCCAGAGGGGTTTAATCTTGGGGCAAGTCCACCAACAGTGGAGGAATGTCCCTTGTTCTCCGCAGAGTTTCCAACAGGTGTTGGGTGTTTTGTGAATGATTGCTAGGCGTTGGGGTGTGAGAGACCAGCGAAACAGCATTTTGTATGCTTGTTCTGCGTGTGTTACACAGATTGATATCGAGGCCGTTGCTTCCCAGATATCTGCCCAGTCTGTGTTGTCCTCTGGGGGTCCAAGGTCCTTCTCCCAGGCCGCTGTGTAGGGTAGTGTGACTTGGGTGGGGTGGGTTGCCAGTGTTGTATAGAGGTCCGAAATTTGGTAGAGTAACCTTTTAAATAGGTAACATGGAATGCTACTCACAATAAGTTTAAATAACAGTGTGGTGTGTATATTCTATTGTGTTTATTCAATCTGGTTAAATTAAATCCAAAATTAATAGCTAGAGAAGAACCCTTTCAGTCATATTTCAGTTTGTGGAGTGGAATAAAAAAAAAACTTGCTAAAACAAAAACTCAGAAAAACATTTTATAAAGCCTTTCCGCAGTTTTATTACATGATATGAGACAAAGGAAGGCCTGGAAACTTAAACATTACTACGGTGCAATAGAACTGCATCCCAGTACTATACTGTACTTGGTCTGTTTTTTTTTTTGTTTGTTTGTTTGTTTGTTTGTTTGTTTTGTTTTTTGAAATGGGAGAATTATGGACCTCCTAATGTTTTACATTGCAGGACCAAGTCGGACAGGGACACAGCACCCAGACCACTTCAATGAGTTGAAGTGGTCTTGGTGCCTACAGTGTCCCTTTAACTCTACATGAAAGATATGGTTTATTCACCAGAACTACTTATTATATTCAGCATTAAAATGCAAAAATGATAAAAGCTTTCTCTTTACAATATTACATATATAACTGCGGGCATTCCTGTGATACATGCAGTATTCTTAACCCATCTACTCTCACAGCCATCATTTATATTTTAATCCAATGATCATCACTGCATTGAAACTCCTCATCAGCATCGCAGAGGTCCTCAGTCATTCCTTCTTTGCTTTATCAATAACCACCCATGTATTGCACAGCCCATTTCTAGCACCACATCAACATGATTATCCTAAATAGCTGCTGAACATTTTTACATCAGTCGTCTCCTATATTCAGCTTTGTACAAAGACAGATGTTTTAATGATCATGTGAAGATGGCTGTCTGGGGATTTACCTAGTAACATAAATATAGAACCTTGTTGATTCAGTCATCAGTAGAAAAAAGCAAGCTGTATATACACACATGGACACATCAGTTAATGTGCTGTAAAATAGCTTCTCTTTGGTTCCCCAAGACCTCCCAGCAATGCAGGTATCTGAGATACAATTACCGGACCACAGAAGCAACAACTATAGAAAGTGATTTATTTATTAAAAGGTGGCAGGTTTATTCATAAAAGACAATTGTCAGGAATTCAAAGTGAATTTCACATTTTAGGCCCAAAACTGAACCCAAACCACAGGCTTCTCAACTGTCCCCAATTTTCGTTGGCACAGTTCAGATTTTCAGGTCTTTACGACTTAGTTCCCTGTAGTCTCGCCTTTGGGGAAAGCAAGGAACTGTCCCCAATAAGCATAGCATAAGCACATCATTAGATTCATTTGTGCTATGTTCCGGGCACTAAGAGCCTGCAGTAAGCAGTAAAACAGAGCTCCCTATAGGGCCTACTCTCAGTGGACTGACCTTTAATGATAGTCTGGCAGCCTGGGGAGCATTACTGCCAGGCTGACTGCCAGTAATTTGGACAGACCTGCTTCCTTACTGGATGGGTCTGCCCTTTGTGGGGCAGAGCTAGTGATGCGAAAAGTTAACACCAATGGCCGCCTGCTTTCCTCCGCTTCTCTGGACAATTTATTTGTGATTATGTTATTTTTGACTAAAATTTTACATTCATTTCAAAATCATTTTGAATTTAGAATTCCTGACTTCTCACGCTTAAAATGGCATGCCAACATGATTTATTGACAACTAGTTATTTCATACGTTATTTAAAAAAAAAAAGAACCTCCCCCACAGCCTTTTTTTCTTTTTGTAAATGTTATTTTTATTGGTTTGTCAAAAGGTAGCATGTGAACATAGCATGTTAAGACATTGAGCCTCACAGGTCTCTCATGTACTTCATACAGTAAAAGTAGTATTAGAACATGGGTAGACTTGCAGGTCTGTAAAAGTAGAAAGGACCAGGAGACTCGCAGGTCTCAAACAACATATTAAGTACCGTAACTTTAGTAACTGAGATTATCAAGTATATCTCAGGATTTAATTCAGTTATGGTATCAAGACTCATTGGTATACATACATTTTTTTAAAATATTTTATTATATCTTTTCATGTGACAACACTGAAGAAATTACACTCTGCTACAATGTAAAGTATAACAGTGTAAATTTGCTGTCCCCACAAAATAACTCAACACACAGCCATTAATGTCTAAACCGTTGGCAACAAAAGTGAGTATCTTTCTATATCCAATGAGCGTGTGTTCCGGCTCGTTCCTGTTGCGAATGGGGGGAGGATAGGGATAGAGAGATAAAGACTGGGGTAGTGGGGGGGAAAAGAATGAGAGAGAGAAGAAAGAGAGAGAGAGAGTAAAAAGAGGGGTTCTGGGAAGAAGGAAGAGGAACCCCAGCTTTTATTACTGGAAACCCAGGCATTGCCAATTCTATATTTGTTAGGACAGTAAAGAATCCAGCATTCTGTCTAATAGGGTATGATTTTGCTACCTCAGCAGATATTATTGGATATTCATGTACTTCTGCTAAGAAATTATTTAATTACTCAAAAGAAGATGTTTTGGGATTTCTGCACCAATAAGTTAATTAATTTCACACTGGGTGCTGATAAATTCCGTAGAATTATGAGAAGCACCCTCACACCCTACAAAAACAGAATTCAGAAATCATAGGCGTCCGTAATAAAATGAAAATGGAGATACGGCGACCGTGTTATTAAAAGTCACTTTTGTGCTGTGAACAATGAGCTGTTCTGTGTATTAACAAGATGTATATGCAGATAGCCAAACGATCCTGGAATAAAGGGGTTAACCATTGCCTTTAGAACAAACATGACTTGTCCATATGTACACAGCAGCTGATTAAATAGAACTAAGTAATTACTGCTGTGCATGGGGTATATACTGATTTACACAATCGTACTCTGATTGCAAACACCTGCCTAGTATTTCACTTGGATATATATATATATATTTTAATCTGAGGTATACAGTATAGGCTAGTTTTTAATGTGTTATCACTTTATCTACCATATGCAAAATCGGTGGGATTCAAACAGACTCACATTTGCATGAACAAAAGTCTAAAGAATTAAGTTGCGTTTTCGCTATATCAGCTAATGTTAGTCTTTATTCGGTTTTATTTCAAAACCTGCTGAACATTCATAAAGGGCAAAGCCTGGATAACATTCAAGATCATTGTCCACAGTCATTTATTATTATTTTTTTTTATGGTATATGTAGTTTGAGTTTTCACATTATATTTTTTCAAATCATTTGTATGGAATATTTATGGACAAACCGAACTGCTGTGTCAACTAATAGCTGATCGAAATAAAAATGTTTTGGTTAATAGGTCGGCCGACCAGACAGATACATACCCTCCCTTCCCCGCCTGTGCACACGGCATATGCATGGCATAACGCTAACCTCATAGCCCGGGCGTTAAACACTACCAGCAGAGATAAATCCCACAGTAAGCTGCCATTCTCATTATTGCGGTAATCTTAGTGGTGTACCGAAAGCTGGGGGAGACAGACACACAGAGCAACCACCACAACACTGTAGAACAAGAGGCCGGTACCTCGCTCTACACTAGACCACCACATAATACCCATAAAAAACAATTCACAAGGGGTTTGACGTTTTTATTGTTGCAACTGATCGATTGTATGCCTAAGCCTTTGAAATGCTATTCTTTGCTTTTTATTGTTCTGAAACATGTACCTTGTGAATTGCACAAGCTAAAGAATTTTTAAAAAAAATAATGTTTTGGTGCCTAACCGAATTTTCCCGCCATGCACAAGTCTAGTTAGTTATGGGTAACTGGAGTAGAAAAAAGTAATATTTGTGGCCCGCATAGAAAACAAAAGATCAATGAGGTTAAATGATCGCCAGTGGAATGGAATATAGGTAGGAGAGAGCTGAAGGTGAAAGGGAGAAGAGGAAAGGTGTGTGTCTGTTAGGGAGTATAACTAGAAAATAACTAGTAACATTGGACTGTGGAACAAGGAATATTGAAATGTAAAGCCGGGCAGAGGAAGGTTGTCTACAAAGCAACAGATGGGGGTTATATTTATAGCAAGTGAATTTTGAAATCTAAATGCATTCAATTTCCTCTACAACACCACATACATGATGGAGGGAGGTATTATGTGCTGATCACTGGACCATTACTCAATAGTGGATTTTCTACACCAGTTGGGATTCATCAAGTCACCCCTAGTTAATATTACAGGTTGGAGACTGGGAGTACGGGAACCTCATGCATTATTTCTCAGGCCCCAGGTGTGGGGTTTTGTTTTGTTGTTTTGTTAATCTAAATGGTGGCTTTACCGCTCTTTCACATAACACATAAGGATCACTATAGGGTAAGGAACACAAACATGTATTCCTGACCCTATAGTGTTAAAACCCCCATCTTGCCCCCCTGGACCCATCATGTCTCCATACATTTAGCAAAATCTTACTGTATTCAAGCCTAAAGCTGTAACTCTGCATGCTGTTTGCCTCAGAAAAACAAGCAGTCTGCTGACATCATCGGAAGTGGTAGCCTGATCCAATCACAATGCTTCCCCATAGGATTGGCTGAGACTGACAAGGAGGCAGATCAGGGGCAGAGCCAGCATGATTCAAACACAGCCCTGGCCAATCAGCATCTCCTCATAGAGATGTATTGAATCAATGAATCTCTATGAGGAACGTTCAGTGTCTACATGTAGAGGGAGGAGATACTGAATGTTTGTGTGTGCGTGCGTGCGTGTGTAAAACTTGCTGTCTGATACTGAGCCTTAGATTTGTTCATTGTATCTAAATATTTTCTTATCAAAAGTACCATGGTAATATTTATGTAGTAACATATTAATAATTCATATAAATGAAGATAATTTACAAATATGTGTTATGTTTTACTTCTCCCTTAAAATTAATTTTCAGCATCATTCCAATCCATTATCCGTTTGTAACAACCAATCTTTACATCTTCTTATACTCTCCATATATATAGCATTATCACCAGACACAATCCTTAATATCTGAGAGTATACTAATCAATAGGGCCATGTGGTCATCAATAGGTCTTCTGGGTATTCTAAATGGATATTTGCCTTCTGTAAATGTCCACTGTAATCAATCACAGACTTACCCCTCACACTTCACTTTCTATGACAACATATCAATAGTTCTCTTATAAGAATGCTAATGATGAAGTGAGAACAAAATCCATCTGAAATTATCTCAGCATCACAATATTCGGAGACAATTAAATAATAAGTTATATAATATTATTATGATATAACCGTTTTCTGGACATGCAACCGCTATCAAGTCTAAAACATTTAGGCCTCCTAGCTTTAGAAATATTGTTCAAAAATGATGTTGGTTCAATAGTTAAAGTTTTGCAGGATTTTACAATTGTGTCACTGGCGTAATAGGGCTACTAGAAAAACTTAAGAGTCTTACTATCTCGACATAATAATCAATTGATCCTGATTTGTAACATATTATTTTACTTTTTTACTTGTTCCTGTCCGATTAATACATTTACTCTATATTGTAAAAATGATAATACGGTAATATGACCTAGCACGGGGGATTGTACTGATGCAATTGCATTTTAAAAAACGTTCCTTGTAAGTTAATTTTTTTTTTAAATTGTATTGTAAAGTGCATTGAAACACCAGAAATAATGACATTTAATTATAAATTTGTTCAATAATTCAGCATCATTCAAAAATTTGAGCCAGAAGTCAACTTGAGCTAAACATGTTTGACTTTAGTATTATTTGACTTGACTACCAAATGATTTCAAATCCTAGCTGCGGGAGTCTCAGACTGTCTACTTAACCTACATCTACAGCACTTAGGGGACAATCAGACCAAGTGACCAGCTCTATGTGACGTAATGGAATATTGCATTGATAGTACTTGCTTTGTAAGAGCTCTGAGTATGTCATGAATCATGAACCTAAGGTGACAAGGTGACTGCAAAGACTATGTCTATTGGAAAAGTCAAATATGATGGATGCAAAATTAAACAAAGTCTACTTGGTTTGCTTTATGTGCTCATTAACCCTCTAATAACATTTAACGCTGCATATTTGCAGCTAGGAAATAAAAATATATAATTTCACTTTTATCAATATTTGCGCATTGATCTATAGCATAAAATATTTTATAGTAAGTTACACATTATCATTTCAAGTAAGATTAATTAGATGTCTTTATATTTTGCCATTTATTTAGTTTATTAAAGAATGTCAAATATTTCAGTTTGATGGATACCCAACATTCTCGCATTATAAGATGCATAATTTAACAGTAAATAAGGTATTTTCATTAATGTAAAAATTGAGGAAATATTTTTTGTTTGTTTGGGAAGAAAATGCTGTTTTTCTTTTGTTTTGTTCTTTAAGAAAAATAAGACATAATAAGAAAAATAAAATAAATAAGGTTTCATTTTAGAAACAAATAGTTCAAGACACAAATTCCTGTTAGTCGTATTAAATAACAAATATTCAATGTATCAGTCCCGATTCTGTAGAGTTGAATTAAACAGACGTTTTCTCTCTTTTACTAATTATGAGGCCAATACAATTGTGAAATGTGGGGGGAAAAAAATAAATTTGAGGACTTAGAAACAAAAATTTACTTTATCAACATTCTATCTTTACCGCCTCCATCTAATTTCTTGCCATAAATCTGTCCCCACCAACTATTGATTACTAAAATGTATTATTATATGAAGAGGTCCCCCGAGCAGCCTTGATGACTAGACGAAGGCACACAAACTAGTAGACACAATGTTTACGAGAAACCTTGGGCATTAGTTAAAGATTAAACTTTTTGCAGTTCGGAACCCTGTCAGTATGAAAGCTGTCAAACATACACTAGATTTCTTCCACCCTACTAGCTGGCTTGAGTCAGAATTACGGATTAATAGATTCATTTTCTATTGCCCATTCTTAATTTTCGAGGCTAACACCATCTTTCAGTTCTTACAAACCTGGTCCTAAGATGCTGCTCAATAATAGGGTTTCCGAGGAGGAAATATGTACATTTGTACTTAACCCAAACATGAGAATCTCTGTCCTTTGACAGAAGTCCTGGGACTGTTATTTACTTATTAATTTTGTTAACTTGAATAGAGACTCTTTTCTCACTCTGTTTTTCTTTAAATGTTCCCATGGAAAATCTTCATATCAAGGAAGACGTTGTAGATGTTATTTGGCTGTCAACAATCTCGAGAAATGTACAAGTACTTCTTTCAATGACATGAGATACAGTGTTTGTTTAATCCCTGCTTGTGTTCCTTTTCTCCCGAAGTTCTGCCAATATATTATCCATTTTGATCATGATCAGAGGATCAAAGCCTGGTAGTAGATTTATTGTTTTATTTCTTTACTAAATGGTTATTTGTGTGTGTCTGTAAAAAAGCCCTCAATAAGTCTGTTAAGCACAAATTAAAGATCTAGAATTTATGATTTTTATTCATTTGCCTAAAATTATAATTTTTTTTACAGTGTATTACTGTGATAGTCCGATGCTCACATTTTGGCATTTAGGTATTTTGAGACAAAGGAAGGGCCAGCTAGGGAGCAATTGTCCCCCCCAGGCCGTTAGCCTACTGCAGCCTCAGAGCATCATCCATATGCTGATATAAAGCTGCTGGAGGTATGCTGGAAATGATGAAGATTACTGCAGTAGTAAGGCAGCAGGCAGAAATTGTGCAAGGTTTTTGCTAGGTGAGCAGTGGGTGGGTTTGCTCTCGAGCTAGTTGCTTTTCCTAGTTGGGGCAATACTGTCCAGACAGTGGTAAAACTAATATAGAGAGGGCACTGGTGAAAGGGTGTCCAAAAGGTAGATCAACAACTCCCATGGTGCTTTGCCAGCTGGAGATCTACCATTTGCCAATTCTTGCAGGGTTTTATTTTTTGGGCAGTGTATTTGTGTTTGTTTACATGCATTGTGTTGTGTGTATTTTGCAATTTGAATGCAAGGGTGTATTAAAGGAACGCTATAGGTACCCAGACCACTTTCACTCATAGAAGTGGTCTGGGTGCAGTGTCCCATGTCCCTTAACCCTACAATGGTAAATATTGCAGTTTCTGAGAAAATGTAATAATTACCTCTCACTTTTAACTCCACCTCTAATGGCTGTCTGCCAGACAGTCACTAGAGGGACTTCTGGGTGCTTAGACAACTTTGGTCATCTAAATGATGCTGGACGTCTATACATGAGGACATACAGCGTCACTGGAATCCCCATAGGAAAGCATTGAATATGGGGAAATCCTAATGTGAGCGTGGCCATTGGCGCACATGCGCATTAAGTCTCCCCCACCGGCTGACGTCTGCGGAGGAGAAGTGTGGGCGGAGCCTGACCCAGCGCTGAAGGACATCGGCGATGGATACAGTGTCTGAAGCGGTTTTAACCCCTTCAGCACCGCGGTAGGGGGGAGGTGAAGGAGGGGACACTGTAGGAACCTATAGTGCCAGGAAAACGGCTTTGTTTTCCTGGCACCAGGGCCGGATTAACATAGGGGCTGATGGAGCTGCAGCTCCAGGCCCAGGCCCATGGAATAGGCCCATTGATTTAAAAAAAAAAAAAAAAAAATTTTTTTTTTTTTTTTTTTTTTTTACACACTGCTCTTAGGTTTGCCACCTGACTGGTATTTTACTGGCACAGCCGGTATTTGTGGCTGCCTGACCGTGCCGGTATTGCAGTAATACCGGTAATACAAATGCAGGTATTTTTCTCAGAATAAATGGAGATTACTCTGCAATACCAGCACCGGCCAGTAGGGGTCACTGTGTGTGGAGAGAGGCAGGGTTAGGAAGTTACAGCATATCCCTGCCTCTCTCTACTACTCACTGATCCGTGGGGGTGCAGCTACACAGCAGAGTCCAGACAGCAGCTCTACAGTAAGTGAGGGATGGGGGGAAAGGCAGCAGGGACACATGGAGACACTAGGGGACACATGGGGAAACTGAGGCACTAGGGGACACTAAGGGACATATGGGGACACTGAGACACTAGGGGACACAGACACTAGGGCACATGGGGACACAGACACTAGGACACATAGGAACACTGAGACACTTGGGGACACTGGAAAACAAAGGGACACTGAGACACTAGGGGACACTGAGACACTAGGGGACACTGGGACACATGAGGATGCTGAGACACATGGGGACGCTGTGAGACATAGGCACATTGGGAGACACTGAGACATTGGGACACGGAGACACTATGTCACCATTTCTCCCAGTGTCCCCATGTCCCCCAGCCAGTGTCCCTAGTGTCTCAGTGTCCCCAAGTCTCCCTGTGTCTGTGTCCCATGTCTCTCCGTGTGCCTAGTGTCCCCATGTGTCCCTATATGTCCCAGTGTCCCCATGTCTATGTCCACAACTGCCCCATGTCTCCCAGTGTCCCCTAGTCTCCCAGTGTCTGTGTTCCCATGTCTCTGTGTCCCAAGTGTCTTAGTGTCCCCAAATGTTTCAGTGTCCCCATGTGTCCCAGTGTCTGTGTTCCTAGTGTCTCAGTGTGCCTTGTGTCCCCATGTCTCCCAGTGTCCCTATATGTCCCAGTGTCCCCATGTCTATGTCCATGTCTTCCAGTGTTCCCAAGTGTCTGTCTCCCAGCCAGTTTCCCCTAGTCTCCCAGTGTCCCCTAGTCTCCCAGTGTCTGTGTTCCCATGTCTCTGTGTCCCTAGTATCTTAGTGTCCCCTAGTGTCTCAGTGTGCCTAGTGTCCCCATGTCTCCCAGTGTCCCTATATGTCCCAGTGTCCCCATATCTATGTCCACAACTGTCCCCATGTCTCCTAGTGTCCCCAAGTGTCTGTCTCCCAGTGTCCCCTAGTCTCCCAGTGTCCCCTAGTCTCCCAGTGTCTGTGTTCCCATGTCTCTGTGTCCCTAGTGTCTTAGTGTCCCCAAATGTTTCAATGTTCCCATGTGTCTGTGTCCCTAGTGTCTCAGTGTCCCCATTTCTCCCAGTTTCCCTAAATGTCTCAGTGTCCCCATGTCTCCCAGTATCCCCATGTCTGTGTGTTCCCGGGTCTCTCAGTGTCCCCATGTCTCTCAGTGTCCCCATGTCTCTGTGTCCCCATGTCTCTCAGTGCCCCCGGGTCTCACTGTGTCCCCAGTATCCTAGTGACATGGAGGGACACTGAGACATTGGGAGAAATGGGGACACTGATACACTGGGAGACTAGGGGACTCGGCGACATGGGGACACTGACACTGTGATACATAGGGATACTGAGACACTGGGTGACTTGCGAGACTGAGACACTGGGAGACAGGGAGACATTGGGAGCAATCCATCTATACAGCAGAATCAAACTGTGAGTAGTTTGTTGGTGATTTTACAGAATTTTCTCTGATGTCACTCCTTGTGATTATACAAATGATTAAGGCTGGTATTTTTTCCCAAGAAAGGTGGCAACCCTAACTACTCTTCACATACTCTTGCTTAAAGGAGCACTATAGGGTCAGGAACATAATCCTGTATTTCTGACCCTATTATGTTAAAACCACCACCCTGGCCCCTTCTTGCCTCCCTAAGTATAGTAAAATATAACTATTCAAGTCTGCAGCTGCTGGCTCTGCCTCTGAACTGACTGCCTGCTGACATCATCAGAAGTGGTGGTCTGAGCAAATTACAATACTTCCCCATAGGATTGGCTGAGACTGTCAACTAGGCAGATCAGGGGCAGAGCCATCACAAGTCCAACATAGCCCTGGCCAATCAGCATCTCCTCATAAAGATAAATTGAATCAATGCATCTCTATGAGGAAAGTTCAGTGTCTGCATGCAGAGGGTGGAGACACTGAATGGTAGTGCTGCACACTAGGCAGTACTGCCCCAGGACGCACCTCTAGCAGCCATCTAAGGAGTGGCCAGTGGAGTTATTTTCTCTGAAAAGACAGTGTTTACTGCAAACGGCCTGAAGGGAATTATTCTACTTAGCAGAAAAAAATACAATAAGCTGTAGTTGTTCTGATGACTATAGTGTCGCTTTAAGTTTGGAAGCTTAAGAGGGATGTATGGGAACAAAACTTGTGTGGACTGGCTGACAATAAAATTAGTTTAGGTAATGCAGACGTTGGTCTCTCTAACACTGTGGCATATCCCCTTTCTTCTACACTCACTACATACACCTTTACTCTGTCTCAGACTATATACCAGGAACTTCTGCCTGCTAGTAAGAAGGTAAGGAGACAAGTGGACATGTGAGTGCTAGGGGACAATCCTTAGAAAGCATGGAGTGAGCGCATCATTAGACACATTTATGTCAAGCTCAGGGTGCTGCCTGCATAGTATGCCCTTAGTTGGACAGCCTGCATGATTGGCGGGCAGCCTGACATGCATTCATGCCAGGCTGTCCTTCAAATTCATTGGACAAACATGCCCCCTTTTTGGGCATGTTCTCCCCTTTTGGCAGGTCTGGTTACGTGATTCGCACCAGTGGCCCACCCTTTTACCCCACCCATTGACTTCCTGCTTCACTGGACACAGCTGTTAGGGGGTATGGATTTACTTGAAAGATGAAAGCATAAATTAGAGAGAGATTAGCATAGAGTATGTGTTTTCTTATAGCTGAATCCTATGAGTTTCCCTCCAACACCATCTCCATCAGATACATGACGTTTGGGAGGCATGACTGTTTTTGTGTTTTTGGTCGATAAGATTCCGTAATTAGGCCCATCATAATTGTCAGCACCAGGTCCACTGTGCTCTTAGTCCGGCCCTGCCTGGCACTATAGAATCCCTTTAATGTGTAGTGCTGAATGCAGTTATATGTTTCCATGTAGTGTGTGTTTGATTGCAGAGATATGTTTGTGTACACTGTTTGAATGCAGGGGTGTATTTGTATTTAGTGTTGGCATTTGAATTCAGTGCTGCTGCTTAAACGTATAGGTATATTTGTGTGATGTGCTTGTGTGCAGTGTTGATGTTTGAATGCTAGGATATATGAACTGCTACTCATACATATACACACATACACACACTGACACACACAGATACATACAAAATACAAATTATATTTTTAATATACTAGTGTTGCAAATTGTGTGTGTTAGTGGTGTATATTTAGTATATTAGTACTGTACAGTATAATTAGTTTACTCATGTTGGGGTTGTCAGGCCTCTAGCACCAGCATGGCTACAGATACACAGATATACAGTATACTTATTGAAAGAAAATGTAACACTGTTTTATACACACTCTTTATATGTACCTTTGTTGTGTTATTTGTGATTTGAGTTCTGTTTTGTTGTGCAAACTAATTTTTTTTGTAACATTTTACAGAATACTTTAAGTAATTTTACTATCCCAACTGTCTACTGATACTAATAAAATAATTATTTGCATGAACATCCTGTGCTGGATTACTATTTTCCTATAGTAGATACTCAAGGCATAACATACATCAACAATACATATTGGTGTATACCTTATACTATAGGCATACCAACATATATTGCCGGCTAACCGAAGACATATTAAATTTAGAATTTTGATATAAACAACCAATTCACTAAAAACAACAAACATCACCTGACAATTCAATAATTTATTTCAATGACTTTTATGCAAAATGTAGAATGCACTTTGAAAAACACTTTTATTATCATTATAAATAAATAATTCAGAAATGATAAACCATAAAAATTGCAAACAGTTATTAATCGTGGTTTTGGACTGTAGCATCAATATTCTTCATAACATCTAAAAGTGTTTATATACACAGAAAAAGAACTCATTAGTGGAGGAATGGCTAAACGTAATATATTTTAATGGGTGTGTCGGTGTCAAAATATATTACAGAGCTCTTCATATTGTTAAATATTTAATAATTGATCCACTTTAAAATTACTAAATAAATGTGTTATATGTGATATTTACAAGGGTATGATCACAGATTGTACGCTTGCTTGAGCTTCTTCACCTTTCTCTGTCCATATGGCAAAAACGTGTTGTCATATATCCCCTTTCTATAATTGTAAAGTGTTGTGGAATTTTTGAGGAGCTTTAACAGCAGATACCATCAAATCCTAAAAAACCCATAACCCTTAATATTCCTAATCTGTAACCCTAAGTATTATTGACAACTGAGATGCTCTGGACTGTAACTAATGTTGCTCTTTGCCACACCACTAAAGTAGGCTACTAGGACCATTGTTTGAAGGTTAATCTCTCAACTCCCCAACACAAAAAATTGCTATTTCAGAAAGATAAAATCTTCATGAAATACTCACATGGACTGTGTTGGAATTGGACTGAAATTCAAACACAGTCAAAAGATATCATAAAACAAACTAGAGACTAGTTTGTCTTTTTTTTATTATTCCTACGCTTGACAAAAAGGCAGATGTACCATAGTCAAGCTTTGTCAAGCCCCAGCCATGACTAGTGATGGCTGTGGGGAAAATACATTATCTATGGAAGCTCCATAGATCCTTTATAGAAAACAGTGTGGTCATCTTGTGCATGCGCAAGAGTAAAGCACTGATGTGGCTCCTGGTAGATGAAGTTGCAGGAGCTGGAGAGGACTTATGGAAGTAGATTATGATGGCCGGGAGGAACAGCTTCAGTAAAAGCTGTAAAAATCTTTCCAAGTTGACAGAACCATTGAAATGAAAGTAAGCATTTTGGTAGGTAACTTTTTTTAAAGTTGAATATTTTTGTTTTACATCCATGTGGTTGTCCACGGTTTAGATATGGTCATTTTTTGTTATTGGAAAGATAATGTTCACTGTTTTCTTTGAAGTGTAAGACCATTTAGAATACAGTACATCTTTTGGAGATCCTCTTTTGTTAATCCTAAATATTTATGGTGTCAATCACTAAGCACCAGAGTAATGAAATTCATAGTACTATGTGTTTAAATCACAGTAAGGATCTTTATAAATAAGTGTAGGTAAATAAAATAATTTGGCAGACTTCTGCATATCTCACCTAGTTTCACAAATGCATGTCATTAAGCGTTACATTTTCAATATAAAAAGTAATCCAGGCACTCCAGCGAATTCCAAAATAGAGGCAATTTTATTGGAACAAGAAACCAAAAAGCAACGTTTCGACCCCTTAGGACCTTTGTCAAGTTTGTCACTGTCATTTAGCAGTTAGATCACTTTGTTTCTGTTTATGCAGCCCTAGCCACACCTCCCCTGGCTATGATTGACAGAGCCTTCATGAAAAAAAAAACTGGTTTCACTTTCAAACAGATGTAATTTACCTTAAATAATTGTATCTCAATCTCTAAATTGAACTTTAATCACATACAGGAGGCTCTTGCAGGGTCAAGCAAGCAATTAACATAGCAGGGGATAATAAAATCTTAATTAAACAGAACTTGCAATAAGGAAAGCATAAATAGCGCTCTCTTTACAGGAAGTGTTTCTGGAAGGCTGTGTAAGTCACATGCAGGGAGGTGTGACTAGGGTTTATAAACAAAAGGATTTAACTCCTAAATGGCAGAGGATTGAGCAGTGAGGCTGCAGGGGCATGTTCTATACACCAAAACTGCTTCATTAAGCTAAAGTTGTTCAGGTGACTATAGTATCCCTTTAAGCTTTACAGTAACAGAACAGAAAAAAAACACTTCCATATACCATATAGTAAATTAACATTTTTGCTTATTACAGCTCCACCTACTGTTTAATATGCCAAACACACTCATAATGTATAAATATTGATAATGGTACTAAGGCATACATTGGCTAGAGGGTTGCTATAATCCATTTCAGATATGTATTAGCCTTGGGCTCATGGGACCAAATCTACATTTTGGTAAGGGCCAGGGGGCTTGATTTAAATTTTGGATAAGCTTTTCAAACTATTCAAAATACGTTAATGGTGACTTCGGTAGATAATTATTTGGGGACATTTTTAAAACAGATTTCCTGGCTAATCATGGCAGCATCACTTATGGGTAGCTCCTCCCTTAGCAGTCACAGGACAGGAATTAATTAGATTAATTAATTAGACCTATGGTATAAAGAGTCCCTCCTCCCCTTACACCACAGTCTTTTTTCCTGTCCTTAGCAAGTTCTACAGGACTTTTTACGTTTTATTTTATGGCTGCCTTCCTGCGTTTGTCGTGGGTTCGTTCCAAATGAAGTTCAGCCTCTCTTCATTTGAAGGCCCCAGTAAACAGCCTGCATGAGCAGGACTAACTGGGTCAGGTTCAGTGTAAGTACTGAACCGCTGCGTGGGATTATTGTTAGGTGTTCTGAGGGAGACACTGGTTTTCTGTTTGTTTGATGGGGTTGGTCTTCCTTAAAAATTCCCCTTGTTATCAGCTTGCCCCTATTAATTGGGGTCCAAAATCCCCTCCACACCTATTCTGGCAGTTCTTTGAATCCATACTATGGGGTCCTGGAGTGGTCCTACCTGTGGTTTGGTGTGTTGTCTGGTTCCCTGTGGGGTCTCCAGGATTTGTGGTGATGCCTTCTGGCCCATGGGGCTCTTCCCCGACTGCCTGTGGCTTCCTGGGGGTTCGGGCATCGCAGGCTGGGACACAGTTTGCGTTCCAGCAGACAGGCTGGTGCTCGCGGCCGGATCCGGCGAACCCGGAAGTGATTTTTCATTGGCCGCGAGCTTTTGGAACGCACGGCGTGCGTTCCAGCGGTCTGCGCATGCGCGGACCGGATGGTTTTCCCCGGCTCTATTTAACCTGGTGGATTCTGACAGTCTGATTGTGCTCTGCATCAGCTGTTCGAGCGATCTCGTTCCTGGCTTCTCTGCAGTTCATCCTTTGCTGTTTCTTGGCTGCCTGGAGGAATTTTGTGTCATTATAAGGTAGGATTCCTGATAATTTCTTGTTTAAGGTTTGAGTGTATATTTTATTGTATTTTTTTTTTCTCTCTGCTGGTCAGTCTGCTCTGACCTTTGGTTGGGAATTGTGTGTTGAATATCCCTTTGGTTCTCCTTTGTAGTATGGATTCCCCCTCTGCCTCTGCAAGATCCCTCTCTAGAAAACATAGGTGAGCCATTCATTTTTTCTATTGGGGGGGTTGTTAAAAAGAGTGCCAAACTAAGCCTGTAATATATGTCATATATGGCTTTATTTCAGCCCCAGCAAGCATCTGGATTCCCCAGCGAGGAAATCAAGGGAAAAGTCCAATAAATGCATTAATTGCTCATCGCCTGCTCCCCATGGAAGGAACTTTTGCAGGGAATGCTTATTGGAAGCGGCAGATGCCCCCAGTGGGGGTTCACCACAGGATGACCTTAAACGCTGGATTTCCCAAGCTATAGCTGAGGGCTTTAAATCTACCACGGTGTCTAGTGGCCCAAGTAAGAGGCGCAGAGCGGAACCTCAGTCTTCCAGCTCTGGTGAGGACCCTGACCTGTGGGAGGTCTCGGATGAGGGGGAGGAGGAAGTTGAATATGCCTCCAGGTCTCTGGACTCAAAGTCGGTCGATAGACTTATTACCCTCCTCAGAGACACTCTGAGTCTCACGGAAGAAAAATCTGAATTGAGAGAGGCTGACAGGTTTTTTGAGGACTTGAAACCTACTAGACCGACGTTCCCGGTACATTCCTCAATTAGGGACATGATCCTTCAGGAATGGAATAAGCCGGAAAGGAAGTCCACCTTGAAAAATAAATTCACAAGGGTTTATCCTTATTCTGCCGTGGACTGCAGCCTATGGAATTCGGTTCCCAAGGTTGACGCTGCAGTGATCCACATGGCTAAGAAGACTACGCTTCCTATAGACTCCATGGCATACTTAAGAGAACCTATGGAAAAGCGTATGGATGGTGATCTAATTAAAGCCTATCTGGCGCTAGGCTCCGCCCTTCATCCGGCAGTGGCGCTGACCACTCTCTCCAGGGCCTTGAGAGTTTGGCTCACTAATTTGGAGGAAGACATTGGTCGAGGTGTCCGTAGAGAACATCTCCTGGAGAGTCTCAAGGATTTGAGCCTTGCTACTGAATTTTGCTCTGAAGCCTCCCTGGACATCACTCGCATGATTGCCAAAAGTATGGCCCTGTCTGTGGCCTCCAGAAGGGCCTTATGGCTTCATTCCTGGGGGGCGGACTATGCCTCCAAAGCGTCCTTGTGTGGTCTCCCGTTCCAGGGGGATCTCCTGTTTGGTAAGATCCTGGAGGATGCCATTCAGAAAGCTGCTGAAGGGAAAAAAGCGTTTCTCCCACAAGTCAGCAGAAAGAGTTTTTCCTCCTCCTGGAAAACCAGGCGATTCAAGGATCGGTCCTTTCGGGACAGCAGAAGCTACAAGCCCGGAAGGGAGTATTCCAGGAATTCCTCATGGAAGTCCTTCTCTCACTCCTCTTCCAATAAGGCTTCCAGAGGTAGAGGTGCCAGAACCTCCGGGAAGACCTTCTGAAGGTCCTCGGGCCCATCCGGGTACGGTGGGTGGAAGACTGAAGTTCTTTTACCCGGTATGGGCCGCAAATGTCACAGACGTGTGGGTCACATCCATTATAAAAGAAGGCTACAGGATGGAATTTTCTTCTCGTCCACATGCTGCTCTTTTCAGAAAATCAAAAGTGTCGGCAGGTGTCAAACGAAGGGCCATGAGGACTTGCATTTCCACTCTGCTGGAACAGGAGGTGTTGGAGGAAGTCCCTACACACGAAAGGTTCCGGGGGATGTATTCCACTGTGTTTTTGGCCCCAAAGCCCCAGGGAAAGTGGCGTCTCATCCTGAACCTGAAAGGAGTGAACGCCATTCTAGACGTAAGGACATTCAAAATGGAATCCTTACAGACTATCCTAAAGTGCGTAAAAACGGGAGATTGGATGACCTCCATAGACTTAAAAGACGCCTACTACCAAATCCCTGTAAACAGCAATCACATGCAGTTCCTTCGGTTCTGGGCTTTAGGAAGACACTTTCAGTTCCGAGGGCTTCCGTTTGGCCTCAGCTTAGCGCCAAGGACTTTCTCGAAGGTCCTTGTCTCTTTGATTGCCGTCATAAGGATGAGAGGTATCGAGATTTTCCATTACCTGGACAACATCCTCATCATAGGGCCTTCACAAAGAATAGTGGAGCATCATACATTAGTGGCAATGAACATCCTTCAAGATCACGGGTGGCTTCTCAATATAGAAAAAAGCTCCCTGATTCCGTCTCAGACCATCGTATTCCTCGGAGCGGTGATAAATACCATTTCTGCCCATGTGTTTTTGTCTCCGGAGAGGGTCATAAAGATAAAAGACAAAGTCAAGAAGCTCCAAGTTCTCGAAAGGGCCTCGGCAAGGGAAGTCATGAGTCTCCTGGGTTCTTTAACGTCTACGATAGGTTTGGTAAAGTGGGCCCAATGGAAGTTTCGCCCTGTACAGAGTTGCTTCCTTCTCCAGTTCGACAGAGAACAAACGGATTGGGAACAGAAGATATCTCTGCCACTACCAGTAAGAAAAGAGTTGAACTGGTGGAAGAACAGGAAGAACCTAGCAAAGGGTTTTCCCTTGGAAGAGCCTCCGTGGACCGTTATTACGACAGATGCCAGTTCTTCTGGTTGGGGTGCCCACCTCGATTCCTCGTGGACTCAGGGAAGGTGGACCCGAGAAGAAAGTCGGCTCCACTCGAACCTAAGAGAACTACGAGCTGTTTCCAAGGCCATTCGGGTGTTCCTTCCAAAGATCAGGAATTCCTGGGTATTAATCAAGACGGACAACCGAGCGGTGGCCTCATATGTAAACAACCAGGGAGGCACAAGGAGCAAACAGCTCTTGAAGGAACTAGCTCCTTTAATGGAAATGGCCATGACCTATCTCCTGGGACTGAAGGCTATCTATCTTCCAGGTTCAGAGAACATAACGGCGGATTTTCTCAGCAGAACAGATATTCTCCCGGGAGAATGGAAACTTCACCCGTCGGTTTTTGCTTGGATCACCCATCGGTGGGGCATGCCCCAGATCGACCTGATGGCTTCGTTCAGGAATCGCCAGGTGGAGAATTACTACTCCCTCCACCCAGAGAGTCAGGCATTGGGCCAGGATGCTCTATCTCTTCCTTGGTCGTTCGATCTGGGGTATGCGTTCCCTCCCCTACCCATGATACCCAGGTTCCTGAGGAAAGTTTGGTCAGAAGGGAAGAAGGTTATTGCCGTAATCCCAATTTGGCCTCGAAGGCCGTGGTTTCCCCTATTGTCAATGTTGAGCCAGGAACAGCCTCGGCCCCTGCCTGTTCTGGAGGATCTGCTAACGCAGGGTCCAGTATTCCATCCTCATCCGGAACGCCTCAAATTGGGGGTGTGGGTCTTGAAAAGGAAAGACTTCGACAATTAGGTCTTTCAGAAGCAGTGGTCAATACCCTCTTACACTCAAGGAAGGCTTCTACGTCCTCATGCTACCATAGGATCTGGGACGTGTTTCAAGAGTGGGCTTCGGCCAAGAAAGTTGACTTCATACGCCCTCACAACACTGAGATTTTGGAGTTCCTGCAAGAAGGTCTGGATAAGGGCCTTAGCATCAGCACTCTTAAAGTTCAATCTTCGGCTCTGTCAGCTTTGTGCAACACCTCTTGGTCATCAGACCCATTGATCTCCAGGTTCTTCAAGGCAGCTTTCAAGTTGAGACCTCCTTCGAGATCCACTACCCCTCCTTGGGACCTTCCGCTAGTTCTCGACTACCTGACTGAGGATCTGTTTGTTCCTCTTGAGAATTTGGATGCTACCCTCCTGACTTACAAAACACTGTTTTTAGTGGCAATTACTTCCGCTAGGAGGATTTCGGAGATCAAGGCTTTTTCTACCTTACCTTCTTGTCTACAATTCTATCACGATAGGGTATGCCTGAAACCCAAACCTGAATTTCTTCCAAAAGTGGTCTCTCGCTTTCATCTATCTCAAGAGGTGGTCCTTCCATCTTTCTACCCCAATCCGTCTTCACAAGAGGAGATTAAGTGGCAACGTTTGGATGTCATGAACTGCCTGTCTATGTACCTTAAACGCTCTGAACCCTACAGGAAAACTGACCAGCTTTTCATTTTGCCTTCAGGGGCCAGGAGAGGTGAAGCAGCCTCTCTGTCTACGTTAAAACGGTGGATTGCTCTAGTGATCGGGAAGGCATATATCGCTAAAGATCTTTCTCCTCCACTAAAGATAAAAACTCATTCTACCAGAGCATTGTCGACTTCTTGGGCTAATTGGGCAGAGGTTCCATACGATGATATTTGCAGGGCAGCCACCTGGTCTTCCCCGATGACGTTCATGAAACACTACAAGCTAGATGTGGATTCTCCTTCCACCTCATTTGGGAAAAGTGTCTTGTCTACGGTTTCTTTGTCCCGTTGATATTAAATTCATTTGCAGCATAGAGTCTGTTCAGTGTATTTTATCAAAGTTGTATTCCCACCCTATGTTCTGTGAGCTTGGGTATTACCCATAAGTGATGCTGCCATGATTAGCCAGGAATAGAGAAAATTTATGACAAACTTACCGTAATTTTCCTTTCCTGGCTATTTCTCATGGCAGCATCAGGGTTCCCGCCCATTCTTTTATTTTCAGCTTTATAATTGGACTGTGGTGTAAGGGGAGGAGGGACTCTTTATACCATAGGTCTAATTAATTAATCTAATGAATTCCTGTCCTGTGACTGCTAAGGGAGGAGCTACCCATAAGTGATGCTGCCATGAGAAATAGCCAGGAAAGGAAAATTACGGTAAGTTTGTCATAAATTTTCTCTATTGAATCATATGAAAGTTTATACAAAAATAAAAAAACCATTTATGCAAAACAATCCTAAACAATGCTACAGGGAGCTTGCTTTTACAAGCAAAACACATTGATAATTAATATAATACACAATGCATGATGTATTGGCTGTTGCCTGTCTGTGTGCTTCAGAGATGTGAATACCATAATTTTGGGAACACAAAATAATTTTCCCAGAGATAGCAATCCAATCCTCTTGGTTTTTAAGGGACTTGTTTTTTATCCCAGATGGAGGCCTTACGTTATTGTTATAAATAATTCACTGTGTGAACAGAATGATTGAGTGTTTACCTCTCAAAGATCAGTTCAGTCATCGTTGGAGCCAGTTCCTTTTTCCATTCTTTTAATGTGATTAGGTCTCATGTCTGATGCAGTACCTTAACGTAAATACATTGTATTAGTTCTCTTCTTGTTCTGACATCAGATGTTAAAACTTATTTAAAGGAACACTATAGTCACCTAAATTACTTTAGCTAAATAAAGCAGTTTTAGTGTATAGATCATTCCCCTGCAATTTCACTGCTCAATCCACTGTCATTTAGGAGTTAAATCACTTTGTTTCTGTTTATGCAGCCCTAGCCACACCTCCCCTGGCTATGATTGACAGAGCCTGCATGAAAAAAAAAACTGGTTTCACTTTCAAACAGATGTAATTTACCTTAAATAATTGTATCTCAATCTCTAAATTGAACTTTAATCACATACAGGAGGCTCTTGCAGGGTCTAGCAAGCTATTAACAGAGCAGGGGATAGGACAATCTTAATTAAACAGAACTTGCAATAAAGAAAGCCTAAATAGGGCTCTCTTTAAAGGAAGTGTTTATGGAAGGCTGTGCAAGTCACATGCAGGGAGGTGTGACTAGGGTTCATAAACAAAGGGATTTAACTCCGAAATGGCAGAGGATTGAGCAGTGAGGCTGTAGGGGCATGTTCTATACACCAAAACTGCTTCATTAAGCTCAAGTTGTTCAGGTGACTATAGTGTCCCTTTAACAGAGACAGTATTTGTAAAATGTCAAACAGACAGAAACTTGTTAACATGGTTAATATCCCAGAGATTCGGATTAATTTAATAAATCAAAAACTTCTAGATTTATTTATTATTATTTTTTTTTTAATTCTTTATTTTTGTTATGCAGAGTATAACAATAGTACTTTCCTTGCCCCAACGGCAGTTGCAGTACTTTGGATTCAACAAGTTATAGACAAAGGTTGGGCAGTGAGACACAGCACATTTTATATTAAAAATAAAAACAAAAACAAACAGTAAGCTTACAGGCTAGTGAGCGACTATCAGCTTCGGGAACTATATGAAACAGCAAGTTTTGTTACATTCTAGACATGCATATGACATTCCTAGGTACTTCTAGGTTTAGTAATATATTTAGTGGATTATCATTTAATTGTCAAGCTAGGACCGCAACATTACTATCATATTATTAGGATTAGGTAGTCGCTATGAAACAATGTTAGATTAGATTAACCATGCTAGTGAACAATAAGATTAACAGCATTGAAACATTACAGTAAGTGAGATTAGACAGGCATTAGGTAGCATACAGGTAGACAACAATCTGCTCACAAGATAGAGGAAACACGTTGCTTAATGAGATGCATATGATGGTTCTGCACTGTGTAACAATAGATAGGCATATCAAGCTAGGAGGTCACATTATTATATAATTATTAAGCTAGTGTTGCGGGCTATTCTGGTACATCTTGCCTTTAGATACAGAGCAGAAGGATAAACCCACTGAAGCCCCCCATTAACGTTAACATGTCACTTATGAAAGCTGCCTCAGTAGGTGAGGGATTAATAAGGTAGCAAGGTTAACTCCAATAACAAACATGCTTTTGAGATTTCAGTAGGTGACAGATATCTAAAGACAGGCTGATTAAACTGACTAGTTGGGTACCACTAGGTATTACTCATGAGTACTTTAGTATTGGGTTTGCAGCCAGTCATGTCAATAATGAGCAATATGCATTGTAGAGGAAGTCCAGGAGCCAGACAATTGTCACCAGGAGAGGTTTGGCTGTTGAGCCTGTGAAATGCCGTTGGGGTTCAGCCGATGCCCATCGGGTGCTGGATACCTTCCATGTACGAATAAGGGTTCAGTTCCTTTTTGGCTGTGCCTCCCCAGCCCCCAGTCCCAGCGCAGTCCGGTGTTCCGGATTCATTGCTGTGTGCGTCCAGGGCTCGTGCACGAGTCTTATGACTGCATGCTGGTTGAATTCGGATGAGATACCTCTTCACCCGCAGTGTAGTAAACTCCCTGGGGGAAGAGGGGTGTTGGGGGGTTCTACCCTGTGCGGCCCTCTGCTCTGAGGTAAGGTGGCTGCCCGCTGTTCTTGTTCGGCAGCTCTGGGGCTGTCGTCGGGTGTTTCGCCTTCTCCTCCCCACCATCCGTGCAGCACCAATATTTCGTCCAGGGTCTGTAGTTCTCTGTGTGATAGCACGCGGGATGGTGTTCTGTGGGGTCTTTGTGATGATGCCTCCGTGGAGTGATACCTTGGCCCAAAAGGCAGCAAACAAGCGATCAAGCCGATCTGCGAGAGGGGGTAGTGGAGTGCTGGGTGCGGGGCTGCACGTGGCGTCCGCCATAGTTGCGAGTGCCGGTCCAGCGGTGCAGGTATAGCTCTGCTAGTGCTTAGTTCAGGCTGTGGTTGCCGGGATGTCCCTCACCGGCAGGGGGGGGAAGGAGTTTGCTTGAGATGCCCCCGGGCTCGCGCGCCACAGTCGGCGAAGGGATCGGCCGCCTCCCCTGCGCCTTCCGAGCAGGCCCCCGCAGGCCTCAGATCTGTTTCCAGGTAGGAGCTGCCTATTGCGGTCGCAATACTTGCTGCTTGTAGCCGCGGCGTTAGCCCTCTATTTTCAGGTTTATAATTTGTCGAGATATAGGGTTTGAACTGGAATTTCGACTAAATATGCTCACTTTTAGCTTGGAGCTCCCGTGATGTGCGACCGCTCGGCATGGCTGCCAGGCTCCGCCCCCCCCCCTAGATTTATTTTTTCACTTACTTTAATTAAACATTGGCTTTAATTATTTTACTACCAATCCCATGTGTACATAGGATTGGTTTTATTATGTATTATGTTGCACCAAAATAAATACTACAAAAGACCTTTGACTACATTGTCTGTTTCTTTTATGTTGGTCACGTTCACCCAATAATAAATTATTTCTCATGCTGCCACTCGTAGAGGTACTAACCACCCCTCCTGCATGTCATCACCCCTCCTGCATTGTACAGGAGCCTTCATGGCTTAAACTGCACATTGCTATTGAATAGCGGCCACAAGGAGAGAGAATCAGGGAACATTCTGACCACACTTTAGGGTAACTTTGTTGCATTTATTACCAGATGAAATATAGATGCCTGCTTTCAGCCTAAATATAAGCATTGTGTTAATTTGAATTCTGAAAAATTAACAGAAATACAAATAAACAAATATTGACTTATGAAACACATTTCTAAAATATCGGATTTGTTTTTTTTTGTACTTTACTTTTCCACCATAGGTACTTAAACCTATGAGAAATACTGAGAGTCAAATATACCATATAATAGATAGTATATATTTAAACCTCAATTTTTTTCCCCTGGGTTGATTGAACAATTTGAAAGTGAATATTTCATTTCCTGAACAACTATTTATATTTATATATGAAGTTAAGTGAGTAAAACGTTTTTACTTTTGTTCTGATTTCTAACTTTGGCTTCTATTTTCTGTTTTTGTAAATATCAAAATATTAGAATATAGGGATGGAGCCTGACAGCCATGCTCCTTAGTTGCATCATGATGAATCTCCAGGACGAAACACTGATATTACATATTAGGAGGGCAACCTATTCCTCAAATCTCCTTTTTGAAGCTACCACAGCTCTCACATAGTCCTGTGGCCCATCTCTCTGCCTCCAGTCTGCCAGAAATAGAGCCTCTTTTTGGTGAGGGTTATCCTGGTGCCAACTGTCCTTGGATATAGTAATGAGCTATATCCCACTTCAAGATGGTTGATACTGGGTACTTTCCAAGGTCTCAAGGCTCATGGCACTACCCTTTGGAGAAGCTAAAAAAAAAAAACAGCTGAAAACAATAGGTGTGTAGGCACTTCAAAAAAACACTTCCACAGAATGAGTACAAATTTCCAAAAAGCACTTCCACAGCGCTTCAAAAAGACACTTTTGGGGCGGAGCCTGACCACTGAGCCGTGCAGCCGCAACTGACACGAGCTCTGGCCGGGCAGGCAGACAACGGGGTGAAAAAAACGGCGATCAAGCTAATAGTCACCCGAGGGTGCATCACTGCCGTCGGGGGTGCCCCACTGAACCTAACGATACCACCCCGGGACCCATCAGAACCGGGACCGCGGAGATCTAAATGCGGCCTCCTGGAGCTGAAGCGGAGGGGAGACGGCCGCTCCCCTCGACACAAAAGCTCACATGCGATATCACCCCAGCGCACCTCCACCCCCCAGTGGGGGACATCCCGGTCCCCACAGGGCGAACAGACCTGCTGGAAAAACAAGCAAGATGGAGGAGGAGCAAAGCGGGGCAACAAACCCACACAACCTGTCCAAAATGGCCACCCAGCCTATGCCTGAAATGCGGAGCACCAGCCTCAAGACACACAGGTCCTCACTGGAAACCTTTGATTGGCTCTGTGCAGGCCTCAGGGAGGCTTTACACAGCCGGGGAGTAACTCACCGCCAAGCTGAATTAATGGTGGCCTCATGGATACGTCCTGCAGCGAGGCGCAGCTACTATATGCAGGTACCCCGAGCCTCCAAGATGGCCGTCCGGCATAACCGATACCGCCGGGCCTCGAGGCGGGATGTGGCACCAAACCCCCCGTGCACACGAACCCAACAGCACACAAGAAACACTGGGGCTACGAACCAAGTGACGCCAGGAAAAATACCCAACCTGACTGAAACCCCGGCGATAAGCGCAACTCGACACGCACCTCCCTTTACCAGGCAACACCACAAGCGACCGCACGACTGCACCACATGGGGGAAACTACCGGAGCAGCACCCCCGAGGAGGAGACACTGGGCCCTGTGGCAGGAAAGACGAGTCCAGCAGACACAAAGCACAGGACTTACCAGCACTGGGTATAGGCTGAAAAGCCTACAATACTGCCTCACAGGGGTAATCTTAGCCTGGACTGATCTGCATTCTCATGACAGCGGAATACCCAGACGCAGAAATATAACACAGGCTACATGTGGACTATACCCCCATGGTAACGCAGGACACACTGCACAATGCTCTTGAAGGTTGTTTTCCCAGCTAATTAACGGCAACGCATAATTTTATGTTTAGTTACTTACGATAAAAAGAGTCAGTATTTCCAGTCAGTATTTCCATTTAGCTTGTGTAGCGTAATCACCTCACATTGTAGGCACAATACTTTGCCTCTCACGACACAACAGCCTACACAATTACAGCGCAAGCAGTTCACATTTCACACACGCCTGTTACCTTTATAGTATTCATCACAATACCATATCACTATTGTGCGCAGCATAACTAATGTACCTAACCTAGCACTGTTAAGCGTTGATTATTTCACCTTGCTCAAACAACTTCATTGCGTAGCCAAGCTTGTTATTGTTATAACTTTATAGAAATGTGCAGCTCATCACGCCACTGTATAACTTGAATACGTCTATGAACACGCTGTTGTGGCGTATGTCGATGCTCTGTAACAACATGCACAACAAAAATAAAGAATGATAAAAAAATAAAAAAATACACTTTCACAGAATGTGTACAAATTTCAAAAAAGCACTTCCACAGAATGTGTACAAATTTATGTGAATCCCCAACCACCTTACAGTGCACAGGTATACCAACAACAACCAAACAAGATTGGACTGGGATATCCACCACTGGTCCAGAGGTGGGAGGGGTATTGCAGCAGTTCTAAGCCACAAACTCGAGAGCGAGAAGATTGGCCACCTCTCCCCGTCTCCGTCCCTAGCAGGCTGCCTCAAGATTTGTCAAGCTCCCTGGGTTGTAAACGCTTGGAAAATGAGTCATATAGATTACTTGGGAGCCCCTGACCTGAGGTGGGCAAAGGATGGAGCGTAGAAGTGCAAGATTGGTTAACTTAACCCAAGTTTCAGCTGCGTATGCAGGAGCTCAAGCACCACACGTCTAGACAGCTTGAAGGTCAGGCTCCGCCCCCTACATAATTGTGATTTAACTCTTTTGTAAAGTCGGAAACAAAAAAAAAAAGACTATTTTTTTAAATATTAATTAATTTTAAAAGTTTATCCAAAAACTTTAAACAGAGGCCTATGTAGAACATTTCCAAAAGTATTACACTTTTTTTTTTTAATATAAGCTGCCATTTCCCCATAACTGATTTTCGTAAAGATTTAAAGGAGAATATCTATTGCATGTAAAATTCACTCAGTAAAATGAAGATGTAAGTTGACATTTTGAGCACACGAAGAACATCGGATATGTGTTGTGAGCATTGCATTATGCACGGGTTTGGCTTGAGCGTTCTCTTGAGGATTCCTGTTATGTGCATTAAGAAATCTGTAGAGAGAATAGCTATGCAATACACTGGCTGTTTTGAAAAGTGTTAAATTATCCCATGACATGTCCATTACAAGTCCTTGCCAGAAACTAAGAATTCAGTCACTCACTGAAGATACAACATAAAATTATGACCCTAGAATATTGACAAATAACCCTTGTCTATATGCCAAAAATAATGACTGTTTATCTTGTCCTGCTCTATATAATCCACCCCAGTCTTTAACAATGATCAGTATGTGTCTCTGTGTTCATAGATTGGAAGCTCATTTAAAGCAGGGCCTTCTTAATTCATTTTATTATTATATTATTATTTATAAGGCGACAGCAAATTCCGTAGCAATGTACACTGGGATTCTTCACCTCTTGTCAGATATCCCCATGCTATAATTGTAACATGCAGTGTAATATATTGGCGCTGTATAAATTCTAATGACAATAAATACATTTGTTTATGTAGTACTGTGTAATGTTTACATTGTTTTTGGTTACAGAATCCTGTCACCATTTTGATCTTGATGGTCATAGGAAAGGAAAACACAGATACATTAGCGGTTAAAGGGACACTCCAGGCACCCAGACCACTTCTGCCCACTGGAGTGGTCTGGGTGCCAACTTCCATCACCCTTAATCCTGCAAGTGTAATTATTGCAGTTTTTATAAACTGCAATAATTACCTTGTAGGGTTAAGTCCTCCTCTAGTGGCAGTCTATCAGACAGCCACTAGAGGGACTTCTGTGTTCTTAAAACACGAAAAGTGTTGCTATGCATGAGGACCTCCAGCGTCACCGAAATCCCCCTATCGGGAGGCCATTGCCGCGCATGCGCATTTGGTCTCCCCCGCCGGCTGGCGTCGGTGGTGGAGGAGCATGGGCAGAGCCTGAACCATCGCTGAGGAACATCGGCGCTGGATTCATGTAAGTCACTGGAGGGTTTTTTTTGTTTTGTTTTTTTATTCTTTATTTTTGTTAAGTGCAGTGAGTACAAAAGTACATCCAAATTCACACATACATATACACTGTTGTACATATAGCATCCGTGGACATTCATATATATGTTGTGCGTTTTTTTGTTTTGTTTTTAGTATGTATATACCAAATTCTTATGTCTAGCTGTGGGTAGCCACGTAACAGCAGTTGTATACAAAAAGAAAACGGTTAGATGAAAAAATTAAACAGACTCAATTCAAGGTAGCAATATCAACTGACTTAAATCATGGAGGGGAAGCTGTAAATAAATGTGTTTCGGTCTGGAAGAGACCATGCTCATCCCTGGTGAAACTTGGTCTACAACTAATGGTTGTTGTCGACACATGACCTTGTGTACGACCTATTGTTGACATTCAGGGTCTGCGAGAATCCTCCACACTCCTGCATTCTGTGAGGACAGTGATGGCCAACCGTGCTTGTAGAGCATTATGGAAAGCCCAACATTAGCCAACAGTGTGCTGCAGTACTTAAATTGTAGCGATTAGCACATTCCATGAGTTATTCGTTTCATGCATTTTCACAGGAGCAATACATATAAAACTTGTACCGGTAATAGAAAATTATTGCATTTCAGGCACACTTCTCTAACTGTAAAATTAGTAATCGACTATCTAAAACAATTGGGCATTTCTAATCTTATTACAGGAGTAAACAGATTCTGGTACTAGTAAAAAGGCTGATAACTAAATCAGAGTTTTCAGGAGATTTTCATGTTTGTGAATCATACACTCATTCATTCAGCGCTTGCAAGACTAGAAATAGCAGCTATTAGACATATGATCGAAGTGCGGTAGTCTATCTGTAAAAAAAAATAAAGAAAAAGAAGAATAGTAGCACACGTATATATTTAGAGCTGACTTGGAATGAGCCCTGAAGAGTTATATAATGCAACTGTTAACCTGCAGCATAATAAAAAAAAAAAAAAAATAAAAAAAAAAAAAGGAAGGAAGGAGTTTCTGTTTCCTGTACCCGGCCGGACTGACAGGAAGGTGCACACTCAGTGTGCACCTTCCTATCACTCCGGCCGGGCACCGCGGACCGAAGAGCAGCTCGGCCACGCTACAGGGGAGGGGAGGTGAGAAGAAAGAGGGGGGGGGGTGAGAAGAAAGAGGGAGGGGGGATGAGAAGAAAGAGGGAGGGGGGATGAGAAGAAAGAGGGAGGGGGGTGAGAAGAAAGAGGGAGGGGGTGAGAAGAAAGAGGGAGGGGGGGGTAAGAAGAAAGGGGGGGGTAAGAAGAAAGAGGGAGAGGGGGTAAGAAGAAAGAGGGGGGGTAAGAAGATAGAGGGAGGGGTAAGAAGAGAAAGGGAGGGGGGTAAGAAGAAAGAGGGAGGGGGGTAAGAAGAGAAAGGGAGGGAGGGTAAGAAGAGAGAGGGAGGGGGTAAGAAGAGAGAGGGAGGGGGGTAAGAAGAGAGAGGGAGGGGGTAAGAAGAGAAAGGGAGGGGGTAAGAAGAGAGAGGGAGGGGGGTAAAAAGAGAAAGGGAGGGGGGTAAGAAGAGAGAGGGGGGGTAAGAAGAGAGAGGGAGGGGGGTAAGAAGAGAGAGGAAGGGGGGGTAAGAAGAGAGGGAGGGGGAGTAAGAAGAGAGAGAGGGGGGTAAGAAGAGAGGAGGGGGAGTAAGAAGAGGGTGGAGTAAGAAGGGGGTAAGAAGAGGGGGAGGAGTAAGAAGAGGGGGAGGGGGGAGTAAAAAGAGGAAGGGGGAGTAAGAAGAGGGAGAGGGGGAGTAAGAAGAGGGGGGAGAGGGGAAAGAAGAGGGGGGAGTAAGAAGAGGGGGAGGGGGGAAGAAGAGGGGTGAGGGGGGTAAGAAGAGGGTAAGAAGAGGGGGAGGGGGGGAGTAAGAAGAGGGGGAGGGGGGTAAAAAGAGGAAGGGAGGAGTAAGAAGAGGGGGGAGGGGGGTAAGAAGAGGGGGAGGGGAGTAAGAAGAGGGAGGAGTAAGAAGAGGTGGGAGTAAGAAGAGGGGGAGGGGGGAGTAAGAAGGGGGGAGTAAGAAGAGGGGGAGAGTAAGAAGGGGGTAAGAAGAGAGTGAGGGGGGAGTAAGAAGGGGGGGGAGTAAGAAGGGGGGTAAGAAGAGGGGGAGGGGGGAGTAAGAGCAGGGCAATTGCCCCCTCCCCTGTCCGCAGGCACCGTGCGGGCAGCCGGCAGGGGAGGGAGGAAGAGAGGACCCGGGAGCTCAGTCTTCGGCTCCTCTGGGTCCTTCTTACCACGGCAACGTTACAGCTCTTGCGAGAGTAAACTCTAGCCCTGGAGCTACAGGCTAGAGTTAACTCTCAACACTGTGACCACCAGGGATTCCTGGTGGTCGCAGTGGTGAGAGTGAACTCTAGCCCCATAAGCACACTGCCCCCACACACCATACACATTCACACACTGCCCCCCATACACCCACACACACCATACACATTTACACACATTGCCTCACACACACACACATACACTGCCCACCCACACACACAGCCCCCCGTTCTAACATTGCCACACACATACACAGCCCCCTCATACACACATTGCCCCACACACCCTACACATTCACACACTACACCCCCTCACACACACTGAACCTTTCACACACACTGCACCCCTTACACATTGCACCACTGCTCCTATACCCTACTACAGCCTCATATCCCAGCAGACCCCAGGTAAGTTGTCAAACTGTTCTTAAGTGGTTTGACTACTTACTCTGAAAGGAGGGCCCAGCCCTCCTGGCACCATAACGGCTACACAGAGCAGTAGTGGTTATTGTGCATGGATTATTTCTTTAAATAATCTACAAGTGCCCCAGTAGCCAGCAAGCCAGCCAGCCCACAGGCCGGCCAGCCAGCCAGCCAGCCCACAGGCCGGCCAGCCAGCCCACAGGCTGGCCAGTAGTCAGCCAGCCCACAGGCCACCAGTTAGGCTTACAGCCAGCAAGCCCACAGCCTGCCAGCAAGCCACAGCCTGCCAGCCAGCAAGCCACAGCCAGCAAGCCACAGCCTGCCAGCCACAGCCAGCAAGCCAACAGCCTGCCAGCCGCAGCCAGCAAGCCCACAGCCTGCCGGCAGTAGCCAACAGCCTGCCAGCCGCAGCCAGCAAGCCTACAGCCTGCCGGCAGTAGTCAGCAAGCCCACAGCCTGCCAGCAAGCCCACAGCCTGCCAGCCGCAGCCAGTAAGCCCACAGCCTTCCAGCAAGCCCACAGACTGCCAGCCAGCAACAGTAATTAAGGTAAGAGGAGCCAACTTAGCCTAGGTATCAGCGAGCTATGTTGTGTTGCAATATTGTGAATAGGAACCAGAGTGTTGGAGAGACCCCCCTCCAGGCCCCATTAGACTCAATTGTAGTCTATCATGGGACCTGGAGGAAATTCTTTCTAACACACTCTCTAAAGGACACTGAGATAGCCTCTGCTAGAATGCTCCCCCCCTCCATGGCCCATTAGCCCTCAATTGTAATCTCTACTGGGGCCTGGAGGCGACTGTTTCCAGCAGGGACACTGAGAGGGCCTCTGTTAGAAAGACCCCCTTCCAAGCCTATTAGACTCCACTGTAGTCTCTAATAGGGCCTGGAGGGGATTCTTTCTAACACACTCTCTAAAGGACACTGAGATAGCCTCTGCTAGAAAGTCCCCCTCCATGGCCCATTAGCCCTCAATTGTAGTCTCTACTGGGGCCTCGAAGGGATTATTGCACCTTTGTTCCTTGTGTCTAAAGATTGTGTAGGGTGTGGCTGGAGGCGGTGCATGGAGGCGGGACATGGGTGGCGCTTGCTGCGGAGTATGGGTGGGGCCTGTAAGGGGGCCCTTGATTTATTTTGCCCGGGGGCCCCGAGGGTTCTCAGTCCGCCCCTGGAACGGGCACTCTGGTGACAGTGATAATTTGTGTCACTGGTGACGCGCACATCAGTGAAATAGGAATCTCTACCAACACAGTAATCCAAGGCACAACATGCCCTAGTATCATGTCAGCTGTAAGTTTGAATAAGCACTTTACGAGAATGACAGGACAAGAGTCTGATATCAGGACTCCCAAATTCAAGTTATTTGTAAATAAATCCAGTGCTAGATTATGGTTGCCCGGGGCTCTAGGCATGAAGCCAGATTGGGGCCCCATCCTAGAGCCCTGGGCTTTGTTCTGTGAGTGTTGTTTTTGTAACTGGGTATGTATGTCTGTTGGGAGACTGAGAGTTATGTGTGTGAGAGTCTGTGCAGTGGCTTAGTGTTGTGTGTGTGTGTGTGTTGTTGATGCTGAGAGCTATATGTGAAGGGGAGAGTGATTTATCCTATGTGTGCGCGTTGAACGCTGTGTGTAGGGTAGTCTGAGTGCGGCTGAGAGTTGTGTGTGTAGTCTGTAATTTGACTTAGCCTTTTGATAAATCAAACTTTAATATGGTACATGCTAAATAAGGTCCACAACCTATTTTACTTACTGCAAGAGTCTTCATTCTTTCTTCTAAAGCCACCGCTTTCAATAGTAAGCACCAGAAAACTTTAATTTCATACCCAATCTTAGCTTTTTACATAATATATCATCACTAATGAAATTGCTTTCAGATATCCACTACTTCCTAATGTACTTTTCTCCAATGGATGCACAAGTCGTCTGATGCATAATGGTTATGATAAACACAATAATATCATTACGGTCTAATTAAGGATCAGAAAGCATTCCATGACATTTTGCAAATTGCTTGCCGAGATATATTAGGATTATTTTTAGTTCATCAAACAAGGTTCCATACTTTCAAAAGACTCCAATATCATCCATTAGGGTTACGTAAAACCACAAGGGGACGTACTTGGCAGACATGAAAAAAAATGTAGTCAAATTATATCTCTATTTTTAAAACAGATGTGTTAATTCATATTTTACAGTGCAATTACAGTTGTTTTGTGTAGTATATGACTCAGGGCTGCTTTAAAAGGAAACCTAAATAACAGTAGCATAAATCTCCATAAGGAGTCGGCATATGCCAGTGATATCCGGCTAACTATCACATACCCCCTGGGGCAGCAGTGTTAATTTTGGCGGCAAATTTCTATTTTGTTTTAGTCATAGTCTTTTGACTAAAAAGCTATTTCAATTTTAGTCGCATTTTAGTAAACTGACTTGTTTTAGTCTAGTTTTAGTCGACTACATCTCAAAAATTGTTATTCGACAAAAATTTGACTAAAATTATTAGTCGACAAAATGAACACTGCCCTGCAGTCACTCCCATACCTGTTTTCAAGGCTCACCTCCTTCCATGATTTGTTGGCTTTATGATATTCTCGAGCTATGCCCCTCAATATGTTGCCCAAAGACATGACACTGAATCACCCCGCTATCCTCATTCTTACAGGTTGAAGTCATACTTACAAAATGAGTATTTTGCAAAAATGTTCTCCATTAATCGTTCGTGTAATTTATTTGATCAGATACTATGCCTTGAAGTTATTAAAATCATGAGCGAAGAGCCTGCTTTGCCAATTAAATGTTCGCCATATTAATCTCGGCAGAATAAAAGCTCAGGAATATTCATTACCATACGACATGGCCAGTTATTACAACTCAATTAAGCTCTGAAAGCTATTGATAGTATTTCTTTCTAAAATCATGTTGGAGGTAATTTAAGTACCATATTATGAGCATATAATCATATTTCCATGTAATCGCTGATGGACTGATATTTTAGAGCTGAAAATCTGAAAGAACAGCTGTTGTTCTCAGCCATACAAGATGACTTATCTTAATAATCATAAACATTAGTGATGTCGCGAACATAAAATTTTCGGTTCGCGAACCGCGAACGTGAATTTCTGCAAATGTTCGTGAACCGGGCGAACCGCCATAGACTTCAATAGGCAGGCGAATTTTAAAACCCACAGGGACTCTTTCTGGCCACAATAGTGATTGAAGGTGGGGGGGGGGAGACCTACTCTCCTTCCCCCCCCCCGGCCCCCACCCCTGGGCGGTGGGTGGGGGCCATAAAGATAATGAGGGGAGACACCTATTGTCCTCCCCCCCAGGCCCACACCCCTGTGCGGCGGGTGGGGGCCATAATGATAATGAGGGGGGGGGCCTACTGTCCTCCCCCCCCCGGCCCCCACCCCTGGGCGGCGGGTGGGGGCATAAAGATAATGAGGGGGGGACCTACTGTCCTCCCCCTCTCTGGCCCCCACCCCTGGGTGGCGGGTGGGGGCCATAATGATAATGAGGGGGGGACCTACTGTCCTCCACCCCCGGCCCCCACCCCTGGGCGGCGGGTGGGGCCCTAAAAAAACAATAAGGGGGGACCTACTGTCCCCCCCCGGCCCCCACTCCTGAGCGGTGGGTGGGGGCCCTAAATATTAATAAGGGGGGGACCTAATGTCCTCCCCCCTGGCCCCCACCCCTGAGCGACGGGTGGGGGCCCTAAATACAAATGGGGGGACCCTAGTCCCCCCCTCCCCCCCCTAAAAAAAAATTATCCCCCTACCTACCCCCTCACCCTAAAAATAATGAGGGGGGGCCTTAATAACCGACACAATAAAAAAAAACCATGGAGGGCTCCGCGCAGCCTGAGCTATGCAGCACCAAAAAAGGCCAAATAAAAAACCATAATAACCGACGCAATAAAAAAAAAAAAAAAAAACGAGCGCAAAAAAAATAATCCATCTTCACCCATGGAGGGCTCCGCGCAGACTGAGCTCTGCAGGGCGGGGGAAGGCTTGTAAAGCCTTGCCACGCCCTGCAATTAGGCTAAGAACACTGTGATTGGCTGGTTTAAGCCAATCAGAGTGCTCTTTGTCATTTTACACAGCGTGGGAAAATTCCAAAGAACTTTCCCACGCTGTGTAAAATGACACAGAGCACTGTGATTGGATGGCTTGAAATCCATCCAATCACAGTGCTCTGTGTCATTTTACACAGCGTGGGAAAGTTCTTTGGAATTTTACAACACTCGTTTTTTTTTTTTTTTATTGCGTCGGTTATTATGGTTTTTTATTTGGCCTTTTTTGGTGCTGAAAAAAGAAGATTTTAGAAGAAAGAATACATCGAATGGTAAGTTGTTTTTTTCTATTTTTTTTTTTTACAGGTTCTTAGTTAAAGGTCCCCCCTCATTATTTTTAGGGTGAGGGGGGTAGGTAGGGGGACACATTTTTTTGGGGGGGAGGGGGTGACTAGGGCCCCCCCATTTGTATCTAGGGCCCCCACCCGCCGCTCAGGGGTGGGGGCCAGGGGGGAGGACATTAGGTCCCCCCCTATTAGTATTTAGGGCCCCCACCCACCGCTCAGGGGTGGGGGCCGGGGGGGGGACAGTAGGTCCCCCCCTTATTGTTTTTCTTTTAGGGCCCCCACCCACCGCTCAGGGGTGGGGGCCGGGGGGGACAGTAGGTCCCCCCTTATTGTTTTTTTAAGGTCCCCACCCACTGTTCAGGGGTGGGGGCCAGGGGGGACAGTAGGTCCCCCCCTTATTGTTTTTTTCAGGGCCCCCACCCACCGCTCAGGGGTGGGGGCCGGGGGCGACAGTAGGTGCCCCCCTTATTGTTTTTTTCAGGGCCCCCACCCACCGCTCAGGGGTGGGGGCTAGGGGGGAGGACAGTAGGTCCGCCCCCTCATTATTTTTAGGGCCCCCACCCACTGCTCAGGGGTGGGGGCCGGGGGGGACAGTTGGTCCCCCCTTATTGTTTTTTTTAGGGCCCCCACCCACCGCTCAGGGGTGGGGGCCAGGGGGGGACAGTAGGTCCTCCCCATTATTGTTCTTTTTAGGGCCCCCACCCACCGCTCGAGGGTGGGGGCCGGGGGAGGACAGTAGGTCCCCCACCGTTTCGTTTTTTTTAGGGCCATCCATCAAGTGTGTATCTGTGATTGTCTATGTATCTGTGAGTGTCAGTGTGTATAATTGCTGTGTTTAATTGTCGTGTTGGCCCTTTGAGGAAAAAAAGTTGGTTTGTATTACGGTTTGGGTACTCGGGCTCAAAATGTTCGCCATCACTGCCCTATTGCTTTATGTACAAAGAATAATTGTAAAAGTAAAGAAGACTCTGCAAGATTACATTGTGTCACAGTAAATGAGTCGGGACAATGATTTTTTTTTTTATTTTTTACCCCCTGTAGTGCAGACACAATTAGGGAGACACAGTGGGGTTTCTTAATTGGGTTAATTGTTGAATTACCCGTACCTGATGTCTTCTGTTAATTAGCCTTTGTTATTTTTAATAACATTACCTGCTGTCTGGTGTACCTGTAACTGAATTACCTGTTTTAAATTAGGTTCTCTGTTGTCTGAGCTGTTATAATTGATTTAAATTTCCCCTGGGCCTCTCATGTCGCACATTGGTCAATATTTTTAATATTTCAGGTTGCTATTAAACCACGTGTATATATCCATAGCTTCCCTATGTGTTTTGGATATCTATGCTTTATTATTCACAAAGCCGTAATGTTCACTTAAATGTTTTGGGTATATGTATATATGTATCGTTGCCTGGTCCCTACGGATACACATCCCATTTTCATAGTGAGTGAATGATACATCACTTCCGCTTTTGGTTTTCAGCCATGGAACTTTGCCCTTGGTTGTATTGAGCAGTTTCCATTAATTGCATTTGACATAAGCACACTCTTTTGTCACTGTTGCTCATAATAGGGAAGCACATAGGCATATGGTATAAATGTGGTATAAACATGTGCAGTGTTTTAGGAAAGGGTAGACTTGATTGCCTGATAATCCAATAAAGTCTGCTTATGTGAAGTCTTTGTTGTGTGCCTGGACGCTTTTATAGGTGGTTAAAGGGACACTATATGCACCCAGACAACTTCATCTCATTATTATTATCACTATTTATATAGCGCCAACAGATTCCGTAGCGCTTTACAATATTGAAGTGGTCTCGGTTCCTGTCCCCTTAGCCCTGCAATGTAAAACAACGCAGTCAGAAAAACTGCAATGTTTACGTTGCAGGATTAAGACTGCCTCTAATAGCTGTCAATCAGACAGCCACTAGAGGCACTTCCAGGCCTTTCATGGAGTTTACAAGGATGGAGTGTCTATGTATGAATGTGACTCTGTAGGTGTGATTGGCTGTCTGTGTATGTATGGCTAGATTAGAAGGGGACAATAGCCTTCAATGCACAGTACAGTTTAAATTCAAAATACATTGCTGTATATTATGTGCTGTGTTTTATTATTGTAAATTAATGTTGCTCTTTTTTATGTTTCCAGTGTTTATTCTTGATCTTCAAAATGCTTAATTCTCCATTTGCTGTTTTTCTTTTCTATACTAAATTTGAGTACATATACACTTAAAACAAATATATAAGCAATAATTATATCAAATCTATTCTAACTTTTTGGATCTAATAAAGGCAGTGTGTGCCGAACATTGCACTGTAAATCTTCCTTCATTATCAGAGGTTGCTGTAGATAGATATTTTAGCAGGGATCTATGAGTGTTTAACAGGTGTTTTATTCGGCTGTTTGTTTTTTCTATGTCCTCTGATTTGTTATTTTGATGGATTTACTGGAGGGTTTTGGAACAATGAAGATGTTTTGCTTAGCAGCCTCTCACTAGGATGTGCATGACTTACATAAACAAGCATAGGTGGGTCCAGATGTAAAGTAGACTATGGCTTGCCAGACATAGTAATTTATACGGTCAGGTAAGTGGTGGACAATGCTTGAGGCAAACTGGTGTTTGACGTGCAGAGTTCAGGTCATTAAGCGGAGATCACACAAGATAAACAAACAAGAGGCCTGAGGCAAGACAAGACAAACAGGCCAAAGAGAACAGAAGCAAAGGAAATAAGGGAAAGAGCAACAAATGAAAACAAAAAACAAACAATTAAGAAGCTAATATAGGGGAGAGTGCCCAGTAATAGGATGGGTTGCCATGAATTTTTATTTTTTTATTTTTTTTAAATTCTTTATTTTTGATGTGCAGTTAGGTACATGACATTTTTTTTTTTTAAATTCTTTATTTTTGAGTGCATGAGGGTTACAACATAGCTTACTCTGCCACGATAGCGGTCGTAAGCTTGAACATTTCACAATATAATATAGTAGTGGCATATAATCATTGCACGTTTTTATATTCAAGTAACGGTAAATAATAAGAAACTAACAACATTTAACATTTGTTGCTCGAGACTAGTGACAGTGGTAGCTGACGTGAGGGTAAAGTGACAGCTTGATGAAGTTTGTGGGAGTAATTGTGAAGGAACAAGAGAGTCCCAGCGGGATAGTCGGCTAGCTAAACTTAGTTGCGCCAATCACTTTACAACTTTTGGTCAACCTGTCTTGTTGTCGTGCGAGTAGTAGTATTTTATTTGCTGACATTCACAATATGCCATGAGTTGGGTTTGGGCTTGTGTAGTAGGCGTCGGGTCGGTCAGTACTCATTGTGGGTTGGTGTATGTATGAGTAGTTGTGGTACTTTTTGTTGATTACTCGTGTGTCACCCCGAGGGTCAGCTCGACCAACGGGGAGGGGGGGGTGTCTGAGTATGTCCTAGCGTGTTGGCTGTTAGTGGTGGGAGCAGAGAGGCGATTATGCTAATGGCCTCCTGGTGCTATTGTCTACGGATTGTCTGCGGTCACAAAAACATGTGAAGGGTTATAAGCAGGTCAGGTCATGGTGCTAAGAGGTTATGGCTAAACAAGATATAATGCAATGTCTTAGTAAAAATAGTATGCAACTTGTGTGTCCTTCAGGGTCCCCGAGCTCCAGCCCCGTCGGAGGGTTCCAGCCTCGGTTGTCGCGGCACAAAGATTTTAGCCTGACCCGGGTTCCAGTCGTGTGTGGGTCTTGTGGTCTTCTGGGGCGCCGCATGTTGCATAGTGTCCTGGGGTAGGCCCAATACTTGTAGCATGTTTCGGGCTTCCTGGAGGTCGCGGACCACGTGCTTGGTTTCACCCCTTACGATGAGAAGGGAGCGGTCTTGGCGCCATCTATATGGGATATCCTTCTGTCTGAGGAGCGTGGTAAAGGGCTTTAATGAGCCTCTCCAGGCCAGTGTGTCGCCCGTTAGGTCCGGGAAGAAAGCTAACGGATGGCCTTCAAATGTGAGTTGCGCCCGATCCCTAGCCGCTGCCATGGTTGCGGCCTTGTCTTGGAAGCGAATTATAAGGTCGCGGGAGGCTGTCGCTGGGGCTTTGGCCGGCTTTGGGATCCGGAATATGCTTTCCAGTGAAATGGCCTTGGCTACTTTTGGTGTGTGTAGTGCAGTAAGTAGCCTGCGCACATAGTGGGGCAGCTCTTCGGTGGGCACGTCGTCCGGTATCCCCCGTACCTTAATGTTGGCAGCTCTGCGCCCGTCTTCCGCTGCGGTGAACCGCCGCTCGAGGGCTGTGGTCTTTTGTTTGAGGTGAGTGATCTCCGATTGTAGGGAGGTGATGTTTAGGTCGTGTGCTGCCGAGGTGACTTCCAGGGTGTCCAGCCTCGTGGTGATGCCTTGTAGCTCCGTGCGGAGCGTGGCTATGTCCCCTTGGAGCGTGGATTGCAGGCCTGCCAGCAGGTTCTTTAGCACCGCTGTTGTAATCGGTGCTCCATCCGGGTCCTGGGGCTTGGACACGGCCATCGGTTGTCTCGGCGTTACTATCGGGTCCTCCTCCAGGGAGTATTTGTCGGATAGGTCGGAGTAAGCGTCGGCGAAGGTCGCCATCTTGGGCCCTGTGGTTTCATGGTTGGTTTCGTGGTTGTTCTGCACCCTTGTGCCGGTGTCTGTGGCTATTTTGGGCGGTTTTGTCGGGCTGTAGCAATGTATTTTGCGGTAATTTCTCAGGAGCTCCGGCGCCATGCGACCTCTCTGCTTCGCGGTTAGACTCCGCCCCCAGGTACATGACATTTTAAACGCCACAACAGCGTAAATATATATGCATATAGATTAAGCAGTGGCATGACTGCGTGCACATTTTTTGAATATAAACAATATAACAGGCTTAACATAGATGAATATTTACTGCCACATAGTATGGCATGTGAAAGAGTTAAGGTTGCTTAGTTGTACGCTGTACAGGAGATTGACTAATGTTTAGATTTCAATTCTGCTGTTGTAATGCTATCATAGACGTAATGTATAAACACGGTTTACAGTACAGCAGTTGCGAGGTTAAAGAATATATGTAAGGGTTAGACTAAGTGTATCTAGCAAGCGACATACAGCAGTTAACTAGTCGTGTATAGGAAGAAACACAGCAGGTGTTCAGTGCCACACCTGTGGGGTACAGCCTTTTTCAACTTTAGTTATGGCTGATAGAGCAGCATATTATTAAGTTTGCCTCAGTAACAGTTGTAAGCATAGGTTAACGTTCTATGGCTTCAGTCCATTTATACCTGGTTAGGTAGACAAGTTGGGCCAAGCATCTATCCTTTCTGTGTAGAATTAAGTCTGGGTAGTCAGCATTTCACATTGCTAGATTATCTATGGATTACTGGCACATTGAGATCTGGTAAGCTGCCCGTCTAGCCATTAATTGCTCGTTTGCGTTTTGCGGAAGACATATATGTGGTTCTGGTCGAGGTTACATGCTAAGGAAATAAACATTCTAGGAATATGTGGGTTAACCATGTCTGTGACACTGTAAGTATACATAGCAGGCCGAGCAGAGAGAAGAAAAATGCATAGATAAATGGCATAATGGGAAAACTTATAGATTGGTTATATAGAAGAGGGTCCGTTTTAATTAGGCTTGTAGTCGTGTGTCTGGAGTGTAAAAGGGCTAGGGAGTACACAGCTTGCCTGACTCCGTTATATGTTGCTTTCGTTAGCCCCGTCCTATGAGGTGTCTGAGGCAGAGACTAGAGTCCAGCATCATACGCCCGTAGGGATTCCCCTTTCAGCCTATACCCGCCGGGTGTTCTGTTGTGTCCATCTTGGGGGTGCCTTGCCCGGGGGTGGCTCGCTCTTTTGGTGAGGCGCCGGTGATTGTGCTGTCGCGGTCAGGTGGTTGCCCCCTCGATGCTCTCGTTCCGTTTGGCCGTGGGTTATTCTTTTGCTTTAGCCATTCGGACTCCAAATCTGCTGCGGTGTGGTTTTTATTGCCGTCGGCTCTGCTAGTCCCATTGTGCCGGGTTGCGCTGTGCGGAACGGCTGTTGCTGGGGCCTCATGTCGATAAGTAGGTCGGGTACTCTTGCAAGTTCCCTGCTGGAGTTTGGGGTCGCGTGTTGTTGTCCTGTCGGGAGGCTGTTTTGGAGTGACATGGGGGGTTCAACCGCAGGCCACGGCGGGTCGCCGGGCGGATCCACGCCGCCACCGCTTTCGCTGCCCGTCTGAAGGGTTGCCTCCTTGCCTTAAGTTTCACCCACAGGTAGGAACAGAGTCTGTAAACAAATTCTGTTATGTGCTGGGGCGGCTTGGGAGGCGAGTGCTTCTTCCTGCTCTGTACCAGCTCCGCCATCTTGGTTAGGCCCGACACCCCTGGTTGGGCGCGGGTTCAGTCGCTTGGGTTTAGTGGGAAGCTGTAGCCGGTGCGCTGGTGCCGTGATGACCCTCAACGGCGGGGGGGGGGGGGGGGGGGGAAGCAAGAGCCCCTTCTGCCTCTCCGTGCTCCAGCAATGCAGGCAGCGGGGAGACCGGCCGTATCTCCCCAGCCGCTCCCGCAAGCAGGCCCAAAAGAAGCGTTTTGACCGCCGGTCAGGTGAAGAGGTGCCGTGGGAAATGTCTCCCGGGAGAGTATAGTTACTCCAGCCGGGTAAGAGCTTGTTTTTTTAGGTGGAAAATTTTTATTTTCATCCTTTTGGTTTCCCTTGTCGGGAGCTCGCTTCATGTGCGTCCTGTCTGCATGGCGGTCGGGCCCCGCCCCCCGGGTTGCCATGAATTTTAACATACATCAATATACGCAAATGTATAAACAAATAGAAAGAGGGGTTCGAGATACCTCTAGACTGTAAGCTTGTTTGAGAAGGGCCCTCATCTACCTATTGTTTCTGTGTCACAATTGTCTCATTTATTGTAAATTTCCCCTCCTTTCATAATATTGTAAAGCGCTGCGGAATTGGTTATCGCCATATAAATACCAATAATAATAAAATAATACTCTAAATATACAGATTAAGGGAACAGAACACAAAAATAAAGTTTTAAATCGTACTAGCCTACTTAAAATCACCCATTTTAGCAAACATACATGGAAATTCAGTTCCACCGTATGGCCAGATCATGTTAAGCCCACCCACCACTACATCACAGCACCCCAATATCGGTGGGTCCTATTCTAATTTTAACGTGGGAAATAAACATGCTAACAGCAATGCTTACTGAGAATCAATGGATTCCAGAGATTCTCCTCAAATTTATGTTTTCCTGTGGTCACCTCCAATGGGGTACCTGGAGTGGAGGTGCAGGGTGCAAGAAAAAAAGGGGGTTGTGGGGAACACCCAGGACATGCATTTATCTGCAGTTGTGCTGCTGTAAAGACCAACATGTGTATATATATATACAAAATACAGATTAAGGTAACAGCGCACACACATTTTTTTCTGTGGGTACTCTGAATATAGTCTGTTTTTGAAATTATAATCTGATAAGCCGTTAACAATGTTTATCTGATCACAATCACACATTTTCCGGGTTTTTTTTTGCCAGCGCTTTTGGCATTATTGGTTCAGCAAAATAGTGCACTATAACTTTTATTAAACAGTCAAGATTAAGTTAGCACGTTTGTCCCTTATCAAAGTCAACAGTCATACAGACCACTGATAATACATTTCAATAAATTAACAAATTCCAAAAATAAATTATCAAACTTAACAATGGTTATGTGCACGAGTAAATCTAACGCTTTAAGAATCTAAGTAGAATTTTTATAGTTACATCTGCAGCTCCCAATTGCACGTGATGTTGGGTTAACATCTTTGATGTCAGTAACCTTCAACCTATGATGTATTCTCAAATCCTGCCAAATCATTTCTTGGTTTGCCAGTAACCTAGCAATGGCTGCATATCGGTCTAGATGTTGTGTAATCAACTAAAACAACAAGAGGCATGTCCAGTTTTAGATTGATAACGATTTCTAACTTTGGCTGAATTGCAAGTAAGGAAACTGTTAAGACATTTTTGGATTGTGATCACGTTGAAAACAAATATGCAATAGAGTCCAAAGTTCAGAAACCTTTATTAAATGAAAACAAGTGTGTCACTGTTTGACTTTCATATTTTACTGGTCATTTTTATATAAAATATGTTTGGCAAACAGGGCCGATACAAGTGTAAGGCGGCCAAGGTAGCCACCTTAGTGTATCCGTGAGACTATGCTCTTGGGGGAAAGGCATGTGTATGTGTATAATATATATATATATTTATATTTTTGGAGGAGTTAGGGGCAAATTCTGCATCCACAGGTGCCCTGAAAGCTAGTCTCACCCTGTTTAGGGGCCCCATGAATGCTGAGCAGTGTGCTCATGATGCCTGTAAAAGCTTAACTTCATGGCTCCCACACTCAATGAGCTGCCACAGTGCATAAGGGGAGGCGCTTTTCTGGGCAATGTTCAGTTTTCCTGCTCCCCCTCACTCACAGTAGTGAATCGACCCAGAGTCTGCCTATTTCATCCAGTCTGTATGACTGTCAGCCTGTGCATTTGTATTGGAGGGGGGTCTGCTTTTGCGTGTTGGTGTATCTGTGTTTGCATGGTGTTGTGTGCCTGATTTCCCTCCTGATCAGCCTCAGCACCTAAAGAAAATGGCCACAATATTCTGAGATAGGATTTGCCATTACATCACGTCCTATTCCCCTTCTCCCACAGCATGGCCACTAGATGAGCGGAATTCAGACTGAGAAGGGCGGGGAAAAGCAGCATTGAGTATTAGCAGTTGAGCCACGCTACAGGAAAGTAGAGGAATGGAAAGGCTGGGTGGGGGGCTAAAATGTGTAGCCAAAAAATCATCCCCCTGGCAAGATTTATCACACAAAAAGCAGTGGGCTAATTTTTTTTTCATTTTTAGAAAACTGATTGTGAAAGTAATACATGTCACATAAGCATAATGCAAGCAGTTACATTTCGGAATAATTCCTAGTAGGAACCCTTTTTTCCAATCAAGGCACAAAATTCTAACAAAATTCCTGGTTACGCATCCAGGTACCTTGATTTGTGCAAGTATATTAACAATATTCTTCCATTATGCCATGCACATGGTCTTCACACATCATGGAGGCTTGATAACATCATGAAGATGTCTTCTTTTACATGAAACCACTGCTAACTGGAGGAATATTATGCCCGGTCCCCACTGGCCTCCTCTGTCACTAGCTTAATGGAAAAAAATCCAAAGATTCCATTAGAAAAAACAAAACGACCCTCCGGCCCTAGAACATTAGGACAACAGACAGAAAATAATGGTCATAAACTCACACGTGTCACATTACAACTAAATGCACCATTTCACATCATTTACGAGAATTCTTTTGTCTTACAAGGAAACCATTTCTCCAGCTATTGAGACCTGCTTCAGTTAAATTGCATAGTGTTAAGTGCTGAATTAGTTACTTAACAAGTCCATTCAGTGGTTATTTCATCATGCTGTAACAGTGGGAAGTAGCAATGTTGCGGCTTGGGTGGGAAGGCCATTAATAAGCCGTGCAATTATGCATATCATGTGAAAGGAGGGCATTTAAAGTGGCTACAAAGATGTGTCTCACTGTAATATCAACTTTTAGTTACACTGAGTGTTCGTGAAAAAACAAATTGCAGTGACCTACAAATAATTGTATATTTCAAAATCAAGATAGAACATTAAAGAAATACATACTTAATATGCCCTCATATGTTTAATAAGTGCTGCTGTGACAATTATTAGGATATTATAAGTGTAGAATGAAAAACTGTTATCCCCTTTTTTTGTCTGTTACTTGTAAGGTTTGGAAATGCTATGTGACAGTCAGTCTGTATGGCAGATAGCAATGCAATGTTTTGTGGACAAAGACCCAGGACATACTTGAAAACTAGAGAAATCTCAATGTATGCATCCTGGTAAAATATTTTATACATAAATACATAAATAAATATTTGTTGGAGTCAATCTATGATTCTGAAAGCCAAAGGAAAAAAGTTTTACAGAATTTGTACACACTTAAAGCTACACCTTAGGCACTATAACCTCTACATCTGTCAGCCAATAATCTGTCAAACTGTTTAGGAACAGGTTGACTCCTAACCTTGCTCTGTCCTGCTCCTGGTCTGCTTTAAGCCGACAACACACAAGTTCATACCAACTCATATCAGTTTTAAACAATATTCACTGTCAGCTGTCATCCACAGCATACTGTAGTTGTTATTGTGCCTAGAGCATTCCTGTAAAGGTGTCTAAATCTTTTTTTAATTTACATATTGATAAACTATGTTGTATACATTTATAGTTCACAGCATTTGTAAAACTATGTAGAAAACATTTGGCAACAGTTAATGGATTCTACTGTGTTTGCAAAGTTGTTTTAACTAACTTTAGCTAATCGAGTTAACCAGTGGATAACACAGGATAATCTGTTTAGGTTAGAAACTGTTTGAAAAAGAATTCAGAACGAATTGTTGGTAATCCAGATTGGTTAATGTGCTTTTGTCAATCTTTCTTTTATTAGAGGCAAATAAGATGGGATACATAAGAGAAATTGGGGGAAACGTGTAAATGAATTACATTATAGGATCGGTACAGCAAGATTAAATGACATTTCCCGAATTACAGTGCCTCAAGTTTTAAAATTTTTTTTGTCGTTAAAACAGAAGTTAGAAAATACAGGCTAAGGATCATAAGATCCGGTAATCAACATGCTAAAATATTAGAGGTCCTACAGGTGATTTCACGTGTGTAGACAATAAGCTTACAGTTTAAAGAAACAGTGGTTAAACATTGGAATAAATGTTATAAAAAGTACATTAATGCTTATAGTGTGATTTGCAGGGCTTGTGGTACACTTAATAGTAAGGAATAAGAATGACATGCTTTGCACACAGGATATGGACTGAGGCTTAAGTCACAAAATAAAAGTATAGACTATTGGTACAGTAGCTTGTTAATTAAGTAAACGCTAAGTATGACATGCTGTTTAGCCATGTCTAGAGTGAATGAGCATATAATGCTTAGCTAGCCTAGGAAAAGATCTAGACAATTAAGAAAGGTATAAACATTAGAACAAGATTTTGGTTAGTAGCATCTTAGCTTAATAGCCTCCGTTTTGGCTGCGAGTGATGGGATATGTAGGAAAACAAGGCTGGACATAGTAAAAATCAAAAAAATAAAAAAATAAATGGTATATGTCAGCAGACATTCGTGTGAGTTCCATAAGGGTAAAGAAAGGCAAGTGTCTGATGGTACCATGCCTGAGTTAGAGTGTCAGTCTCTGTGGAGTCAGCCGATGCCTTGACGGGGTTGGGTGAGTATTCCCTGCGGTAGGTGAAGCCTCTGCACAAAGTCCTGCTGTGAAAGTCTCATTGTTGGCACCCCTCTCCCAATCTTCCATGTTTTCTCTCTTGCGGGCTGTGGGGGGGATCTCCGTCTGTGTGTCCGGCTGGTGTGGTGTTGTGCTGTCTCCTGGTCAATATCGTGGCCTGCACTGTGGGTGCTCTTATGTGGAGCCGTGCACTTCATGCTGAGAGGTATTGGAGTCGATGAGGTGCGAGCAGAACTTGCTCGTCGGTAAGTCGCCTGCTGGGGCATGAGGGTATGGTTGCTGGCCCTCCGTGCCGGTTTGTGGGTTCTGCTTCGTCGAGGGACAGCTGTGGAGGTATGGGGAGGATTCCCGCCTAATTGGCGTCGTATCGCCGGGCGGATCCATGCCGTTACCATTTGTATTGCCCGCTTGAATGCCTGTCCCCGGGCGTGAAGCTTGGTCCACAGGTTGGCACATAGCCGGTTATAGAATTCTCTCGTGCACATGGGGGGCTTGCTGAGTGTGCGGTTCTTTGTGGACCGTGTCCGTGCCGCCATTTTGTTTGTGCCTGGGTCGCTTCTGCTCGCATGAGGTCTTGTCACCTGTGCTGGTCGTGGCTTGGGGGTGATCGTCCCCAGCGAGGACCGGGATGACCCCCGCCGGTCCAGAGGGGGGGGGGTTAGAGGTGAGTGCGTCGAGGTCGCCATCTGCAGGGTTACCAACGAGGAGAGCGGCCGCCTCTCCCTGGCTCGTTTGCAGGTAGGCCTCAAGCTGGATTCGAGGGGACCCAGTGAGTCGCGGGGTCATGAGTGGTATCAATACGTGTGCCTGGGTCTCCCCCACTCTGTAGTCACCTTCCCAGCGGTGTGTGTGCAATAATTCGAGGTGTATTCCCCGTTATTGCGGCTAGTTTGCAGGAGCTGTCGTGTAGCACATCCACCCTGCTAGGAAGCCAGGCTCCGCCCCCGGTTAATGTGCTTTTGGATTGCAGTTTAGTGACGAATGCTATTTTAGTACTGTGATAGTGAGTAACCAAGATGGAGTCTTGTTCTGCAAATTAGAATGTTTGCATGTGCACAAAATGATGTCATTAACATGTATGTAATTGTGGCAGCTCAAAGCACACTTATTGAAAGGATTTATTCTTATTGTGTTACGGCTTACAGCAAAGTCTGTTAAATTTAGCTAGCACCAACGTGCCAACAACGGGGGCAAGCTGCTGTCTACTGAAGGTGACCGGTGACAGGGGGTTGCACAGAGTGCCCCCATCCACCTGTCTCTTTTTTTAGCATGGCTGTGGTAGAAGATCTTCATTCAGCGGGTCTGACAGGGTGGATAGGGCAGAGGATTATTGGGCCGGATAGGGCAGAGGAAGGGGGGAATAAGAGACACAAAGGGTTGGAGAGTTGAGTTAAAGGGACACTATAGTCACCAAATCAACTTTAGCTTAATGAAGCAACTTTGGTGTATAGATCATGTCCCTGCAGTCTCATTGCTCAATTTTCTACCATTTAGGAGTTAAATCAGTTTGTTTATGAACCCTAGTCACACCTCCCTGCATGTGACTTGCACAGGCTTCCTAAACACTTCCTGTAAAGAGTCATCTAAAGTTTTTCCTTCCTTTATTGCAAGTTCAGTTTAATTTAGATTTTCTTATCCCCTGCTATGTTAATAACTTGCTAGACCCTACAAGAGCCTCCTGTATGTGATTGAAGTTCAATTTACAGAGAAATAGATACAATTATTTAAGGTAAATTACATCTTATTGAAAGTGAAACCAGTTTTTTTTTCATGCAGGCTCTGTCAATCATAGCCAGGGGAGGTGTGGCTAGGGCTGCATAAACAGAAACAAAGTGATTTAACTCCTAAATGACAGTGAATTGAGCAGTGAAACCTGAGACGCATGATCTATACACTAAAACTGTAGAAAAAAAAATGAGAACTGGTCTCAGACAAAGAACTGGTACCAGGACTCACAATGTTTCCACTTTAGATATTCAGGTCCTATGTGTAGCAAAATTGAAAAAAAGGAAAACTTTATTAGATGGCAATGACGTATAGTAGTGCCACAAAAGATACAAATTAACGACAGATAAACACTTAATTTTGAATTTTGATAGTGTTACACACAGCGAAAAACAAAAGTGATTAAAAAGGGAACCAATTGCTTTCAAGGATGTAGTGAAAACACTAGATGTAATATTTAATAGCCTGGAGGTAGATTGTATCATGAAATGATTGTAACCAAAAGTTATCCACCTGGCTGTTTGATACAAAGACAGTGTTGCCAGGTTAAACAGTGTCACTTAATAGTATCTGTTTCCTTATGAATTCTAGGCTATATTAGGTGCACAGTAGCTATAATAAAAAATAGTAAATGAGATAGCGCTTAACCAGTTGTAAGCCAGATTATAAATCCATAAGTACTATTCAACATGACAAGAAGACTCCTAAAAAATATACAATGGAGTATAATTTAGAATAGATGCCAGGGGCAAAAAATATGCAAAAAAATTGTATCAGTAATATATCACAGTAATACTGCATTGGTATCTAACATACAGCTGCCACAGAAATAGACAGGGAACCGGGAGGGGAATAGGGAGTAAAAAGGTCTAGCGTGGGAAAATGCCCAATAACTCTCTCTCTCTGCTCAGTCTCTCTCTCTCTCTGCTCAGTCTTTCTCTCTCGCTCTGTTCAGTCTCTCACTCTCTCTTCTCAGTCTCTCTCTCGCTCTGTTCAGTCTCTCTCTCGCTCTGTTCAGTCTTTCTCTCTCGCTCTGTTCAGTCTCTCACTCTCTCTTCTCAGTCTTTCTCTCTCGCTCTGTTCAGTCTCTCACTCTCTCTTCTCAGTCTCTCTCTCGCTCTGTTCAGTCTCTCACTCTCTCTTCTCAGTCTCTCTCTCGCTCTGTTCAGTCTCTCTCGCTCTGTTCAGTCTCTCTCTCTCTGCTCAGTCTCTCTCTCTCTCTGCTCAGTCTATTTCTCTGCTCAGTCTCTCTCTCGCTCTGTTCAGTCTCTCTCTCGCTCTGCTCAGTCTCACTCTCACTCTCTGCTCACTCTCACTCTCTCTGCTCTCTCTCCTAAACTCTCCACAAAGATGGTGTCACAGGGGTGAGATTATATAGTGTGCAGAATGTTGCATGCTGGTAGTGCTCCCTGATTGGCTGCACTATCTGTGCAGTGAAGCTATCATGCATTTTGTAAATTGTATACATATTAAACTATACTAATTATTAACTAAACCCAGACCACTTCTTTAAGATTAAGTGGTCTGGTTGCCGCTGTGGTCCACTATTCAATGTAAAACATTGCTGTTTATGAAAAAAAACACTTAAATTTTTATTTTTCAAAATGAACAACATTCCGAAGCGTCAAAGTCCCAAAGCGCCAAAGTAAAACGAATGCCATTGGTCCGAATTGCCGAAGCAGACTATTTTTTTTACGTACACGAATTTCAGAACCGAACTGAACCAAACTTTTTTCCCATGCACATCCATAATGCCTTGCCTTAGCCTGTTTATTACTCCAAAAAACAACAACAACAAAAACTAGGCAGCTTGCTTGCCCTTAATATAAAATGTGCAGTATTTCTTATATGCCATTAAAATGTAACTATGTGAATTTACTTAATATGCTTGTCTATGCTCTCGTGGCATATCAGGCCTGTTTGTATTATCTTGCACGCAAAAAATAAAAAAATATATAAAAGGTAAATAGGTGTAGCTGATATCACCAATCTTTTTTTTCATTCAGGGAGAATTTTTTTATTTTTTAAACGGTCAGACTCTATGTATTATATTATCCAGAGCCTAGAGAATGGTATTTAATTTACCTATGTGTCATGCTCTATAATGGCATATCAGGATACCTAAGAGCAAAGTGTGTATTGTTGTATAATAGTGCAACTGATGAATTCTGGAGCAGTAATATTAAACCAAAGGCTGATAGTGTAAGGTGTTTGTGAATGTCTCAGCAATCTCCCTTCGGATATATTTTGAGTAGGATCAACTTGGCATTATTTGTTTTCCTTTTGTGTGCTGGTCCCAGGCTATGGAAGTCCAACACCCTCTCCAGAAAGACCCCAGAAGGAGGGGCAAACAGACAGCTCCCAGCTGGGAGAATGATGAGTAGTGATGTCGCGAACATAACATTTTCGGTTCGCGAATGGTCGAACGCAAACTTCCGCAAATGTTCGCGAACCGGCGAACCGGGCGAACCGCCATAGACTTCAATGGGCAGGCAAATTTTAAAACCCACAGGGACTCTTTCTGGCCACAATAGTGATGGAAAAGTTGTTTCAAGGGGACTAACACCTGGACTGTGGCATGCCGGAGGGGGATCCATGGCAAAACTCCCATGGAAAATTACACAGTTGATGCAGAGTCTGGTTTTAATCCATAAAGGGCAGAAATCACAATGGATATGGATTGACACCTGACATATGACATATTGACACCTTGACATATGGATTGACACCTGTCCTCAGAGACCCTGATACACACTGACACAGAGCAGAATAGGGACTGTTCCCCCTACATAGGGTCACTTGGCAGATATGGATTGACACCTGTCCTCAGGGACCCTGATACACACTGACACAGAGCAGAATAGGGACTGTTCCCCCTACATAGGGTCACTTGGCAGATATGGATTGACACCTGTCCTCAGGGACGCTGATACACACTGACACAGAGCAGAATAGGGACTGTTCCCCCTACATAGTGTCACTTGGCATATATGGATTGACACCTATCCTAAGGATCCCTGATACACACTGACACAGAGCAGAATATGGACTGTTCCCCCTACATAGGGTCACTTGGCAGATATGGATTGACACCTGTCCTCAGGGACCCTGATACACACTGACACAGAGCAGAATAGGGACTGTTCCCCCTACATAGGGTCACTTGGCAGATATGGATTGACACCTGTCCTCAGAGACCCTGATACACACTGACACAGAGCAGAATAGGGACTGTTACCCCCTACATAGGGTCACTTGGCAGATATGGATTGACACCTGTCCTCAGGGACCCTGATACACACTGACACAGAGCAGAATAGGAACTGTTCCCCCTACATAGGATCACTTGGCAGATATGGATTGACACCTGCCCTCAGAGACCCTGATACACACTGACAGAGCAGAATAGGGACTGTTCCCCCTACATAGGGTCACTTGGCAGATATGGATTGAGTATCCTACTCTAGATACATAGATGATCTTATTTTTATTTGGAAGGGTACTCTAAAGGAAGCACATGATTTTATCCATTTTTTAAATTCGAATCAAGAGGGTATCATTTTAACTTCAGAAATGAATGATAAGGAGATCACATATTTGGATCTTAACATTTATATTAAAGATGGCACCATCCACACTAAAACTCATTTTAAAGATGTGCACGTTAACAATTATATTAATACAAAAAGCTGCCATAATAAAGTTTGGCTCAATAGCATCCCAAAGAGCCAAATCACTAGACTCAGGAGAAATTGTTCGGATAATAAAGTGTTTTGGGGGCGGAGCCTAACTGCCGAGCAGGAAAGCCGCACAATGAAAGAGCTCCAGCATAGAAGCGACTTATCTGGGGACAAATACCCCGAAAATCTGAGTACATACCGGCAAAAAGGCGCATTGCAGGCAGGAGAAACCCGGGGGTATCCAAAGACCCCAAACAAGCGACGAACACCCCCTCGGGAACCCTCCCAAGCCACTGGGGCCTTCTCGAGACCGAACCGAGGTGAGGCGGCCGCTCACCCCGACCTCAACGACGCACGTAGCCCCTTGGTCACACCTGCATCCAACCCCCCCCCCTATGGACCGGCGGGGGATATCCCGGTCTCCCCTGGGTAACAGGGGCAGCCCAGCACAGCCCCACCGCAACACTGAAACCGAGCCTGTACCAGTGGGGGGCAATCCGACACACGAGGCCCTCAAGATGGCGGTGACTGGGGACGCTTACCATATCGCAGCAGACACGGAGCTCCGACTGGCCGCAATATTCAACTCCTTCTGGGAGAAACTGACAGCCTGCATGCGACCACCCCACCTGACGACCCAAGCAAAGGGCAAGCTACCTAGCCCAGTCCGGGTGACCACACGGCAGAACCCCAACACTCTCACAGACACCAGGCGCCCGAAAGGCCGGCGCCGCAAGAGCGCCATCACTACTTATGCGCCACCTGCACAGTACAAAACATGTGGCGAAAGGAGGCTGGAGAATTCTCTTCAGGGCACATTACTGACCCGATCTCTGGACTCAAGCACTACTGGCCCTCCCGGGCAGAGAGCAACAGGGGGAACACCCCACAGGTGCCGACCACACTGGCGGAGGGCAGTCAAGCGAAAGCCACAACGACCCAAGATTCAGGCCCGCTGCAAAGTCCCAAGAGGGACGACCCTGGGCCACAAAGGTACCCAGGCTCGTGGTACATGGGCACCAGCTCTCCTACAGCTCCGGGGCGGAAGAGGTAACCTGCATCCACGACTCCAAGAGGTCTCCCCAGAGAGCGCCAGAGCGCATGGCTCGCTTCAGCTACACACCGACAAGCATGGGAGATGGAGGAGTCGTTCGCCTCACACACACGGTGCCGCGAAGCACAGCATGCTGTACACTGGCCCACAGAGCAGACCCGCAACGCAGCTGCAGCAGACAGTGCAGGGGGAGCCCATCCAAGGCATCGGATGAACCACACAGCAATGGGACTAAGGTCTAGCTAAGGACTCTTCACCTGTTTTATTTTTCCTTTTCTTTTTGCTTTAATAATTTTTTACTACTCAGAGGATCTTCCATAAATGTCTAAGCAACTAATCCCTGCACGACCCTTCCAACGGCCCAAACAGGGGACCAATGAGAGGGAAAAAATTTTTTTTTTAGATCAAGCGACCTCACATTAAGCACACATTAAGCATGAATATGACTAGCTTAACTCATATTATTATAACAAAACTGTGCTAGAATAATGATTGCCATAACATGCAATGCCAAGGTATACCTATCCCTAGTCTAACTTGCAACCACTCTCTTAACGCTCAGACAGCCAAGAAAGATGTTCACTTGCTGTTCTGGTCAGCCTAGAAGAGCTAGATTACTAGCAGTTTGAACTTTAGCATAGCTGGTCAGGGTGGACTTTCTTTGTTCATATTTCAGTTCATATATTTGTTCATATTTGTGTCTAGCTAATTTTGTTTAAAGCAATACCAAAAGAAAATATGGCATTGACTAGCAAATAGTCAGGATCAGTATCTGTATGCTTACCTAACCTTGGTCCACATCACCTGACACGCAGAGCTTAATTAATGATGTTTTATAATTACTCAAGCGAGAATCTACACTGTTGAAATAATAATCCTAATAATTTAAAAATGTGCCTGACTAACATATATGTCACAATCTGTTTTGCAAATGTTCTTTAATCTCATCCTGATGTCGCTGTTGTGGCGCACCAGAGCGTTATGTTACAAATGTGCACGAAAAAAATAAAGAATTATAAAAAATGAAAAAAAAAAAAAAAAAAAAAAATAAAGTGTTTTTAGAACAGGCCAATAAGATTAAAAATTGCTTAACAAATAAAGGCTATAATAAAGAACAAATAGAGTCCACCATACAGCAAACATTGGAGATTAATCAAAAAGAGCTTATACATAAAATAAAACCTAACCAAAAAAATTAAGTTAATCTACCGATAGTATTAGATTATAATGATAAAAACAAACATTTAAAAAGGATAATGAACAAACATTGGCACCTTTTAAAAGAAGACCCCATTCTAAAAGACATAATCCCAAATAAACCACGTATTGTTTTTAGAGGTGCCCCAAATTTAAAAATGCATTTGACGAATAATTACACCAAAGATCAAACAGCAAGCAAACACACAAAGGACTCTTTACCCCTCGCCAATGGTTTCTTTAAATGCAATAGCTGCATAGCTTGCAAAAAAACTAAACCAACAGAGAAAAGAAGGTCGACTTTTAAATCAAACAACAACAATAAGATCTATAATATCAAAGAAATTATTACTTGTGAAAGCAAGAATGTTATTTACTTGCTAGAGTGCCCGTGCGGCCTCCAATATATTGGCCGTACCATTAGACCCTTAAAAATACGTATAGCAGAACACTGTAGAAACATTGAAAATAAATATGAGAAACATTCAGTGTCTGCCCACTTCTGTAAACATAATAGTGACCCCAAATTTCTCACATTCACAGGAATTGCCACAATAAAAAACCATTGGAGAGGAGGTGATTTTATTAAAAAAAAAATAGGTCAAAAGGAGATGGAATGGGTGTTCAAAATTGATACGTTGCATCCGAACGGCTTAAATATAGATTTTGATCTCTTTAATTTTTTATAAAATTTTTTTTTATAATTTTTTATAATATTGACCTATGTTTGCTCTATATATTTTTCTTTTTCTTTTTGAATATTCATTGCCGTTCTTCCTGTATTTATTCTAAAAATTTAAAAAATAATCTTTTTAGTCCCATTCTCCCCCCTTTTTCTCCACCTTTTTTTAATATTTCCCTTTTTTTTATATATTTTTATATATATATATATTTTGATACTGTATATACATGTATATATAAACATAGAGTCTGTATACACCCACTCATATTAATTACACCAATTATACCCCCTTTTTCTCTTTTTTTCTTTTCTTACCCTTGATGTATATCTTATTAAATACTAAATATTTATAAAAAATTTTTTTACCAGTAATTAATTTTAACTATTTTTGTTTTCTTATACCTATCACATTGCATCTCGATCAAAGCCTCTTATTATTTATGTGGCCCATAAATCCAATATATATTACTTACTAATATGGATACCTATGTTTGTGTATACATGCAGACACCCCATTCATGGAGTGGAGTCACTTACTTTGATTTTACCCATATTTTATGTGCAATTTTATGTACCCTCTATATGTATATAAACTCATATTATTGTAGTTCGTTAATGCACATATACCTTTTATTGATAAGGTCTATGTTATTGTTCTTTTATTTTGTATTGTGTTTGTATATTGGTATAATGCCTGCCAGATCCGAACATTTATACTCTATTTGCCCATGGACATTAACCTGGCATTATCTACAGTGGCCAGCTACAGCCCGTGATTGGCCCGTCTCCGATATGCGTTCCACGCTGGAACGCACAGAATACCACCGGCCGGCCACGCCGCGTCATTTCCGGTATGACGCGTGCGTTCCACCGATGGTTAGAGTAAACTCACTTCCTTGAAACCACTGGGAATTATGGCGCCGCGTCACTTCCGGTTTGACAGCGCGCGTGAAATTAGGACACAGTAAGCAAACTAATTTTCCTACCACATGTTACCAATTGTTTTTATTACATCTGCTATATATTTGGACATTACCAGGACTCTATCCACACTTCTGAAGAAGCCTCCATAGGTGAAACGCGTAAAGTGGATTTTATATGGACTTTCTCATAGAGTATTTTATGCACCTTGCTTTTTATCTATATATATGTTAATAAATAGTTTATATACCTTTTATTACTTTTTATTACTCTGAGATCTCCATATTATATTTTGTTCCTGGTTTTCGTCTATATTCCTTGGTGGGGATCATACCACCTATGCGTTACTAACTAGAGCGAGGTACGCTCTGGTAAATGTGAGTACGATACCTTTTATTCACTTATCACCCATACTAATATTGGTACTTACTACACTATGTGGATATTCCTGTCTGTTTTTTCTATTTGAGACCATCAAGACGCTGACTACTTCACATATATCCTAGGACGGGGATTATTCCGTCTACGCGCTAAAACAGCAGAGCTCTGTATTTAGCTCTGCCAAATGTGAGTGTATTACCATATATTTCTTTTTCACTCTCAGATTACCCACAGGGTTACACTATTATTCTGTATATTTCTCTTTTTTTTTTAGGTATACCGTTGGAATTGTAAGGCCAAAAGGACTTGAGTACGTATGTCCGTATCATAATAAGGGCGCGGTTTTCTTTTATTGTTGTTCACTAGATATGGATTGACACCTGTCCTCAGGGACCCTGATACACACTGACACAGAGCAGAATAGGGACTGTTCCTCCTACATAGGGTCACTTGGCAGATATGGATTGACACCTGTCCTCAGAGACCCTGATACACACTGACACAGAGCAGAATAGGGAATATTCACTAAATGCCAAACATTGTTATACAGGGGAATATTCAGTAAATAAGGATAAGGGGGTGGGGGACCTACTGTCCTCCCCCCCAGCCCCCACCCCTGTGCGGTGGGTGAGGGCCATAAATCACAATTGGGGGGGGGCACCTACTGTCCTCCCGCCCGCCCCCACCCGTGAGCAGTGGTTGGGGGCCATAACAATAATGAGGGGGGGACCTACTGTATGATGTTGTATCGATCAGGTACTGTAAGGGTTACGCCCGCTTCACAGTGACAGACCAAACTCCCTGTTTAACGCACCGCAAACAACCGCAAACAGTCGAATTTGCACAACCGCAAACTCCCCATTTGCACAAAGTTGGATACCAAGCTAGCCATGTCCGTTCCTTGTCCTCACTGATGTCTTTGAAGGTCTCTTCCTCCACCCAGCCACGTACAACACCAAGGGTCCCCGAAAGGTGACAACAAGCCCCCTGGGATGCCTGCTGTGTTTGGTCTTCCACCTCCTCAAAGCCACCTTCCTCCTCTGACTCCTTTTCTTCAGACTCCTCTCTCTGCGTTGCCTCTCTCTGCGTTATTATAAGGTGTGTTAAGTAGTACTATTCTTATCAGTTTAATCCCTGTTACGAGTAGAGGACTATTTCCTTGTTTCGCCAAACCCCTTCAAAGATGGAAAAAGCTGTATGAGTGGAAGAAACGAGGAAATGTGGTCAGGTGGTGGTGCCAGCCCCACCGAGGGCTTGTACCCAGGTATGCTAATAAACTGAAAAAAGAAAAAATCTCTCAAGAGGGAGATCTAAAACTGGCATAGGACAAGGTTAGACAACTATAATAAAGTGATACCTACAAATCCTAGTGAGCATAGGTGTATAATAGAGGGGGAAAGGGAAAGCAGAGTAATGCTTCCTAATACCGTGGTTAGTACCCTTTGTTAAAGTAAATTGAGTAATGGACAAAAGTCTTTATTGTATCATTTATAAATAACAAAGGGATACTATACTCATTCCCCTATAGTGGCTAATTGTGTAATAATGGTAATACTATTACCTATTATATAATATTGCCAGGGGCAAGGAAATTCCCTCTAAATAGATGGGTATAGGCAGAGAGTATGGAGACCGGAGTGATGCTGTCATAAAAAGTATCAATAAGGTGATATAAAGTTAAATGTATCACAGACACACAGCCACCCTTTCTCTTAGCTAGTTTCCAGAAATGCTGGATAGGTATGATATGAGTGGTGGCACTGGGCAAGTGGGCACAGTATCCACTGTGAGCCTGACACAGATGCTGGCAGGCAGGCAGGCAACTGCAATTAGATTACACAGGAAAAAAAAGCAGACTGATGTTCTAGCCCTAAAAAGGGCTTTTTGGGGTGCTGTCCTTACAGCAGAGATCACATGAGTCCTTCAGGACTGTAGTGGACACTGAATACACTAGCCTAGCTATCCATTTCCCTATCAAATGAGCAGCAGCTACACTTTCCCTCCTCTATCTAAGAATGCAGCTTCAGAATGAATCTAAAATGGATGCTGTACAGGAGGTGGGAGGGTCTGCTGCTGATTGGCTGGAATGTGTCTGCTGACTGTGAGGCACAGGGTCAAAGTTTACTCAATGATGACGAATAGGGGGCGGATCGAACCGCATATATGTTAGCCCGCTGTGGCGAACGCGAACCGGCTATGTTCGGCTATGTTCGCCGGGAACTATTCACTTATTTTCAGTGCTGGTGGAATGAGAGATCATCAAAGGATACATTGTTTCCCTGAAGCAATCTGCTTCAGTACGAGTCATATGCTAGGGCTAGGCAGTGAAAAACGGAGCTAAGATCGACTGACAATGACTCAGGGTAACATAAAGAATCTTTATTCTTCATCCAGTAATTCCTGGATTACCTCAGTTTATGACATCCACATGTGCTTTTCTCACTAACCGACTGGATGAGCTCATTTTCATCAATCCACGCCGATCAGATTCATTGGTTCGACCATGATACTTATTATCAAGGTCACATATTTTACAGGCTGGAAACATTCAAAAGCATTACAGGCATAGTGAAAATCAATTATCTGAACTGAACTGCAAATGGTAAAATGTTCTAAAATAAAGGTGCTATAAAAGCAGCGGGCACATATAAAACCGACAATAAAATCTATCCCAGTGATTCTTAACCTTTTTGGACAGGGACAGAAATTACGTACATGAAATTAGCTTGGCAGCCCATTTATCAACTGTAAAATCAGCCAAATGACCCAGTCTTCACTGTAATATCACATTTACAAAACAAAACATCTTTATTATAATCTTCCCAGTGTCCAATGGGCTTTACTTACATTGGTGAAAAAAAACATGGCCACTACAGTAAAACACCTGGGACCTAATGAGCATGATGTGTCAATTTCAACCAGTGAGATCTTTTAAAATTATTATAATTATTATCATCATTGGTATTTATATAGCGCCAGCATATTCCGCAGCGCTTTACAATAAGATTTTGGGTCCAAATCTGGGGGTTAAAGAAACTCCCTGAACACCGTAAGCAGTACAGCTGACTGTAGGGTTATGTCACCCGGTGTGTGCCCTGCCCCTCCCGCCCCCGCCCATTGAAAGTAGTCAAACTGTATTAGAATTGCTTGATTTCTTACCTGGAGTCCGCCTGGTGCCTCTCCCCACCTCTTCTACTAATGCTAATGCTCAGGAGTGCTAATTTAAGTTCCTGCTTAGGAATTCCTGGCTCTCAGCATTAGTAGTGAAGGTGGGGAGCTGTGCCTAGTAGATCCCGGGTAAGAATAAAAAACAATTTAAAAAAGTCAGACTACTTGTTTTTGAAAAGAAAAGAGAGTGACAAGGGAGGGAGGGGGGGGGAGAAAAAAGAGAGAGTGACAAGGGAGGGAGGGGGAGGAGAAAAAAAGAGAGTGACAAGGGAGGGAGGGGGGGGAAAAGAGAGTGACAAGGGAGGGATAGAGGGGGAGAAAGAGTGACAAGGGAGGGAGGGGGAGAAAAAAGAGAGTGACAAGGGAGGGAGGGGGAGAAAAAAGGGAGTGACAAGGGAGGGAGGGAGGGGAGAAAGAGAGTGACAAGGGAGGGAGGGAGGGGAGAAAGAGAGTGACAAGGGAGGGAGGGAGGGAGGGGGAGAAAGAGAGTGACAAGGGAGGGAGGGAGGGGGAGAAAGAGAGTGACAAGGGAGGAAGGGAGGGAGGGGGAGAAAGAGAGTGACAAGGGAGGGAGGGAGGGGGAGAAAGAGAGTGACAAGGGAGGGAGGGGGATAAAGAGAGTGACAAGGGAGGGGGAGAAAGAGAGTGACAAGGGAGGGAGGGAGAGAGAGACAGAGAGTGACAAGGGAGGAGGAGAAAGAGAGTGACAAGGGATGGAGGGAGGGGGAGAAAGAGAGTGGGGAGGGAGGGAGGGGGAGAAAGAGAGTGACAAGGGAGGGAGAAAGAGAGTGACAAGGGAGGTAGAAAGAGAGTGACAAGGGAGGGAGGGGGAGAAAGAGAGTGACAAGGGAGGGACGGAGGGAGAAAGAAAGTGACAAGGGAGGGAGGGGGAGAAAGAGTGACAAGGGAGGGAGGGGGAGAAAGAGTGACAAGGGAGGGAGGGAGGGGGAGAAAGAAAGAGACAAGGGAGGGAGGGAAAGGGAGAAAGAGAGTGACAAGGGAGGGAGGGGGAGAAAGAGAGTGGGTAGGGAGGGAGGGGGAGAAAGAGAGTGACAAGGGAGGGAGGGGGAGAAAGAGAGTGACAAGGGGGTGACAGAGGGGGAGAAAGAGAGTGACAAGGGAGGGAGGGGGAGAAAGAAAGTGACAAGGGAGGGAGGGGAGAAAGAGTGACAAGGGAGGCAGGGAGGGGGGAGAAAGAGTGACAAGGGAGGGGGAGAAATAGTGACAAGGGAGGGGGAGAAAGAGTGACAAGGGAGGCAGGGAAGGGAGGCAGGGAAGGGAGGGAGGGGGAGAAAGAGAGTGACAAGGGGGGGCGGAGGGGGAGAAAGAGAGTGACAAGGGAGGGAGGGGTAGAAAGAAAGTGACAAGGGAGGGAGGGGGAGAAAGAGTGACAAGGGAGGGGGAGAAAGAGTGACAAGGGAGGGGGAGAAAGCGTGAAAAGGGAGGGGAGAAAGAGTGACAAGAGAGGGAGGGAGGGGGAGAAAGAGAGTGACAAGGGGTGACGGAGGGGAAGAAAGAGAGTGACAAGGGAGGGAGGGGGAGAAAGAAAGTGACAAGGGAGGGAGGGGGAGAAAGAGTGACAAGGGAGGCAGGGAGGGGGGAGAAAAAGTGACAAGGGAGGGGGAGAAAGAGTGACAAGGGAGGGGGAGAAAGAGTGACAAGGGAGGCAGGGAAGGGGAGAAAGAGTGACAAGGGAGGGAGGGAGGGATGGAGAGGGAGAAAGAGTGACAAGGGAGGGAGAAAGAGAGTGACAAGGGAGGGAGAAAGAGAGTGACAAGGGAGGGAGAAAGAGAGTGACAAGGGAGGGAGGGGGAGAAAGAGAGTGACAAGGGGGGACGGAGGGGGAGAAAGAGAGTGACAAGGGAGGGAGGGGTAGAAAGAAAGTGACAAGGGAGGGAGGGGGAGAAAGAGTGACAAGGGAGGGGGGGGGAGAAAGAGTGACAAGGGAGGGGGGAGAAAGAGTGACAAGGGAGGGGGAGAAAGAGTGAAAAGGGAGGGGAGAAAGAGTGACAAGAGAGGGAGGGAGGAGGAGAAAGAGTGACAAGGGAGGGAGGGGGAGAAAGAGAGTGACAAGGGAGAGAGGGGGAGAAAGAAAGTGACGAGGGAGGGGGAGAAAGAAAGTGACAAGGGAGGGAGGGAGGGGGAGAAAGAAAGTGACAAGGGAGGGAGGGGGAGAAAGAGAGTGACAAGGGAGGGAGGGGGAGAAAGAGAGTGACAAGGGAGGGAGAGAGATTGACATCCATCACACACACACACACAATCACACAATCATGCAACCCTTACACACACAGAAACGCACAATGCCTTCCTTACACACACTCAATGCACCCCGTGCACACACACACACACACACACACACACACACACAATCACACAATCATGCAACCCTTACACACACAGAAACACACAATGCATTCCTTACACACACTCAATGCACCCTGTACAAACACTCAATGCACCCCTTACAGACGCACACACTGCATCCCGTACATACACAGAAACACACCTTGCAGCCCTTACACATACAAACACAGATTCACACAATGCATTCCTTACACACATATCAGGACATCCCCTACACACTCCACCCCCTGTGAACAAACTCATTGGTGGAACATGAAGGTGGACCCTGGGACCCAGACCTTGAGCTGTGTAAAGGGCCCCCAAAAAATGGAGCTGCTTCCTGTTCTCCCAGAACATTGATTTTTGTGACCACAATTACAAACAGCCTCCAGAGAGCCTGTTCTACATCAGACCAGTGGAGCCAGACTGCAGCTAGAGCCCATCATCATCCTCATCTGGTTGTAAGTTGGCAATCTAGCATATTATTCGTGGCACTAATCTCTAATTTACCTCACATTAAAGAAACACTATAGTCCCCAGAACCACTGCAGCTTAATGTAGTGGTTCTGGTGTCTATAGCCTGTCCCTGCAGGCCTTTTAATGTAAACATGGCGGCACTCCAGCCCTGGCGTTAGTTAACATGGCAGAAAAATAATTGGAAAGGGTTAGGGGGGCTACTAATAAGGATAGGGGGAGAGGGGTAGGTATAAAAATAATTGGAAGGGTTTAGGGGGCTACTAATATGGATGGGAGGAGGGGGGAGGTAGAAAATTTATTGGAAGGGGTTAGGGGAGTACTAATATGAATGGAAGGGGTAGGGTGGGTTCTAATATGCATGGAAGGGGTTAGGGGGTACTAATATGCATGGAGGGGGCTAGGGGGTTAATATGCGTGGGAGGGGTAGGTGGGGTTCTTTTGTGCATGGAAGGGGTAGGGGTGGTTCTAATATTCATGGGAAGGGTAGGGGTGGTTCTAATCAGGAGGATCCCGGCGCTGTATCCGGGTAAGTAAAACCCCTTCCCTGTAGTGACCCTTTAATGTTATAATTTAATCATTTATATAGCGACTGCAAATTCCGTAGCGCTGTACAATGGGATAAACAACTCCTAGTTTACGGAATAAGAATATACCCGGCGAGTAAAAATGCTATCCCCCCAGATTTTTGTTGGGTTCCTACGCCCATGATCAGACGTGCACAACGGTCAGGAGTAATTCTTGACCATTCCTCTTTACAGAACTGTTTCAGTTCAGCAATATTCTTGGGATGTCTGGTGTGAATCGCTTTCTTGAGGTCATGCCACAGCACCTCAATCGGGTTGAGGTCAGGACTCTGACTGGGCCACTTCAGAAGGCATAATTTTTCCTTCGATGATAGCAATCCGTCCAGGCCCTGACGCAGCAAAGCAGCCACAAACCATGATGCCCCCACCACCATACTTCACAGTTGGGATGAGGTTTTGATGTTGGTGTGCTGTGCCTCTTTTTCGCCACACATAGTGTTGTGTGTTTCTTCCAAACAACTCAACTTTGGTTTCATCTGTCCATAGAATATTTTGCCAGTACTGCTGTGGAAACTGTAAATGTGCAGCAATGTTTTGTTTGGACAGCAGTGGCTTCCTCTGTGGTATCCTCCCATGAAATCCATTCTTGTTTAGTGTTTTACGTATTGTAGATTCGCTAACAGGGATATTAGCATTTGCCAGTGACTTTTGTAAGTCTTTAGCTGACACTCTAGGATTCTTCTTCACCTCTTTGAGCAGTCTGCGCTGTGCTCTTGCAGTCATCTTTACAGGACGGCCACTCCTAGGGAGAGTAGCAGCAGTGCTGAACTTTCTCCATTTATAGACAATTTGTCTTACTGTGGACTGATGAACAGCAAGGCTTTTGGAGATACTTTTATAATCCTTTCCAGCTTTATGCAAGTCAACAATTCTTAATCGTAGGTTTTCTGAGGGCTCTTTTGTGCGAGGCATCATTCACATCAGGCAATGCTTCTTGTGAAAAGCAAACCCAGAACTGGTGTGTGTTTTTTATAGGGCAGGGCAGCTCTAACCAACACCTCCAATCTCATCTCATTGATTGGACTCCAGTTGGCTGGCATCTCACTCCAATTAGCTCTTGGAGATGTCATTAGTCTAGGGGTTTACATACTTTTTCCACCTGCACTGTGAATGTTTACATGGTGTGTTCAATAAAAACATGGCAACATTTCATTCTTTGTGTGTTATTAGTTTAAGCAGACTGTGATTGTCTATTGTTGTGACTTAGATGAAGATCAGATCACATTTTATGACCAATTTGTGCAGAAATCCATATCATTCCAAAGGGTTCACATACTGTATAAAATAAAGTGTGCAAATAAGAGTATACGTTTATTAAAACATTGTTTTTGGTTGGAGGTTTGGTTGGGTGCCCTGCAGGTGTGGGAATAATGACTGTGTAGCACTATGTCTCAATATATTTATACTGAGCAGTTACTGGCTGTAGATCATGTAAGTAGTCTTTGTATTAATATCGTTCTACAAAGTATTACACAACATAGTAGTGTTTCAATTTCCAGTTAGAAGACAATCATAAAGACATGCATTTAAAACATTGCTCTTGAAACATAGTTGTAAAAGCCAAGCACTGTTTGAGTGATGCTGAAATAGCTCTGTGTTAGAAAGTACAGTTTTATCAGATTAACACTATTTAAAATAACTCTGCAAGGGCAAAGTTGATGGTTATAGGATTTTATAATTGGAAGGGTTAACCCGGCTCGGAATCATAGCAGTTATAGTCCATGGCATTTTGAAAGCATGTACCTTCAAGTGCCACTTAAAGGGAAATGCATCATTTGATATTTTTTTAAACAAGCAAGGAAACACTTTTATAGAAATATACAAACCAAAAGACAGCAGGAAAGTCTTTGAAAGTTAAGTCATGTTTAAACATTTATAAACTTATTATAAACTTGGTCACATTGCATTGTTGGGCACACCTCTCAGCTTGGGGAGTTTATTCAGCCTCTCCCCCTTCTCTTACCTACCCATCTCAGTTTCAGACCAGTCCACTGACGGAAACAGGGCAACATTGTGCAACAGCAGGAGAGAGAAACCCTGATAATGGAGCCTGCTCTGCGTGATCATACTGATCAGACTCCCTTTCTTCTCCCCCTGTCAGGATGTTACACGGCGAAGAGATCTTCCAACCGCAAATGTGTAAATCTTTCAGGCATGCCCAATGCATTTTTACAGCATTCCTAGGGATGAGACACTGTTTGGTTAGATCATTGTGCTCCATGGAGTGGGTGTAGATAACATTAGAAAGTAAATTATATTTAAAAAATCATATTTACTTGCTTATTTCAGACAGTTGTTGTAGACAAATGTCTCAAAGTTAATCCTTGTTAGTTATGTTGCCCACTATCAACTTTTGATCATAACCCTTTGCAATCTCTTCTCAAAGTGCATCCTTACAGCACCATTTACAGCAGTGAAATACTGTAATTGCTCTCTCCATTACAAACCGTGCTTGAATTTGAATTTTTGTTTTTTTAAGTAATTTTAGTTGTCATTTTAAATTGCAATTTCTATTTCATAGAAATATGAGCCTTCTTTGTCCAGGAAGATAGGGTAGTCAGAAATTATTTTCGGTAAATACCAAAAGAGGCTGTTCGAAGTAAAACACATGAAGGAATATATATTGAAGGTAATGTCTTCAATAATTGTTAGTTTCTCTATTCTCTATTTTACTGAAAATAAGTAACTCTATTCTCCTGGGCACCAAATGCCTCCCACGCATTGTTTACTTCCATTCTATTGTTAAGATACATAATCCTATTGATTTACTGTCTTAACAACAACCCATTATATCATGCTTCAGTGGTTTACAGAAATAAAAAAAAACAGTTACCAATACCATTACTTTATCAAAACAACTTTTGCTTAACCCCTTAATGACACAACTTCTGGTATAAAAGGGAATCATGACGGAATATATCCGTCGTCTGTCCTTAAGGGGTTAATGAAGCAGTTTTGGTGTATAGCTCACGTCTCTGCAGTCTCACCGCTCAATATTTTGCCTTTCAGGAGTTAAATCACTTTTGATTCTGCAACCCTAGCAACACCTTCCCTGGATGTGGCTCAAACAGTCTGCATGAGAAAAATGTTTTTGTTTTTTTTTGTTTTCTTTTTCACTTTATATCAGAAGGAAAAAATAAATAAATTAAATAAACAAATAATATATACCGAAGAAGGAAAAAAAAAAAAGAAATACACATCAATATAACTACTTTAAGCAAAAGCGTACTGGCAATATATTCTAATATAGGCATTGTATAGCGTTAAACACCGAGAGTTTCCACATAGAGTACAACACTCAGTAAAACCCATCCTACGCGCGGTGTGTCCTTCAATCACGCTACATTCATCTAATGCCAGCCGCTATCGAAATAATTCATGCCAAGGATTCCCAAAGTATAGCTGTTACATTGATAGACATAATCACGAGAGAAAAGAGAAAATAAAAAAATTAAAAAAAAAACACAGAAAAAAATTATAATAAAAATAGATTATATTTCTGGGACTCGACATGGGGCTTCAAAAGGGATCACAGTCTTTATTGTCATGTATACTGTCTATTTGTCCAGGGTAACCATAGTTTAACCATATCTCTAGTACCAAAGAAGGGGTTTGATTCCATCCTATGCTGATATTCTATTTGCTCCATAATATTATGCCATATTAATGGGATTGAGGATTTCCAAGCCCTAGCTATACATATTTTAATGGCAAAAAATATGTGAGTCAAAAGGTATTTTTGATATTTATCTTGTGAAGGAAAACCAATATTGAAGAGGAAAAGTTGAGGGCTAATTTCTTTTATCTCATTGAATATAGAGTTAACAAGACCAAGCATTTGGGTTTTTATGTTGTTAAGCCCCTGACACTCCCACCATATATGGTAAATAGTGCCCTTCTCAGTTCCACACCTCCAACAATTTCTAGAATATACAGATGATATTTTATAGAGTCTAGCCCGTACCATATACCATCTATATATTATCTTTAGATGTGTTTCATATAGAGAGACGCTGTGTATACAACGCTTCACTAAGAGTGTAGCTTTAGTCCATTCCAAAAGTGAAAAGGATTCCCCAATATCTCTTTCCTATTTGATAAAGGAGGTAACATGAAAATCTTGTTCCATTGATTCCAACAATTTAATAAATCTAGAAATCCCCCCCTTCTTTTTATAAAATACAATAAGAGGATTAACATTGTGATCTTTAAGTATAGTCCGAGATAGTAAAAATAATGTAATCCTTAAATATTGAAAAAGATCTCTAGGGGAAAGATTATATTTTTCTTGCATTTGTGTAAATGGGATTGGTTTAAATCCATCCCATAAATCAGAGATCTTCAATATGCCTAGGTGTATCCACGATTGAACATTTATATTGTCCATTGGATGTTGTAGGACCACTAATGGAACTCTATATAATAATTTGTCTTCCAACTTCAATTTTTTATTTAGGGATTTTGAGGTATTAATCATATCCACCAAAATTCTATTCGAAATATGTTTGGTATCCAATTCACCTAAATTTAACATACCCATCCAAAAAAGAACAGAGAATTTGTGTCTGGGGCTATCCTCCTGTTCTAAAGTAAGCCATGATTTATTTCCCTGGTCCTTATCTAACCACTGTAAAAGGTGAGTCACCATACATGCTTCATGAATATTATCAAGATCTGGAAATGCTATTCCTCCCTTCTGGTAGCTTCTTCGAAGAGTATCAAACGCTATCCTAGGAGGTTTATTTGCCCAAATACATTTGGAAATCAGGATTTGAAAGTGGTTAAGAGTACTTTTCCCCAATCTATAAGGAATCGCCCTGAGATAATATATAAATTTAGGTAACAAAAATGCCTTGATCATGTATAATCTTCCTATCCATGAGGACTCAATCTTCCTCCATTTATCTGCCTGTTGTTGCAAATCTTTTAATAGATTATCATAGTTTGTTTGTATCATCCTCTCTATATCAAAGGATATTTTGATCCCTAAGTAGCCAATATTATCTTTTGCCCATAAAAGTTGGAAACGTGCAGTCAGAAGATCTTTCTGAGCCTCAGATAAAAAAAGAGGCTAAGATTTGTGTTTTTTTCATATTAACCTTATAGTTGGATAAACTACTATAAATAGATATAGCATCCAATACTGACGGAATTGAAACTATCGGATCCGTCAAGATAAGGAGGACATCATCTGCAAAAAGGGAAACCTTGATTTCCCCGTTGAGAGATTTGACCCCCTTTACATTGGTATTCTGTCTGATCAGAGTGGACAAAGGTTCAATTGTAAGGATATATAACAGGGGAGCCAAAGGGCAACCCTGTCTAGTACCGTTTTTGACCTCAAAATGGTCAGACTCAGCAAATGAGTTAATTATTTTGGCTGTAGAACTCCTATATAACAACATAGGTTTGTGTCTAAACTGACCCTCCAGGCCAAATTGGCCCATGACAGAGTCAAGGAATCTCCAATTGACTCTGTCAAAGGCCTTCTCAGCATCGAGGGCCATTATGACGGATCCCCATTTATGCTAATTTATTCTGTGTATTAAGTTAAATATCCTACGTGTGTTATCAGTAGCACCTCTCCCTCTCACAAATCCAGACTGATCAACATCAATCAGTTCTCCAATTACCTCTCTAAAGCGATTGGACAATATTTGTGAGAATATTTTCAAATCTAAATTAATAAGAGATATGGGTTTATAATTAGCAATAAGTGTTAGATATTTCCCTACTTTAGGTATAGGAATAATTGAAGCCAACAACATCTCATTAGGGAAGGGGGTATCCGCGGATACCTTCGTAAACATCTCTAAAAGGATAGGGGAAATAAGTCTAGAAAAAGTTTTGTAGAACATTGTTGAGAAACCATCTGGGCCCGGAGCCTTGTTCAGTTTTAATTTATCTATTGCTTCGGTTACTTCTGATAGTAAAAATGGGGCATTCAGCATTTCCAACCTCCTTTGGTTAATTTTTGGTAGTTTAAGATTACTCAAAAATTTATCAATTTCTTCTCTACTCTTCCCTACCTCCTCTAGGTTATATAGGGATTTATAAAATTCTGCAAATGCATTAACAATGTCATTTGGTGACGTCAAGTGTTTATCTCCTACAACAATTTTTTTTTATAGATTTATCTTTAAGGTTATTTTTTATTTTATTAGAAAGATCTTTATTTATTGTTATTATGATACCATCTTTGCTTAAGGAATAATATATTTTTATTGACCGTGTCATAAATTCTATCTTTGATAGTTTCCCTTAAGTTAGCTATTTCTCCAATTAGATCTTTATTCACCATATTTTTTATTTTGACGTTCCTTATTTGCCAATTTTATTCTTAATTCTTGCAAAGATTCTCCCTTCTTCCTTTTAACTTCAGAACCTAGTTTAATCAATAATCCCCTTATATAACTTTTAAAGGTACACCATACCATTGCCGTGGTGACTTCTCCATTATCATTAGTAATCAAAAAGTTTTCAATTTCAGAAGACAAAAAATCAATTTTACACTCTGATTTCAACAGGCTTTCGTTAAGTCTCCACCTTGTCCTTGATCTACGGCCACCTTTTAACTTAACCTTAATGAATACTGGTGCATGATCAGACACAACTATAGATCCAATATTGGATTTAATAATAGAACTTAAAAACCCAGCTTTCACCAGAAACATGTCTATTCGACAATAGGTCTGATGAACATGTGAAAAAACGTATAATCTCTCTCACTGGGGTTCAAAGTCCTCCAACAATCAAATAAAGAATTCCTGTCTAGAAATTCAGAAAAGTCAGAAATATGGGTATTTGCAGATTTATAATCTCTATTGTTTTTATAACTTTTATCTCGTGTTGGGTCCAATACACAGTTAAAATCTCCCCCAATTATAATATTACCACATGCTAATACGTCAACCTTTTCCATGATTTCATCCAAAAAGTCCCCCGGGCACGAACCTTTTTCACTTGAATACCCCTCGGCAGCCAATTTCCATAAACTGTACAACACATATTAGCAAAATGTTTGTAATGAATATAGTTGCTGTTATTATAAATGCATATGTTTTTCTTTTTTCTCCCCTTTTTCTCCCCATTCCCCTGCCAAGGCTCCCGCGCTTCTCTTCTGCCCAGGTTCCCCTGCTCTTCCTGCCCCAGGGTTCCCTCATTCTCTACCACCCCAGATATATCTTGCAGACGCACACACTGATATCGATGCAGATACAAAGACTCACATACTGACATAAATGCAGATACGCAGACACATAGATACAAACAATGACACATACAGTAACACACACTGGCATGCATATACATAGACATACAGATACAAAATCCAGACACACAGATACAAACACTAACACGCATGCAGATATGGAAACACTGAGAAAAATGCAGATGCACAGAAACACACACTGACACATACATATAAACACACTGACACACCTACAGAGATAGAAACACTGCCAAACATGCAGATACACAAATGCAAACAGTGGCACACAAACATTTGCACAGACATATAGATAAACACACTGAAACTCTGGCAGATACACAGATATACAGATACAAACACTGACACACATACAGATACAGACACATATATACACAAATACAAACACAACCACACATGCAGTTGCACAGACACAGTGATACACAAACTGACACACATGCAGATACACACACTGACACACATACAGATCTACAGACACACAGATACAAACACGGACTTACACATAGATACCCAGAAAAACAGATACAGACATAAAGATATAGACTCTGAGACTCTGACACACATGCAGGTACATAGGCACACATATACAAACACTGACACACATGCAAATGCACAGAAACACAGATACAAACACAGACATACATACAGATAAACAATCGCACAGATACAATCTCTGACACACATGGAGATGCACAGACAAAAATAATGACAAACATGCAGATACACAGATATAAACACTGACAAACACACTGATACAAACACTACCTACATACAGGTCACAGTTGTAGCCACCCTCCAGTTTCCTACCATTTAGGTGCAGAAGGGTAAGGGTGCAGAATGGCTGTGGCTGGTGGGAGTTAGGGGCTTATTCCTCTCCCAATCTCACGGCTTGTGGCTCACCCCTCCTGTGCGGCTGTGTCTGTGCATGGTAGTAGGTCTGAGTGTCAGTGAACTGGGAGGAAGTGCACTGCTCTTACTTCCTCCCACCTCTCCCTGCGGATTAGAAGGGGCCTGATCATGCTATTAATGAGGTCCAGTGCAGGACTGGGCCCCTGAAGACCTATGTCCATCAGGTGGCTCTGAGTGCATGGGCAACCCGATTGACCTGCTCACCTTGCAGTTCACAACCTGTACCGCCATTGCTGAAATTTTTTCGCGTACCCTCGGGGGAACTGAACATGTGTACCACGGGTTGGTACCCCAGCTCTAGAGTATGTTACCAGAGCATAGATAATAAATTCTACATTAAACAGCATGTGAAATAAAGGAAGTATAAATATTAGATCTCTCTACAGTAAGTGATCAGGAAGGCTATGTAAGTCACATGCAGGGAGATGATCTATACATCAAAACTGCTTCATTAAGCTAAAACAGATTGGATTTTTACATTTCCTGCATTGTATAGTGTATTTAATTTTGAATGTATTATCTTCTGCTCTATTAATAGCCTGCTGGAGCCTGCTGGAGCTTCAGGTATGCAATTAAAGTTCAATTAAGAAGGCAGTAAATACGAACTTCTAAAGTAAACACATAATGCTGTAAGATCTGATTGAAAATGAAACAATTTTTTCATGTTGGCTGTGTAAGTCACAGGTAGGGGAGGTATAGCTAGGACGGCATAAACAGACATAAAAGTGAAGCAGAAAGCTGTTGTCAGTATAAAAAAGTTTATCATGAATTGTAATAATCTATTACAAATAATAAACTCCCTCTTTCTTTTATTATGCCAAACATTCTTAGTATTATAGAAAACGCCACAGCACATTAACAGTTTAATGATCAGCTTCGTAAGAATAAAACAAAGCTCAGCAAGTGAAGAAAGATCATGCTCTTCTGAATGCTTCTGGCAGTTAATTAGAATAGAAGGTTATGTTATTAGCAACAAAATCAATGGGGAAAGGGATTAAGAGTCTTGGAAGGGAACTTTAGCTGCTTCAGAACAAAGCACCAGAGGCAAGGTTTAGCTAAAATCCAATAAACATTAGTGGACAATCAATGCTGAGTTGTGTTAGTGTGTCTTCGAACATATTGCTTTAATTGGACTTTGCAGCACTGTTGTGGAAAATAAACAAGTAAATGATTAAAGAAAACTCATTCCTAAACAGTCTTGGCAGTGTTCCATACGCTGAACATCATGAGCAGTTGCAACCAGATATAGCTGAGTGCATGGCTGTCTATAGTTATACCATTACATGACAGGTTTATAGTCGCCATTTGGGCAGTCGGAATCCAGGACAAACCACCCCCATAACCTAACCCAATAACACACAGACACTAAGTATATGGGGAAATTTGTCATTATTATTATTATTATTATTATTATTAAATAATAATAATAATGATAATAAATTAACAGATAAACATGGGTCATTGCCCCCCATACTCCGCCCCCTCGCATCCTGTTCCTTCGGCTACCATACAAAAGGCAATGACCCCCATATAATAACACACACATATTTATAACATACACCAACATTATACCAAAGTGCCAACCATCCATTAACCACGGCAGGGGTATACCCGGATACCCCTGCCCCACCAGGTTCTGAGCCACCTCCAGGACTCGAAACCTCTCAACCACCGATGACCACAATCTGTTTATTCCACCTCACGTTCATCCAGGGGAGCCTATTTCCTCTCCTTCAGCTCCCCGTCCCGCCACAAGCTCAGACCTTGACCCCTTAAGCTGTCTGAGCTCCGCCACCCCGAAGAAACAGAGCCATCCGTATACCATCCTGCCAACCCAAGTTGAGCAGGTCCAGACCCACATCCGAGAGGTGAACACCATCCGAGCGGTAGTATCCTGGCAACCCTTCCTCCAGCTCCAGGTGCCGTACCACTACACCCCCTACTTTCCATACAAAGCTTGCCATCAAGCTATTCACCTTCTTCCTGCACCTCTCCATAGCCACCGGATCCCGAGCGTGCCGCCACCGGCGCCGCGGGACAATCTCAGACCAGACCAACATGACCCCCGGAAGCAGGCCCCTCAATTTATTGATGTCCTGCTTCATCCACTTCACCAGCCGGCGTTGCGGCGTAAGGCCCAGGTCGTTACCCCCAACATGTAGGACCAGTAAGTCTGGCGTGTACCCCATTGCCAGCATCCCAAACAGTGCCCCACAAACATCCCCCCAGCAAAATCCCCGATACCCAAACCAACGAACTGCCAACTGGCCTCTCGGAAAAACCCAGCTGCTGGCCTTGCGCTCGAGCTGCGGCCCTCCTCTCGGCCCAGAAGACAAACGAATGGCCCACGATCCATGCCACACGCCCTGGGGGGAGAAAACAAATGATGAGGGAAGTCCAACAGAGACCCCCACCCCAGCCCAACCAACACAGTGAACCAATCCAACATAGCCAGTTACACATCATAGCATAAACACAAATTCTTTTTTTTTTGCATTATAAAACAGACCCAAGTCCATTATTCCAACAGACCCAACCGGACATAGGAACGGAATCTTACTGATTCCCACCTCCCGATCCGCTTCACCACCTCGTCCCCCAATCCCAATCGTGCAGCCTCCGTGGCCGCCCCAATACGGAACGAGTGCGTTCCAAATCGTGCAGCTTGGAGCCCCAACCTGCCCAAGCCCAATCGAAAAACTTTCGTGAACTGGAACCGAGAAAGGGACGATCCGTCAGCATGTACCAACAGAGAACCCCCAATCGCTGGCCTCCGCGCCAGATACTCCACCATAGCAGCCAACGGGCACAAAGCCGAGCCCGGCAAGGCCCCCAGAATCACGTCCCGGCCCACGCCGCGGACGTCCGTTTTGGATCTGCCAAGGTGCACCACCACCTTCCTATCCAAGACACGAACCCCCGAAAACTGCAGGCCCCCCTGCACCATCTTATTAGCACTCACCAATTCCCCAATCCGGAATGCCCCAAAAAACGCCAAAATAAACGCCACTTTAAACAGCACAGCCTCGAACCCATCAAAACAGACCTCAGGCAATAGACCCACCAAATCCCCTAGTAGCTGAACCGACACCGGGCGCCTGGTATCTGGCGCCCTGCGTCCCTTGCGATAACCCTTCAGGGCCTGCCTGATGACGAAGGTCTTGGTAAAGTCCTCCTTCCCATGCCACCGAAACCAAAACGCCATCGCCGCCATGGATCTGTCCACCACGGCAGGTGACGGCCCTTCAGCCAGCAACCGACAGGTGTACCACAGGAAAGCATCCCTCAGGGCATCCCCGCCGTCCATGGCCAACCCGTCCAGCGACCGCTCCCACAAGCCCCAAACCTTACTGTATGAGGCCCAAGTGGCCGGTGCCAGAGAAGCCTTCACTAGTCCTCCAAGCAGGATGCCCCCAGCTGCCAAATCTCGTCCGGGCAAGCCTGCCCTTCCTTCGATGCCCCCAGCACCGCCAGCCAGAATCGGGACCACTGAAAACGAGACAGAGCATCAGCCACCTCATTCAAATATCCGGGAACATGGCGCGCGCGAAAAACAACAACATTCCGGGACATACACAGCAATACCAGTCGCCTAAGCAGCTTAACCACCGGCCTCGAGGCCGCGGACTGACGATTCACCGCGTGAACCACTGCCATGTTATCCGAGAAAAAGACCACTTTCCGATCGCGCAGCCTGTCACCCCACAGTGCCATCGCAACGACCAACGGGAACAACTCAAGGAAAGCCAGGTTGCGCATAAGAGGGCTCGAACCCCAAGATTCCGGCCACCTCTCCGCACACCAGCAGCCACCAAAATATGCTCCAAAGCCCACACTGCCTGATGCATCCATGAAAAGCTCCAGCTCGGCCGACGACTGGCCCTCCTGCCGGAACAACACCGTCCCATTAAAATCCCGCAAGAAGACATCCCAGATGCCCAAGTCCGCTCTCATGGCCGCAGACACCCGGATGAAATGGTGCGGGGACCGAACCCCCGCAGTAGCGGCCGACAAACTGCGGCTGAAGACCCTCCCCATTGGGATGACCCGACACGCAAAATTGAGCAGCCCAATCAAAGACTGGAGCTGCCGCAGAGTAACCTTACGCGCCCCTGCCACAGCAGCCACCGCCCCTCGAAGCCTGTCCAGCTTAACCCGGGGCAGCCGACACTCGCCCAACCCAGAGTCAATCTCCAGACCCAGGAAACTCAGACACGTGGTCGGGCCTTCCGTTTTATCCGCCGCCAGCGGAACCCCGAAGTGGCCCGCCACCCACTCAACCGTCCGCAGCAGGCGCAGGCAATCCAAGGAATCAGCCTGCCCCACACACAGAAAATCATCCAGGTAATGCACAATAGAATGATTCCCCGCTTCCACCCGTACCACCCATTCGAGAAAAGTGCTAAATTTGTCAAAATAGGAGCACGAAATGGAGCAGCCCATGGGCAGACACAAATCCACGAAGTAGGCCCCTTCGAAGAAACACCCCAGCAGGTGATGACAGTCCCGGTGGACCGGCAGCAGCCGAAACGTGGCCTCGATGTCCACTTTAGCCATCAGGGCTCCTCGCCCGGCCGCCTGACCAGATCGACCGCCCGGTCGAAAGATGCATATGACACCGAGCACAAGCCCTTATGAATACCGTCATTCACCGACTCCCCTTTCGGGTACGAGAGATGGTGAATGAGTCTAAATTTACCCGGCTCCTTCTTGGGAACCACCCCAAGTGGGGAAATCCGCAGGCCCTCCAGCGGAGGCACTGCGAACGGGCCCGCCATGCGGCCCAGCCCGACTTCCTTGCCCAGCTTCTCCCTAACCACGTCCGGGAAGTCAGCAACAGACTTCAGATTGCGCAGCCTCCCCGAACCCCCCTCCCGCTCCTGAAACGGAATAAAACCCCCCCCGTAAAACCCGCCAGGAGCACAGCAGCATCCGCCCTGTTACCGTAGCGGCTTAGCCACGGTTCCATCGCGCTTAGCCTCACCGGAGTTAAGCCCAGGGGAAGCGGATGCACCCCCTCCCCCGGTTGCGGCAGCCGCACCGGCGCCTCCGGACTTACCCTTCTTAAAGCAGCGGTTGAGCCCATGAGCGCCTCCGCAGCCGGAGCACTCGTGCTTGAAACGGCAGGTGGCCCCCCATTTGCATTGGCCCTCATTATAGAGCCAGCATAAGCCCTTTGGTAAGGTGGCCGACGCGGCGGACTGCCCCCTGGCGCCGGCCGAGTTCTGAAAGGGCTGCGCCTTTTGCGCCATCATGAGCTTCATCCAGAGCGGCAGGTCCATCTGGTCCCACCGCATACCCGGGTTAGCCGCCAGCCGCTGCCTAAACTGCTCGTCGTACCGCCACCACGCCAACCCCCCGTAAGTCCGGTACGCTTCCCAAATGCCATCCAAATAGCAAAACAGAGATGAGCATAACCCCCGCGATTTCTCGCCGAGCACGCTAGCCAGCACACAAAAAGCCCTCAACCAATTACCAAAGGACTTCGGAATCTTGCGATACCGCTTCCTCTTCTCCTCCTCCTCCTTTTTCTCGTCCTTCTTATCCTCCTCTTTGAGGTCTATAAAGTCCTCTAACGGGAGGAGGGAGAAGATCTCACAGAACTCACCCTTCCATATCTTATCCTTTACGTCCTGTTTTAGATGAACCCCCAGCGGGCCCGCAAAAGATACATACGCGTGCTGTCTAGCCGCGTCGGGGATACCCCCAGTCAACTCAGCCCGCTCACTCCCAGCCTCCCCTACTTCCTGCGGCACCACCATGTCCCCGCCCGAACTAGGCCCTGTGGAATACCCGACCCGAGAGCCCGTAGCCACAGCACCCGGAGCCCACACCTGACCAATGCCGCTAGTGTCACCCCCCGCCCCCAATGAGTGGAGTAGTGCCTGAAGTGTGGTAACCAAAGCGCTAGAGTGTAGTGACCCACTGGACTCACCGGCCAAACCCCCCGATACCGGAACGGTGGGGGCTGCAGTGCAGATCGCCCGACTTCCAGGAGGAGGAACTTCCGCCGCTGTCTCGCCGACCGGGGAGCCCACCCGGTGCCCAGCCTGCGAGGAGGCAGAACGGCTCCGAGATCTAGGACAAGGAGAAGAAGTCCTGGGTAGGGTGTAACGGACATCAATACCCCACCCGTCACGACCCCGGGAGCGCCTGCTCTGCACCGAAGCCTCCCGCTGACCTCTACTACCCCGTGGCACCTGGGAACCCCTGGGGCTACGACTCCTCCCGTCTCTAACAGCAGGCCGCCCCTGCGGACCATACCTAGGGGCTGCCGCACTTTCCCCTGCTGAGCTGTCCGAGGGGGAGCAGTGCCGACCCGACCTCCCCCGCGCATCCCGGGACCCCAGAGATCTAACGGGCGAGTGACTGCCGCTACTACCCCCAGAACCCGGACCCCCCCGCCGCCCCACCACTACGGAGGATCCCAGTCCCCGCCCTCCCCTACTCCTCCGCCTAACTACCTCCGGAACCCCCTTACCCGCACCCACCGCTACTGCCCCCTTACCTTTTCCCCCATGCTTACCGGACCCCGATGGCCCAGACCTACCCACCACGCTTTCGGGGGACCCACTCTCTGACCTGGCCGCATCGCGAGAACCCCCACCGCCCTTGGAACTCACTCCTTTCGAACCACATTTACGCTTAGGGGCCCCAGGACCCTCCCCTCTTACGACTACGGCCCGAACGCCCTCCACTGGCCTACTCCTGCCCCCTTCAGTGACAGAGCCCCCCCTAGCGACCTTCCCGCCAAGAGGGCCCCGGCCGGAGCCCTCTGCACTTGCCTGTTGCCTCCTAGGCCGGCCATGCGGTCTCCCGGATCCAGACTCATCATCATCATCACTCTCCGATAGGGGGGGAAGCCCTCCTGGACCTCCCCTCCGTGGTTCCCGATCCACCAGGGGGCCGCCCGGCCACCTCCGACCCGAAAGCAGCAGCGCCCCCGTCCACGACATCCTTCTGCCGCCGAGTGCTCATCCGAGGCTCCGGCCGCACGCGGGGAGGCAAGGCCTCGACCACGCGGCTCCCGGGCCTGCTGCCGGTCGCAACCGAAACTCCACTGCTACCGGGGACAACTTCACCGGGCCCCGCGCCCGGGCTTAGCCTCCTCGGGGGCCTCCGGGCCCGGACCGGTCTCCCGCCATCCCGATCCGCCGCCTCCGCCAGGGCAGGGCCTAGCTGTGCCCGTAGCCAGTCCACGCCCTGATGCCGTGCTGCCGACCTGATCCCCTCCAGCAAACGCTCCACGTCGTCCATTGGTCCTGCAGAGGAGACAAAAGAAATCCGACCAAGCAAAGTCCGCGCACACCGAGGTGAACACAAACTCAACCAGGTAGAAAGTTAGAATGACTCACCTAAAATGGCTGCTCATTTAAATAGCCAATCCTACTTACCCATAATTCCAACCCTTGCTTACTTCCTCCTAAGCCCGCCTCCTAATCCCTGTCAAGGCCTTTTTCCGCTTAGCTGCGCTCTAGCTACATAGGGCTACATGGTCGCTATTTGTGTGTCTTGAGTTTGTTTGTCCCTTCAAACATAATCTAGCTTTATATCAAAGATAAATATGTAAACAAAAAAAAAGTTGCCTGCGCAATATCCCAAATCCCTATGCACATTTAAATAACTGGAGGTTTATAGTATCATTCCAGTCGCCATTAAGTGTAAGCTCACCTGCCCCATCAAATCAAACCTCTTTGAAGAACCCTACACTAACAATTCACCTTGCTGCTTTCAATCACAAGGCAAAATACCTGAGGCAAAAAGGGGTTTTGTCATAAACCCCGCAGTCTGGGAAGGACAATGACAAAGGAGTTTCAGACTGATTCGCAAACAAGTGATTGTCAGACAAGATAGGCAGGGCCATTCACTAAACACCAGAATTAAAAAAATTCAATCCAGCAAGCAACATTTAGAAAGTTGAAAAGTTGTAGAATTTTCACTGTCGGCTAAATTACCTTCAATTTTGCCATTTGGATTTAACAGTGACAATACTATTAAGACTGTTTTACATCGGGGCGGAGCCTAACTGCCGAAGCGAGTGGACGCACCTGATAGAAGCTCCGAGCACAAAACGGGGAAACTGAACCCAAAATTACCCTCACCGACCCCTGCACAGCCGTGGGTACTTACCAAGATCCATGGGACGGAAAAATAAAAAAACATCACCTGACAAACCTGCTCCGGGGCTGACAATCGGAGATATGTGGAGGCGGGCATGCAGCACCAGCGGCTCCAATATGGCGGCTCTCCACGGAGGCTGCTCAGAGTTCTCGGACGACTGCTCGGGGGAGGACTACCCCACAGCCCCTATCCCGATGCAGAAAGCGAAAATTAATAAAACTGGAGCGGATTCTGACCCGGTCACCACAGGGATTTTAAAGTCATTACTTGCTGATCTGCAGAAGAGCATTCTGGCAGACGTCACAGCTCTCCGGGGTGAACTGCAAGGCCTGACAGGCCGCATAAACTCCTTAGAAGACTCCTCACAAAACCACCTAAGGGACATTTCCTCATTGCAAAAAGCCGTGCAGGACTTGCAACACCAGAACGCATTACACGAACGCCGCTTTGCGGCCCAAGAAGATGCCAGACGAAGAAATAACCTCAAAATTAGGGGGATTCCTGAGGAGGTGCCAGAAGCTGAGCTGCCACAGGTACTCCGACGCATACTAACAACCATACTACCACCCGGACAGGCCAAAGCTATCACCCCCACAGACCTCTTCCGCGTCCCCAAACCCACCAGAGCCCCAGCTACAACCACAAGAGATACAATAATCACCTTCCGGACTGGGAAGGACAAAATGGCGGTCCTTTCAGCTCTCCGGGACAAAACCCCCCTCCAGCTGGACAATATGGCACTTACATTTTTTGCCGACATATCCAACGGAACCCTAGCGTGGCGCAGGTCACTCCGACCTCTTACGTCCCTTCTCCAACGACAAAAAATAAGCTATAGATGGCGGCCTTCCCGAACACTCCTGGTACAACACGGAGCCGACACACATCGGATACAAGGCACCCAGGACACAGCGGATCTCTTACAGTCGCTAGGCCTACCACAAGACTCACTCGCCCAAGACGGCACCCACGAGCTAAACTCGCCCACCCATAATTGGGATCCAGCAAGAATCAGCCCGTTCCTCCCGCGAGGCTCCACGCCTGACACCTACGCCTCAATCACCACCTAACCAGGAACGATGGGCAGCACCCACTTGCCATAAGAGAACATGAAGTGCCTTCCTAGAACTGTTGCGAACCGTTTCTGGGACTCGCTCTATTTAACGTTGGTTTACTTTATTTTCCTTTATATCTAATGGTTATTTTTATTTTATTTTTATTTAATTTATTTTTTATTTTTTATTTCTCTTTATCAGGGAGGTATGAGTTAAGGGGGGGGGGGGAAATATAATATTATTACTCTCGGTTAGCTCTCTAACACTGAAATCCTGGAAGTTGTTACGAGGTATTTCATAGTTCACAGCATCAGGATGACGTTTTATAATGAACACATTTAGAAAGTGTGCAAAGAATAGTAGCCCGGTTTGGAACCCCCTTTACTAGTAAAATTATCCAGCCATCATTTCCTATGCTATCAATGTGGGTCAGCGAACGGCGTTAACAGACATAGCTTTCAACAATACATTAGCATGTTCTTGGAATAATTTAGAACTAATTTATGTTTGTCAATATGATACTTTTTTCTGTATATATGTGATGTTTTTATACACTTCTAAACCGTAACTAAAACTAGGGCACAAACAAAGCCCCTTTAAACACCCGATAGTTAAAATGACCTGTATACCTGGACCTTGGTCCTACAGTGGGACTACCGTGGTGAGAGTGGGAGTGGGGTGATCCACTCATCCAGGACTCTGCATACAGCAGTAAGCCAGTCCCCTCTGTGTACATACAATTTACCCAGTGTACCATTATTACATCTCTAGCACCAGAGTACACAAGTGTCCCCACAGTCTCCTAGAGTCCACATAGTTAGACACATACTCATTCGTTACAATCAGGCAAGTAGAGTATGTTCAGCGAATGCTAACAAGCCTGGTTTACATTTTACATACCCAGAGTACACCAGCTGACTTACACGTTTTCCTTACCTTTACTGTTATCCACCTCATAAATTGTCTAGCCGGTATTAAAAGTTACGTTTAAGGTTGAACATATTGACTGTAAGCCATCTAAGCGGATTGCATATTCCACCCCATAACAGCTCACACTATTACCTCTAACTTGACCACCAGCGTGTGGGGGGGCTTACCGGATAACACCAAAATTGTTAACCAAGATATTCATCCTGCAATTTAGCATGAACTAAACTACTGTACCTTATACATGCATAATCCATAGCACTCGTTATCGGTTCAAACGGCATGTCATGCTATATATTACTTTATACAATAGTGCCATTTACTCCCGTAACCTTAACTATTACAAACGAGAAAAAAGTGCAGCATATCTTGTCATTTACAATACCTGCTGTGTCATTCATCAATGTTGCCTTGTGTTATTTACTATACGTTCACTGTACTGTTTTCATACTCATTTGAAAATGTATGCATACTTAATCAGCCACAACTGTTATAATATGTAAATGAATAACAAGCCTGCGAATGCCGTTGTGGCGAAACAGGCGCTGTTGTACCTACCTGCATACCAAAAATAAAGAATAAAAAAAAAAAAAAAAAAGACTGTTTTACATCTTTAAGGCTGTAATCTATGAAAGAGAAGGTAAGAGTGCGGGGGGGGGGATTGTTGTGGGAATAGTATGACAGGTTGAATTTGCATAACAGGATATGTTGCTCATTTACCTTAGGGATAGGCAACCTTCGGCACGCCAGATCTTTTGGACTACACCTCCCATGATGCTTTGACAGTACCGAAGGTTGCTTCACCTTATTAACTTTGACAATCAATCCTCTTACACCTGCACTATTCTTTCAAGGGATGGGATAAAAAAAAGCAAAATACTGAGACTGATGGGCAGAAGGAGCAGCATGGTATGATTGTGACTTGGCTAGCTACCATTTTTACTCCGTATTTAACACAACCTTGCCAAATCTTCCTATTCTAAACTGACTTGATGTTAGCTGAGAACCATCAGTGCTGTTTTATTTCTAGTATGGCATAGAACTTCCATGAATTCTTATAACACAATTAAATATACAGGTATCTATAGGCACCCAGACCACTTCATCTCAATGAAGTTGTTAGGGTGCAGTGTCCTTGTCATTTTAACTCTGCAATGTAAAAAAAGGCTTGCTCTAATGGCTGTTAGAGTGTACGCATGGTGTTCACTGCACATGTACATTATGTATATATATTTTGTTTCATCAAATTAGTGATACTTTTAACAAATAGATTCCTCCCTCATCCCTACACACACACACACACATTTGGCAATCTAAAAATGAAGATATACTCATCTTTATTCCATTGCCAACAGTGATGATATTGGCCCAATCCATAGCTTCTCATAATGAATGATTGCGTCCCTCTGGAACATAACTAGCAGTCTCTACTCTGCATCAATTAGCTATGACAATAAGGCCCTGGAGTCTCTGCCACGGAAGGTGTAGCAGTTCAGACATGTTATCGTTTCTTTCGCTAACCCGCACAGCTAACCGTTATACTAAGCACTAAGACCGGTACTTGAAGTTGTGTATCTACCGGCAATTCAGGATATACTGCACTGATAGCTCTGTATAGGATTTTCTATCTATCTAGTCCACTGGTAATTCTTTATGAGTAACTACATTATAGTGGACGAAAAATAGCAATCTACCTTGATGCTTTAAGAGATGCACAAGGTCCATCTTGGTAAATCGCAAACACACTTTATTCTGGTTCATAGACAGAGTGACCAATCAGGGACATGAAACACCCAGGGGAAAATGAAATCAATTCTAACATCTCAAATAATAGAGAACCTAATTTAACCCCTTAAGGACCAAACTTCTGGAATAAAAAGGAATCATGACATGTCACACATGTCCTGTGTCCTTAAGGGATTAAACAGGTAATTCAGTTACATGTACACCAGACAACAGGTAATGTTATTAAAAATATCAAACTTTAATTAACAGAAGGCATCAGGTACAGGTGATTCCTTATAGAGGGGGAAACAAATGAATTTAATTAAAAGACCCCACTCTGTCTCTCTATTTGTGTACAGAGGATATGCCTGCACTGCAGGGGGTAAACCATCAACCTACATCTAAACTACATCTCTGATTCATTTACTGTGACACAATGTAACACAATGTAATCATGCAGAGTATCTTTAGAATTATGCTTTGTACATATAGCAATAAGGGAACATGGTCCGGGTCCCCAGCATCTTTGGCCAAATAAGAGACAACGTAGGCCTGACATGTTGGCAGATCAGTAACATGAAGGTTGGGAAAAGGCCGTGGTCGTTCGTTTACTAAATTTAAATAACCAAACAACTTGTTCTTTCAAACATTGACATATACCAAAACCTTTTCTATTCCACAAGTGATTATTATTAAGTAACAAACTCTTGGCATAACCATTACCCAGAGTATTAAACCATTACATATCCCAGTAACGCCCTGATAGCCTGAACTGTCCACTATTTACCCTCAAAGCTGCATTATGAGGGTGACTTACCCCAACAGCCAGCCCATCGCCAATAGCGATTGCGATGTCCCCTTCCAAAACAGCCACAGCCTTCTCAACCATGTCTTGTAATCCAGAGTTAAAAATGTCTAATCCCACATCTGATAAGTGAACTAAATCCTTTCTAAACGAGCCTTCTAATTCTTTATGTCTAAAAGAAAAACCACCCAATCAGTGCAAACATTTTGAACCAGCCCTATTGAACGTTCTCCTAGTCCTCTCCAATGGCTTGACCCTCTAATCCTTCCCCAAACTTCTGCCCTCCAGATGTTACTGAACTACAACTTCCATGATACTCAGCCTATCTATTTCATTCATAGAATCATGGGAGTTGTAGTTCAACAACACTTGGAGGGCTGGAGTTTGGGGAAGCCTGCCAACCCATAGTAATCTAGTAATCTATAACATCTGACCAAATTAACAAAACTTCAGGGATCCAGGTTTTAATTGAAACAAACAATCTTTTTTAACAAAAGTAAAAGAAACACAGAACAAATAGTTGTTCACATCTCAAACCTTGAACTCCCCACTCCCCATCAAAACTTTTGAACAATCAAACTTCAGGTTCTCTCCATATGATCTCTCCGCTGCTTTTTTCTGAGCCCAGTTTATAAAAGAATGTCCGTTAATCCAGATCACTTTTGGCTTGCCATCTGGAAATGAGAAGAAACATTAAAATCTTCATTCCAAAATTACTAATGTAACTAATATAACTACCCAACTCCCACCATTTTTTTTTAAATTATGTTTTCATCTAAACCTTGTTTAGCAGCTTCTGTTCTAAAAGAATGTAAAGAGAATTTACGATGTCCCAACCTTTGTTCCTTTATGCATACACTTAAAACTTTACCAAACAGAAATTTTGTTAAAGGGCTGCCAGATCTGTGTAAAAGAAAAGGAGCAATCTCTTGATTGACATTACTGGGCAGCATTCAGAACCCACTACCTTCTCAATTGACAACAATTTACCAATTGTGCTGTTACAGTCCTGTTCATCACAGAAAGCATTATTCCAATGAGAAGAGTGAGCAGCATTCAGCACCATCAAGCTGGGCATGCTGACATCAAATATAATGACTTTCAGTTCCCTAGGAAGTGCCTGTAGTGGCTGTTTGTTTGTTTGATTGACTGACTATCTGACTTCTAACCACTAGAGGCATACTGACTGGCAAATGTAAACATTGTCAAACATTTTCAACCGACCTCACACAAGCTCTTAGATGACACCCCAATTGCTACACACGCACTGGCTGGGAGATCTCCATTACCGACTATGCACTCCTTTATTTCTACAAGAGAGCTCATGGTCTGCACCTTAGGTGGGTGCAGATCACTTTAAATGTAACCTCTCAGTTCTGGGCATAAAGGAGCATTTACAATGGTCTGCATTAGCTGGAAGTGCAGGCCACTAGTTCCTTTCATCGGACTGCCAGAGAGTGGGAAAATTGCCTGACTGGACCACCAGGGAACTGGCTACCTGTCAGGGTTTCTCTGCTGTTTTAAACAGCAACCCTTTCTTATTCTGCATCTGAGCTATTCAGCTGCTTTCAGCGAAGCCTATTTAGCAGCAAGTCCCAGTACCTCCTTGCCCTTGCGTGGTTTCTTCTTTCCCAGAATATTTCCTGTGTTTTCCTAGTTCCTGACTCTGCTGCTCTCCATTCTCCTGATTCCAGCTTTTCAAAGAAGGGCTACTAAACTGGTTCATGGATCAGACAACCCGCTTTGGTACCTAAGCCCTGCACGCCTCCTGGACTTTGCTTTTGGACTATTTTTTCACTTATATTTCACTGGTATTTTTTTTTTTTAATAAAGTTGTTTTGCATCCATGTCCTATATGGCTGGCCACCCACTCTACATCTAAATGCACACAAAACACACACTGTCACCCCACACACATATGCAGACAACCATACACAACACCCGCTGCAAGCCATACACAGTCACAATGCACAGTTACACACACAGACTTTTAAACATACACTCCAATTGTGGCGGACCGCCTGGCACCCCGACTGGGTACCTTCACCAATCGCGCTTCCTAGTATCACCGAGTACTATAAGCAAGGCACCAGACACCATAACCACTTTAGCCTCCGCAGCTTGGCTGGGGTCTCGCCGTCCCTTCCCACCCTGGACCAAACGCCTGGATCCAGCTCCCAGTGGGAAGAGCTCTCCTCCAAGAGAGTATCGCTGTATAGTAATCCAAAGAGCAGTATAGAAATCCCCCAAACACATGAGCCAAGGCTTAATGATGGGAAGTCATAAACACACAGCATTTTATGCAAACCCCATGCCAGGGGTTTCCTATACAAAACAACAGGTTAATCCTTCCCCTCTGCCTGAGAGATAATTAAGTCAGGAACTGTATAAACTCAATTATCTCCAGGCACAGAAAACACACATTTTATAGACACCCCAAAAGTACCCCCAAAACACATGAACACCTCACAAAAGTTACATCTCCTGATAGCCCCGATTTGGGTGACCAACATTTCCAAATATCACACAGATCAGTTCAGGGGTTCGGGTTTTTCATGGAAGTCATACGTTTGACCGAATAAATAGTACCAGGAGAAAAGTGTTAGCGGTCGGTCAACTTCGGTAGTTTAAAAACTAACAAACTACCGAACGTAGTCAATAGCCATACCATAGAGCTTGTTCCCCTCATCTAGACAAACGATTCCACCGAACAATGCCCTTCCAGATGGTGTAGAAACGAACGTAGGGGTTGATGGAAGTCCAGCGGTGTTTCGGGAGTTTCAGTGTCCGATTTCAGTTCCATGAGCTTGACGCCCAAACACTGCAGCCTGTGTTCGCGGGAACAAGATGGCCACCACCTCGTGGTCGTTCTTACGAACTGCGGCCACCAAAACGAACAATTAGAACACTGCGGTTAGAATCGTTAAGAGGTGCTGATAGGGCTTAACAAGCTCCCGGGTGGTCCATAGTCTGTGTGTCTTTTATGAGCCTTTTCGCATGGCCCATAGTTTTGAGTCAGCAGGCTGGCAAGCAGGCTCCTCCAATTACCACACCAATTACCTTACCTTAGTCCAGCCAGACACCTGCTGCCACTTCTCCTGCTGTCAAAAGGTCCCTCCACAAAGTTAGGCACAGCAGTCTTGGGCTGCGCTCATTGGCATAGAACGCTCAGATGACATTCTCAATAAATGAGTCAGTCTGACGCAGTATGACCTAGCTCAGTGGAGCAAACAAAAGATCCAGGACCAGAACAGGTACAGGCTGGATCCAGGTACGGTGTCAGACCATTCTTAAATGCTTTGACTAATTACTCTGGAAGGAGCACCAGGGCGCTCCTGGCACTAAACTCACTACCGTGGGCTAAATAACAAAATGTGCTGTGCACACCTACAATTAAGATGACGTGGTGTTGAACTTAGCATGTTCCTTTTAATCAAATAACGCATTAAATTAAGGAAGGTCAACTTCAGTCTGGAGTGTTGCGGATGCCTAGGAGTTTCCAATTATTTAATTTCGGATGATAGGAATAGAAAGAAAAGTCAAGTGCAAAACAAGCACTTATTGCTGATTTATAGATGTAGTTTTTTTTATTTTTTATTATTTGATATTGAACTCATGGAAACGTCTCACTTCTGAGAAGCCACTTGTGTGGTTTGGGCGACCCTTCTCTGATAGCACGTCATGTATATTTATAAGGATGCAATCCATTCTCCGGCTGAGCTAATCAGGGAGAGCACAAGGGCAGCACTAACATCTCAGCACCCTTTTAATCAGGGCAGTACTTACAGCATGTTCTGTGAAGGAAACAGTCAAGTTGATTAAATGGCTAATCTTCCACTGTGACCTTTACTGTCAGTATTCCTGTTTGACAGGCCTGTGCAATATGAGCCGAGGTGCTTTTAACTCCTTTATTGCTGCTGTTAAAATAAAGTCAAGGTTACTACTTAGTTTTTTGGGGACTTCCCACAAGACTATTTAACAGACATAGCATCATGTGCAGTTAGAGGCAAAGCAAAATTAACCACTAGTGCAATGCTATAGGTCACACATTGCAGTATAGAAAATCCCAGTATATTTTGGCAGTGGTGGGAGGCCTTATTTATTATTATTATTATGTTTAAAGCGCCAACAAATTCCGTAGCACTGTACCAGGGGAGGGCTGGCAGCCTTAGGCCTGGGGGGCAAAACCAGTCAAATGGCCCATTGCACCACCAAATCAGTGCAATGGTGCCCACCTTTTCCTGGTTTTATAACGGATAATGATGTTATGCTAATCAGTAGCTCCTTCACGGCTCTGACTTTCAATGTTGTCAGAGCGCAGGCTGAGACTCTCTGAGCCTGTGCTCCGACTCACTAACTGAGCGCCGCAACCACGAGGGAGAGGCTATAATCTGACTGCACCTACTGCTGGTGCGCACCAGTAGACCACCAGCGAATCGTTTAAATTGAATATGCTGGTGTACCCAACTTGTGAGCTGTGTTGTCTGCCGGGCGCCTCTGTTGTCATGGCACCCTGCGTGACTGCACAGCTTGCACACCCCAACGGCTGGCCCTGCTGACACACACTGATGTTACTACTTAGACATCCCTCAATATTAATACAGACATCAGAGTAAATTTATAAAGATCTGCTTAGTGGATTTGTTGTAAGATTAAATCATGCCTCCTCCTCTCTCTCCCATGCGCTTCTCTGTAGGCTGGGAGGAAGTAAAGAGTAATCACAATCTCCCAGCACAGCGGCACCCGTGGCTGCATGGGGAACAGCTGAATTTGCCGCCCCCCCATGTGACATCACAATGCCCCACCCATTATGATCTGCCATATGAACTAACGCCAGTGCTGCACAAAGTGTGTGTTTACATTAAAAAGCCTGCAGGGACCGGCTATAGACACCAGAACCACTTCATTAAGCTGCAGTCGTTCTGGGGACTATAGTGTCCCTTTAATGTATGTTAAATTATAGATTAGTGTCACTAATAATATACTAGATTGCCTACTTACAACCAGATGAGGATGATGATGGGCTGCAGTTTGGCTCCACTGGTCTGGTGTAGAACAGGATCTTTGGAGGCTGTTTGCAACTGTGGTCACAAAATTCAATGTTCTGGGAGAATTGGAAACAGCTCCATTTTTGGGGGACCCCTCACACAGCTCAAGGTCTGGGACCCAGGGCCTGATGGTGAGTATGCCCACAAGGCCCACTCATAAGTCCACTTATATGTTCCACCCACCCATGAGTTTGCTCACAGGGAGTGGAGTGTGTAGGGCATGTGTTATGTGTTATTGTAGAGGATCTAATATGTGTGCTTATGGTATGTAGTGTATAGGGATACCAGTTTGTGCAGGTGATGCAGTGTGTTTGTGTGTAGTGGAAGCAGTGTGTATTTGTTTATAAGGGATGTATTGTGTTTTTCTGGTTGTGTGTAAGGGATGCATTGCGTAAATCTGTGTTTGTATGCTTAAGGGATGCAAGGTGTGTGTCTGTATGTGTGTGCATTGAGTGTGTGTAAGAGATGCATTGTGTTTCTGTGTGTATGTAAGAAAAGCAGTGTGTGTGTTTCCATGTGTGTGCAAGGGTTTTAATTGTGTGTTTCTGTGTATGTGTGCAAAGGATGCATTGTCTTTGTGTGTAAGGGTTGCATTGCGTGTGTGTAATGGATGCATTGTGTGTTTCTCTGTGTGTAAAGGAAGCATGTTGTGTTTCTGTGTGTGTAGGGATGCATTGTGTGTTTCTGTGTGTGTAGGGATGCATTGTGTGTTTCTGTGTATGTATAGGGATGCATTGTGTGTGTGTGTGTGCACATAGTGTGAAAGAGCTCCCTGTCTTGCCCCCTGTCCTATAGAGCCATCCCTTCTGTCCCTTAGAGCTCTCCCCTGCCCCTTAGTGTTCTCTCCTCTCCCCCACCCTCCCCTAGCGGTCTCTTCTCACTCTCACCCACCCTCCATGTGTTCTTCTCAACTCCCCCTCCCTGTGTTCTCCTCACCTTCCCCCTCCCTGTGTTCTTCTTACCCCCTCTCCTCCCTGTGTCCTCCTCACCTCCCCCTCCCTGTGTTCTTCTTACCCCCTTCTTCTTCTTACTCCCCCCTCCTCATGTTACTCCCCCCTCCTTCACTTACTCCCCCCTTCACTTACTCTCCCCCCTTCACTTACTCTCTCCCCCCTCCACTTACTCTCTCCCCCCTTCACTTGCACTCCTCCCATCTTCACTTAATCTCCCCCCTCCTTCACTTACTCTCTCCCCCTCCCCCTCCTTCACTTATTCTCTCCCCTCCTTCATTTACTCTCCCCCTCCCCCTCCACTTACTCTCTCCCCCTCCTTCTCTTACTCCCCCCTCCCCCTCCTTCACTTACTCTCCCCCTCCTTCACTTACTCTCCCCCTTCACTTACTCTCTCCCCCCTCCTTCACTTACTCTCTCCCCCATCTTCACTTACTCTCCCCCTCCTTCACTTACTCTCCCCCCTCCCCCTCCTTCACTTACTCTCCCCCCTCCTTCACTTAGTCTCCCCCCTCCTTCACTTAGTCCCCCCCTCCTTCACTTACTCTCCCCCCTCCTTCACTTAGTCTACCCTCCCCTCCCTCCTACACTTAGTCTCCCCCCCTTCACTTAGTCCCCCCCTTCACTTAGTCCTCCCCCCTCCTTCACATAGTCACCCCCTCCTTCACTTAGTCCTCCCCCCCTCCTTCACTTAGTTCTCCCCCCTCCTTCACTTAGTCCCCCCCCCCCTCCTTCACTTAGTCCTCCCCCCTCCTTCACTTACTCTCCTCTCCTCCCCTGTAGCGTGGCCGAGCTGCTCTCCGGTCCGCGGTGCCCGGCCGGAGTGATAGGAAGGTGCACGCTCAGTGTGCACTTCCTGTCAGTCCGGACGGTTACAGGAAACATAAACTCCTGTTCCGCGCGGAGTTTCTGTTTCCTGTAACCGGCCGGACTGACAGGAAGTGCACACTGAGCGTGCACCTTCCTATCACTCCGGCCGGGCACCGCGGACCGGAGAGCAGCTCGGCCACGCTACAGTGGAGGGGAGGGAAGAAGCTGTGCTGCAGCCGCCTGAGGATCTTTACAGAGTGCTCAGGCGGCTGCAGCATTTAAAGGGCCGGCCCTGCAGCGGCCGGTCTTAAAATTATTTAGGGCGGTCTGGGGGGCAATTGCCTCCCTGCCCCCCGGCCCAGCCCGCCCCTGCACTGTACAATAGGTGGACTAACAGACATATATTTGCAACAAGATAAGCTGGACGCACAGGAACATAAGGTGTTGAGGGAACTGCTCAGACAAGTTTGCCATTGTAGTTAGGGCATTATAGAAAAGGCCACTCAAAGCACCAAAACCACTTTACCTTAATGGCGTGCTTTTTTTTTTACATAGATCACGAAATTGTTCAATTCTGTGCCGTTTAGGAGTTTACCGCTTTATATCTGCAATCCTAACCATACCTGCTTTGGCTGTGACTCACACAGCCTCCCTACACACTTCCTGAAAAGATAAGTTAATCTGAGGCCTGGGTCATATTTAAACCTCGGGTTCCTGTAGCTGCGTAATTCTGGGGATCCACCAATTGAGATCTCTGTCATCTACTCAATTATTTAGAGGACAAGCAAAAGAGTCAAAGACTACATCTCTTATTTCCTTGCTCAGCAAATAAAATATATATTTTTAAAATTTAAAGTTCAAAACATATCAAAATATAACATATAATTAAAAAAAAGCATGCATATCTATATTCAAGATAGGCACTTCTGTATATATTTTGCAAAACAAAACACACGGAATTATAACTTAGAGAGACTATGTCACTTTGCAGACTTTGCTTTTAAATGAATCCTTTATTGTCTTTCTACGTCTCCTTGTTTATATGTATAAATTCAACCTTTTTTTTTATATATATATATAAATAAGAAAACGTAAGGACTACATTTTCTTATGGAAGCGTGATGTTTGGCAAATGTTGGCAATGGGCAGAGCTTCAGCAAAGTTATATTTCAGCTGTTAAGCTAATTCACTCACAACCCATCAATCAGAAAAATCCCACAGAAGGAGAACAAAATGGAGACACCCATGCATTAAGATCTGAGACAAAGAAGAAATGATAATAAAAGTAAAGGCAAGTGGCAAGGAGAAAAGTATAATCATTAAGATTCAAATACAATAAGGAAAGAAATACTGAAAGGAAAAAAAACCACGACGGAGTCCCTTTAAGAACCATCTTTATTTGTTGTGTGCATGACATCAACCCATATATTGCCTAATAATAACCATCTCTAACTTTTCAATCAACGATATTCCTACTTTTACTTCCAAATTTTCATTTAGATGCCCAATAAAAAACCATTGAAACTGCAAAATCAATCCCATATATGAATATAGGCAATCCCACAGGCTCTCTAAATTGTTTATGGTAATGTTTGTAATCTATAGTAGCCTTTCAATGTCAAGTGAGGGGCAGTTGGAAGGCTTTCCTCCCCTCTCAGATTTATTGCTCATGAAAAGTCAAGATAGTTTTTGTTTATTGAGTGAATTTACTTAATATCCTGAAACCCTAATCAACATGTCCATATACATATAATAAATATCCTTAACTCCTCGATAGCCAGAGGGAATTATAAATATGCTTTGTGTTTAATGCATTTATTAAGGGGTTTATTCCTTAAACTGATATTTGTGCTGAATTGGCTAGGGAACAGGAAATTCCAGGCCAAAGTAGCTGAGCTGGAAAATATTAGTCGGATGATTTATCAATTTCAACTACCGTGGCTTAAAATGTACACGCATAAAAGTGGAAATAGCTGTTCTTGTAGTTTACGTAATGATGTATATTCCACAAAAATAGTGCAAAGTGATTTTTTTAAGGCGTGTATCACATTTAAAAAAAATAAACTTAGCAAACGTATAGGCTTAGTATGGGCTACATCAATTTATGAAACAGAACCAATATAGCACAGTGGCCTTTATGACCGTTTCACTATTAAATGTAACCCAAATGTGTCTTTTCAAATCATTTACACATATGAAACAAACCCTTTAGTGCCGATGGCTATTTTTAAGTATCTCTATGTCTCTCAGTTGATGTCTCTTTATGTCCCTTTGGATGTCCTGGACTAAGGGAACACTTTGATCTTAGCGATCTTTTTAATGGGCTTAAATACTAAGGGTTCAATAAATTATGATTATTAAGCCAAATTAGAAAATAGAGGTCAAAAAATTACTTGCAAAACATTCTCCAACCCAAGTTTAGTCACCAGCTTAGCTGTTTCAGTCTAATTTTGTTTGAAATTTAGGTTTTATTATTTATTTTTCTCTAAATTGTGAAATATGCAGTTTATTAAGCCGTTTATATTTATTAGATTTGAACTTTAATATCATATGTCCTCTAGTAACTGATGCACTATCTAAAAAACAGCATGAAACACTGTTTAAATGCCTAGCTGTTCATGTTGTAAAACCCGCATGAACGGCCACGTGAAAAATCCGCAAACTATCCTTTTAACTCCCTATTATTCTAATTGTTGTTTTTTTCTTTTGGTTTTATTTTTTGTGGTTTTAAATTGCATATTTAGTTCTTATCAAGCTTATCTGGTTGTTGGAAAACAATGAATTATTTACTTGTCACTAATGCACAGGTAATTCTTAATTATTTAATTTACATTGATGGAAACAGGGTGAAATGTCAAGCACAACAGAACATGACAAATTAGAGTAATGCGTACACAAAAAATAATAGCTTTTTCAGGTGTTTTTAATGCTCCAGCAGAACTTACGTTAAAGAAAAACAACTCCTCGTAGCGAGCCATGCCAACTGACATTTACACATAAAGCCTTTATGGCTTTGCAGACGTGTGTTTATTGCTTAATTAACCCCATCTGCCTTTTATTTTAAATGAACCTGGATGTTAGTAATGACATATTTTTATAATTAAAGAGAAACTGTTAAGATGAGATTTAGAATATTGGAAGTTTGAAAGGAGCACTCTAACCACGATAACCACTACAACTCTATGTAGTGGTTATGGTGCCAATAGTGCCCTGGTGCATTCTTACCTGGGGTTTGCCGGTTGCTACTCCCCACCTTCTCTCTGCCAGAAGGCTCATTGTCTGATCGCTCTAAGCCAATGAATGAAGTCCTTCATGTCAGAGTTTAGCTCAGGGGCGCTAACAGATGTTTCTGTTTAGGAACTTACGGCTCTCCGGTTATAGTATTGGAGGATGCCTGGTGAACTCCTGATATAAAGTCATACTGTTCAAATACAGTTTGGCTCCTTACAATGAGGGGGTGCCAGGGCACTCTTTGCTACAGCTCCATGTAGTTGTTATGGTGTCAATAGTGCCCTGGTGCATTCTTACCTGGGGTTTTCCAGGTGCTACTTCCTGTCGTCTCTCTGCTAGAGTGTTCGTTGTCTGATCACTCTTAGCCAATGAGCGAAGCCCTTCATTTCAGAGTTTAGCTCAGGGGCGCTAACAGATGTTTCTACTTAGGAACTTCCTTACAATGAGGGGGTGCCAGGAGTGTTCCTTTAACATGTCTGGGCTTCAGCAATAAACACAGAAATGTAGTGAGTTTAAACCCAAATTGCAAAATATAGGTCAAAATAACTAATTTGTGTTCTTGAAACCACCAAAAATATGTTTACATAAACCTTTTTATTTCAATTTAAAATGTTCCATGTTTACTTTCATCTTATTCTTTTAATATTGCAAAATGTATTTTATATATGTATTTTATATAATATTGCTGATAAACTTATTGTAAAGCATGCAAATCAGAAAAAAACCCTATATCAGAATCAGCTTGTCTTCCTGGTACAGGTTTGGTAGGATTTGGTAAAGTTCTGTTCCATGCCCAAATTATGTAAGAGTCCATTTCAGTTTCCTAACTTAAAATGTTGGTAGCAAGCTGCAGTCTCATTTGGGACAATGGGACAACACTAACATCTCACTTGTCCCACTTAAATGTCTCTAATGTGGATTAGTTCACTTTGTGCTATTACAAAAGGAGAATCACTAACAATGTTAGCATATCCGACTGGACCACCCAAAGAAGCAGTTCTGAATCAGAATTCGAGACATTCTTTCTCAGTATAAAATATTGTTTCAATCAGTCCTAAGTTTTTTCAATTGAGTATGACTGATACAGGCACAGTGTCAAGGAGAATATGCGTCTGGATTGAAGGGACACTATAGTCACCAAAATTTTTTAGCTTAATTAAGCAGTTTTTGTTCATAGATCAGGCCTGCACAACCTGCGGCCCCCCCAGATGTTTAGAACTACAACTCCCATGATCCCCTGGCTATCAGCCATGATTCCTTGGCTATCTGTTTCATTAAATGAATCATGGGCTTTGGCTATTTGTTTTATTCAAAGAATCATGGGGGTTGTAGTTCAAAAATATCTGGGGGGCTGCAGGTTGTGCAGGCCTGGTATAGATCGTGCCTCAGAAGTCTCATTTCTCAATTCTCAGCCATTTAGGAGTTACATCACATTTGTTTTTCTGTTTATGCAGCCAGGGCCAGATTAAGAGCCCAGTGGGCCTGGTGCGGACAATTATGATGGGCCTAATTACAGAATTGTATCGACCAAAAACACTAAAACACTCCCAAGTGTCATGTATCTGATGGAGATGGTGCTGGAGGGAAAGAAAACAGCAGCTATAAGAAAACACATATCCTATGCTAATCTCTCTCTAATTTATGTTTTCATATTTCAAGTAAATCCATACCCCCTAACAGCAGTGTCCAGTGAAGCAGGAAGTCAATGGGCGCGGTAAAAGGGTGTGCCATTGACATAAATCACGTAACCTGTCAAAAGGGGCGAATATGCCCAAAAAGAGGGCATGTCTGCCCAAAGAATTGGAAGGCCAGCCTGGCTGCCGGCCAATCATGCAGGCTGGCCAACAAAGGGCATACTATGCAGACAGCACCCTGAACTTGGCATAAATGTGTCTAATGATGCGCTCGCTCAGCGCTTTCTAAGGACGGTCCCCTAGCACTCGCTGGTCCACTTGTCTCCTTACCTTCTTACTAGCAGGCAGAAGTTTCTGGTATATAGTCTGGGACAGAGAAAAGCTGTATGTAGTGAGTGTAGAAGAAAGGGAACATACCACAGTGTTAGAGAGACCAAAGTCAGCATTACCTTAACACATTTCATTTTTTTTTTTAATTCTTTATTTTTGTTGTGCAGGTTGATACATAACAGTGGTAAACGCCACAACAGCGTACATAGGTGTATGCAAGTTAGACTGTGGCATGGGTAATTGCACATTTTTTATTTATGAACAGGCTTGTTGTATCTAATGAGGTTCCTTAGTATATGTATGATACAAGAGAATATTACACGGTAGTAGCTTATGTTAACTAGGCTGGGTACAAGATTTTAAATGGTATCCTGCATGGCTGTTCTTCAGTATGGGCATATGCATGACACAGTTAAATCATTATAGCATAGTGCAGGTATATAAAGTATATATTATGAGAGTCGCTTTTAAGATGGCCAATACAGTGATACTAGTAAAGTAAACCCCTGGGCTGTCCCAATGTGTCATGGAGTGTGCGTATATAAAGGCATGTAAAGAGAACATCAATTATGGCATAACAAGAAATTAAATTGGATTAGCGGCATCATCAGCGCTGGTATGGAGGTGCAGCACCAGGAGACATGTCCCAGATATTACGGGTGCCGCGCCCAGGGTGGTATGGTGAAATCAGCCAATGCCTCGGCTCAATGTTTTGGGAGAGTCTCTGGGTGTCGATATTTGGGGTAGGTGTGCCGGGTTGTTTTCTCTCTCCCTCCAGGTCTGCTGGAGGGGCCATGTCCGGGATCTGTGGAGCCTGGCTATGGGATACGTCAGGTCCCTCTCCTTCGGGGGCCCGGAGTGGTCGGTTCCGGGCACGGGTGTTGCAACTCTGTCGTCGTGGGACATGCTTTGCGGCTGTTACCAGAGCGGCTTTTCGTCTTGGTAGTTTAGACATATTTGCCATTTAAACACTTAATACACTAAAACCCAGAGTGCCCCGGGCAAGCATCCATGTAATGTAACCAATATAATCGTGCTACCAGTGTAAATATTTCCCTATCAGAACATGTGATAATTGTTTATCTGATGACACAGACACATCTTATATCTTTGCTTCTATCTATCTATCTATCTATCTATATATATATATATATATATGCACTGTTAGAACATGGGATCCTGTTTTGAATTTTCCATTACCTTCTAGTTTAATTAAATGTTACATGTATAAATCTTACATTTACATTCTGCTGCCATACTTCAAGTGCTTACTCCTTTTTATTACCTTGTTGACTCGAGTAGCCCTTCTGACAGGGTCTGAGAGGATGTTCTCAAAGCTTTAATTCCCTGCTGGTATTTGCTCTGTTGCATTTATTAATTGGCTGTGTCTCTTCAGTTGAGATAATTTAGCTAACAATGTGTCAGGACACTAGTGAGAAATCAATGAAACAGAGTAGGGAATCTTTTAACACAGATGCAGTACAGGACAAATTGATTTAAAGGAAATTATAAAAAACAAAAAAGGATGATTTATGTTTCGCTTGATACAAATCTGTTGTAATGTTAATGCTCTCTGTATCTTCCAGATATGCTATCTTGCTTGATGGCTTCATGTAGTGAAAGATATTACAAAAAATGTTTAACTCCATGAAGAACAAATGGTACATCTTGTCGTCATCACAGTTTAAAAAGACAAAAGACTTTCTGATCATACAGAATGTCCCGCATTTTTTGTAATTTTTAATCTTAGTTTTGTACAATTACATCAGTATTAACTTTCAGTTATTCAGTACAGCAAAGGCGCAATTAAACGTACAATTTACAAGGAAAAAGATAAAACCGCCAAGTACATATAAAAGTGTCTTAAAGGAGCTAAGGGTAGTCTCAGAAAAAGAGGTTAGCCCAGTGACGTAACCCCTCAAAAGAAGATGCACAGAGTACCCCACATCCAAACTGTCATTCATTGTAACTTGGATGAAGTTACAATGCTCCTCTGCCTGCACGACTGTGAGCTACAGACAGTATACAATGATTGGAGGGGGAGAAGACTTAATGTCTTCTTCCTGCATCGCAGACCACTCTGTGTGCTGCTTAGAACTCCTTGCCAACCCAGACACTATTCGTAGGTACACACAATCCATGGGGCCCCGGTGTGTGAAAATTGGTCCGTGGGCCCCCAATCCCTCCCCCGCGCTTACTCTGCCCGGGCCGGGGCCGCAACACATGGCGGCGGGCATCTGGTCGCAGGACTGCGACCGCTGTATGTACGCCACTGCATGCAGATACATACACTTAAAGGACCACTATAGGCACTCAGATCACTTGAGCTCAATGAAGTGATCTGGGTGCCAGGTCCCTCTAGTTTTAAGAGAAAGTTTCAGAGAAACACCTATGTTTCACTGAGGGTTAATCCAGTCTCTAGTAGCTGTCTCACTGACAGCCGCTAGAGGCACTTCCGTGATTCTCACTGTGAAAATCACACAATCACGCAACCGGAGTTCTGTCTAAGTGACAGGACGTTTGGCAATACTGACAGGAAGCATTGTGGGAACTGGGAGGAAAGCTAGGGATCATGGGAAAATTGCTCTGACCAGCGGAAATGAAGCACACTTTGCTCCTCCGCTGGTCAGAGCTGGTCAAGCGGAGGAATCCTCCATAAGGCAAAGAGTCCCTACTTTGTCTTATGATTTTAAAGAAAACTAAAGAAGACAGGAAGAAAAGAATAACAGATCCCGAGAGAGGGGGAGAAGAGGAAGAGATTGAGGAAAGGTAAGTTCGGCATGACAGTGCCGCTTTAACTGTGTGTGTGTGTGACTGTCTGCCTGCAAATGACTGTTTGTAACGGCCTGCTTGTAACTGAGTGTGTGTGACTGTCTGCTTGTATCTGTGTGGGTGAATGTGTGCCTGCAACTGTGTGTGTGACTATGTGTGACTGTCTGCCTGTAACTGAGTGTGTGTCTGTGTGACTGTCTGCCTTTAACTGAGTGTGTATCACTATCGGCTTGTAACTGAGCATGTGTGAATGTCTGGCTGTAACTGTGTGTAGATGTCTGTGTTACTGTCTGCCTGTAACTGACCGTGTGTGACTGTCTGCCTCTAACTGAGCGTGTGTACTTGTCTGCTTCTAACTGTGTGTGTGTGACTGTCTGCTTGTAACTAAGCATATGTGACTGTCTGGCTGTACACTGTGTGCAGAATTATTAGGCAAATGAGTATTTTGACCACATCATCCTCTTTATGTATGTTGTCTTACTCCAAGCTGTATAGGCTCGAAAGCCTACTACCAATTAAGCATATTAGGTGATGTGCATCTCTGTAATGAGAAGGGGTGTGGTCTAATGACATCAACACCCTATATCAGGTGTGCATAATTATTAGGCAACTTCCTTTCCTTTGGCAAAATGGGTCAAAAGAAGGACTTGACAGGCTCAGAAAAGTCAAAAATAGTGAGATATCTTGCAGAGGGATGCAGCACTCTTAAAATTGCAAAGCTTCTGAAGCGTGATCATCGAACAATCAAGCGTTTCATTCAAAATAGTCAACAGGGTCGCAAGAAGCATGTGGAGAAACCAAGGCGCAAAATAACTGCCCATGAACTGAGAAAAGTCAAGCGTGCAGCTGCCAAGATGCCACTTGCCACCAGTTTGGCCATATTTCAGAGCTGCAACATCACTGGAGTGCCCGAAAGCACAAGGTGTGCAATACTCAGAGACATGGCCAAGGTAAGAAAGGCTGAAAGACGACCACCACTGAACAAGACACACAAGCTGAAACGTCAAGACTGGGCCAAGAAATATCTCAAGACTGATTTTTCTAAGGTTTTATGGACTGATGAAATGAGAGTGAGTCTTGATGGGCCAGATGGATGGATTGGTAAAGGGCAGAGAGCTCCAGTCCGACTCAGACGCCAGCAAGGTGGAGGTGGAGTACTGGTTTGGGCTGGTATCATCAAAGATGAGCTTGTGGGGCCTTTTCGGGTTGAGGATGGAGTCAAGCTCAACTCCCAGTTTCTGGAAGACACCTTCTTCAAGCAGTGGTACAGGAAGAAGTCTGCATCCTTCAAGAAAAACATGATTTTCATGCAGGACAATGCTCCATCACACGCGTCCAAGTACTCCACAGTGTGGCTGGCAAGAAAGGGTATAAAAGAAGAAAATCTAATGACATGGCCTCTTTGTTCACCTGATCTGAACCCCATTGAGAACCTGTGGTCCATCATCAAATGTGAGATTTACAAGGAGGGAAAACAGTACACCTCTCTGAACAGTGTCTGGGAGGCTGTGGTTGCTGCTGCACGCAATGTTGATGGTGAACAGATCAAAACACTGACAGAATCCATGGATGGCAGGCTTTTGAGTGTCCTTGCAAAGAAAGGTGGCTATATTGGTCACTGATTTGTTTTTGTTATGTTTTTGAATGTCAGAAATGTATATTTGTGAATGTTGAGATGTTATATTGGTTTCACTGGTAAAAATAAATAATTGAAATGGGTATATATTTGTTTTTTGTTAAGTTGCCTAATGATTATGCACAGTAATAGTCACCTGCACACACAGATATCCCCCTAAAATAGCTATAACTAAAAACAAACTAAAAACTACTTCCAAAAATATTCAGCTTTGATATTAATGAGTTTTTTGGGTTCATTGAGAACATGGTTGTTGTTCAATAATAAAATTAATCCTCAAAAATACAACTTGCCTAATAATTCTGCACTCCCTGTATATGTGTGTAGCTCTCTGCCTGTCTGTGCGACTGTCTGCCTGTAACTGAGCATGTGTAATTTTCTGCTTGTAACTGTGTGTGTGTGTGTGTGACTCCAATCAGCCAATCAGTGCGTTGCTACGGATTACAAGAGGAAAGCCTTGACACTGTAAATGCCTGAGCTAACGAGACAGTTACTCATAGTCTGCACCTGGTGATGGGTGCAGGCCAGATTCCCAGCACACTGGAACACCAGAGATCAAGATTCCCCCCTCACTGCCAGGTAACAGAGAAGGGGGAATGAATATTTGTTGTTAAATCATTATTAATTTAATAAATCCCCTATAAAAACACTACACTCCTATACACACAAACATGGATGAAGGTGTATTACCGGGGAAGATGGTTGGGGTTGGGGGGGCGCTATGAAGATTTTTTGCACAGGGCGCCTAATGGCTTAAGGCCGGCCCTGTCTACAGGGTCCTACTGCTCTAAGCATAGCGCAAGCATGTCTCATTAAGCGCCCACACTATGCTTTGTGAGGACAAAAGCAGGACACCAGAGAACAAACTGAGCATAGCAGGACAGAACCCTAAAATAGGGACTGTGCCACTGAAATCTGGACTTTTGGGAGGCCTGGATAAAGTTAAATACAGCAGTGTAGATTTCTTATTAGAATTTTACTTCTCAGCTTTCACAAAATATTTGTTAAATAAAGTTACAGTAAACATAATAATAAAAATCCTTTGAAGTGAAGGTTCCTCTTTAAATTTGGCAATTGGTTAACTTTTGCTTACACACGCTTAATTACTGTTTAAACTGACAGTAAAACATTGCACTTTTACATTGGATTTACTACAAAAGAACATAGCAATGCATTAATTCAGCTCCAGGGTGTTGGAGCACAACTGAGCAAAAGTGACTTATGTACCCAGTGAACAAAGTGGTTTTACTGATTTAGCCAGGCGCAATGATTTCATGCCAGAGGTTACATACCATTTAACAGAAAGCCACAGACCCAAATCATTCATCTGCAAATACCACTCTCATACAGAAGTATTTTATTTCTAATAAACAGGTAAATGCCCATTGGGGAGAGAAGGCACACAACACTGCCAAAGTAGAATATCCCAGTAAAGGACAAGATAGATGTCAGAAGCAGTGAAACGTGAGCAGCGCCAGTTCAGGTCCCGTTTGGAGCGTGTTCACAAATTTGTAGGAAAAAAAAGTTACTTCATACTAGTCCAATAAATACAAAAACTAAAAAGAAGAAGATAAAAATATCACATCCATATAGGTCAATTTATATATGTTATAGCTTTTGTTAATTAATTTATAAAATATTTTACCAAGATTTCTCTCGTTTTCAAGTGTGTCCCGGATCCACAAAACATTGCATTGTTGGCTTGGCATGGCAGTAATGAAACCAAAACACGCGTTATCATAGATGCTTAAGATGTCATGGACCAAAGCTAGCCAATGCCAGTATAGTTAACATCTTCAGCAGTTTTTATTAGATAACACAGGCAGAAGGACACACACTCAGTATCTGAATGATTTAGAAATAAACCAAAACGTATGTGCAAAATATTAACCTAGATTATAAAAGAATAGAAAAACAATTCTGGAAAATGATACTATGATAATATTTAGAATAGTCACTAGTGTTTGTGCCACAATAAACAAAGTTTCCTATGTGTACACATCGGCCCTATGCTTGACTCTTGGAGAATATAATCCATGAAGCAGTATGTTCTCAAATTGCTTTGCGTAGCAGTTCCAATCCAGTGGTTATATTGGACACCAAATAAAATATAAACCAGGTCACTGTAGCACTAATAGTCTCTTCTGACATTGAGTAAGGTGGCTAAACCATCTGATTGGCAAAACAAAACTTGGCAAACACACTAATTACACAGAATTGTCACTTCTCAGATAGATAGCAGTTATCGGAAATTGCCACAGTAGTATGTGCCCATTTACCCTTAGGAGTTGGCATATTAGTTTCCTTTTCATCCCTATTTATTCACTCTCTCTTCCGGTGGAGATAAAATGAGGTGACGTGTTCCACTGTACTGCTGATCCTCTTTCCAACTGTTTATTGATTCAAAGTCACGTTATAAACATAGCATTAGTGCATTCCTCTTTGGAACCTGCCAATGAAATGATATCCACGGGAAGAGGTCCTGCATGAGATAGAAAATATGTGATTTCTTGCAAGCTTATTGTCACTAATTCAAGCCTTGATAGTGCACACCCAGATGACAACGCACTTGTATCATCCAGGCAAATATGCATTTTTGTTATTTACAGTACTTTAAAGATTTAGCATCCCTGGGAATATTAAATTAGTTCTGGGATTCATTTTCCAAAAATGATGCATAACCCTTGATTGTAGATTTACATAATGCACATCTAATGTGTTGCTCTAAGTTTCCAGTCTGAGAGAGATTAGTATTACAGAGAAGAAACAAGACCCCGTTTTATAGTTCACTCCCTGCTTTTCCTGAAGTACATTAAAGCGAACCTTGTTTTGTCTTCATCCATTTTTTGTATCATAGCAGAGTCTTTCTAACTTATGCCTCGTTTCCACTGAGCGGTATGGTTCGGGTCACTACGATTCATAAGGGTTAGAATGGTCCAGCCTATTCAAGTGAGCGTTTCCACTGTAAGTCGGAACGCCAGGGGGCATGCGGGGTTTAGACCAAATGCCTAGCGTGTCATTTGTCATTAGCATTGACGTTTTCCTGTTCACCAATCAATGGATTTCCTATGGACCTATATCTAAAGGGGTCCCAGGAATGGTGCGGTTTGGTTCGGTTGTATGGGCCACTTTTATAATGGAAACACTCAAAATAGCGTACCACACCGTACCGACCCGAACCGTACTGCTCAGTGGAAACTGGGCATTAATGATCCTCTGCTGATAATAAGTGGCTCATTTGAGGAAATATCTAAGATTTTTAGCTCCGGTAGGACACTCAAAAAAAGAAGCAGTATTAAATTTTCGCCTCATCTGATATTTACTGCCAGCTTAAAAGATTACAGATCATTTTATATGATATCTTTTATCCAAACGTATATTCTAAACTCAGCGTATTCTTTGTCCCAAATAATACATTCGATTACACATTAGCTTTTCTACCTAATCATCGAACAAACACCCAAAAACCATTTCACTGTATTCTGTGCTTCTCTTTTTACAAATTGGGTGTCAGAATATCTTCAAATGAAAGGGTTAATCATTTCAAGCATCCACCACTCTTTCCTATTTAATCCTAGGTCTTGCATGTATCTGTTCTATTTCGGCTTTACACACTAATTAACCTGTTTGGGAATGTGGCGCCAGTATTCAAACAGATCTCCAGGCTTATGAACTTGCTTACGGTAAAACTGACAACTCATGCATTAAACCCCTCTTCTCTGACACCTTGGAGGCCAACAGCTATACGTTTTCAGACCTTGGATTTATTATCAGACCAAGCTCTAACTCGCATCTTGGTAAAATATTGTTTAAAGAACATTTCAAACACCTGCTTGTTGAAGTGCTTTTTTGTGAGAAGAGTGTGTCCTCTTTTATTACATTTTACAAAAAGTACAGATTTCTATGGAAATTGGCACTTTTATAACGGAGCTTGTTACACCCCTATGGGCGGTCAAACGGGAAACCGGCCCTGTTACTTCCTGGTTGTTTAGCACAGTGGAGCTAAATTGAAGAGGCAGGAATTCTTAGAGAACCTGATTTACAGAGTTTTTTCATTGAGCTGTATTCAGAAGTCTGTAATTGGACAGCCACAGTCTGGGCTAGGTTAGAAGGGGAGGGTTTGCAAAGGAAGAAGACAAGATATTTTTTAGGGATTTCCTAGAGGAGTGAAAATTAGGTAGAGATTCTGATGGGAGAAGACAGGCTATTCCTCAGGAATGGAGTAACCAAAGAGAAGTCCTGGAAACGCAAGTTAGCAGTACGTGTATGGACAGAGGACAAGAGAAGATCACTGGCAGAGTGGAGCAATTGAGAAGGGATGTGTCTATGAATTAGTGAAGAAATGTAACAGGTGGTTAAGTTATTAATGCTTTAATTATAAAAGAGGAGAGACAAATTATTTCAAAGTAAGATAAGTGGTGAATTTTAAACAGTGGGAGTGTATAAACAAAAGGTGTATTGGTTCCTTTCACCTCAGGACAAGTGTAGGAAAATTAAATCAATATAAAATCAATATATCTGCTGGTAGACTGTAAAGACATCAAAGAGAAGCGCAGTTCAGCAATACAATCCCAATTCCCCAATAACCGTACTATACACAGTTCTGGGAGTCAACCACAGCTGGCTTTTATGCAACTCCCCATGCAAGGCATTTCTTTAATTACATTCCAGGGGTTTTCCCCTGGTGGACCTTGTTGGGGACAGGGGAAAAAGCAAAATTTCCCATACTCCTCCTCTGTACCTGGGAGATAATTGAGTAAGAACAACTCTTTAATTACATTATCTCCCATGTACAGAAAATATACAATATTTCAAACCTTCATAACACATATTAATATTGTTCAGAACTACACGAAATAAACAAACTTCACCGAATGGCAGGGATTTGAGCGCCCACTCTGTCGAAATATCCCTCAGATCCGTTCGGTAAATTAGGAACCCCATTCGAGTGAAGTTTAGACCTTGTCAGCCACAAGGTGAAACCTAAAAATAGTTCCAGAGCATTTTAGGCTTTGACCGGTCTTCTTTCGGGAGTATTCACCATCAAAATAACGAATGGACTTGTTTGTGTAACAGGAGGTCATGTGCCCTGTGTTTGATAGTTTATTCCGTACGAATGCCGCTCTTTATAGGTGAAATGGAATGAACACACCAAGGTATGGTAGTTCAGCGGTGTCCGATTATAGTTCCATGTACTCGACGACCAAACACCGCAGGCTGTATTCATGAACAAAGATGGCCACCGCTACGGGTTCAGTCATACGAACGACGGCCACCCATCCAACCACTTAGAACCTTGCGGTTTCTACGTCTGAATACCATAAATTGGAGGCACATGACTCCACTGGGTGGTCCCACTGTTCGGTAGATATTTCGACATACGAACAATATCGTTGTAATCCGTTTGGGAATCCCAAATAGTCGAACCAACTAAGTCTTCAATACAAATAGGTGGCTGGTTCTGCCACACTCATGTATGCCCAGAACATTGCAGAACTGCCCTCATAAACTTAAATTTCTATGAGGAGATCGATATAGAATAAAGGATCAAATTCAATATTCAGATTGAAATTCAATAAAATAATTTATAACAGCAGACAGTCAATAAAAAAAGCTGAAGTACCGGACCTAATACACCCGGATCAGGTCGGCTTCATTCCAGGGCGGGAAGCTAGAGATGATACTATCCGCGCATTAAACGTCATCCACTATGCGAGATCCAACGACCGGGACACCGTATTACTCTCGACGGACGCCGAAAAGGCGTTCGACCGAGTAGACTGGATATACTTAAATGAAACACTAAGGCATTTCGGCTTTGGGACACATATGCGCACCTGGATCTCCGCCCTGTACTCGACGCCGACCGCTAGGATACGTGTGAACGGAGGCCTGTCACAACCGTTTCCCATACGTAACGGGACCCGCCAGGGATGTCCCCTGTCCCCCCTCCTGTTTGCCCTCTCCCTGGAGCCATTCCTGGAGGCGGTCAGACGGGATGGGGGTATAACGGGGGTTCGCATAGGTAAGGTGGAACACAGAGTGGCGGCATACGCTGACGATATGCTGTTCTTCCTTGAACAACCCTTGATCTCCGTTCCCAACCTCCTACAGGCATTCCGCAGGTTTGGGCAGGTGTCCAATCTGAAACTCAACCTGGATAAGTCGGAAGCGATGCCACTAATGCGGAACGAAGAAGACGTCCGTAGACTTAGTGCCCAATTTTCCTTCTCCTGGTGCGCGGTGAAACTGCGCTACCTGGGTACCTGGCTACCAAACGACCTATCGCAGGTCTACCAATTGAACTTCCTTCCCCTCCTCAAATGCATAAAGCAAGACCTTCAGCGTTGGACGACAAGCTACATCACTTGGTTTGGCCGTATTAACGCGGTCAAAATGAATGTGATGCCACGGCTGCTATACCTCTTCGCCACCCTGCCGATATCTATACCACATTCGTTCTTCAAGGAGGCGGACTCGACCATTCGCGGGTTTGTATGGAATCACAGAGCCTCACGCATTCGTAGGACAGTCATGGAACGTCCTAAGTTGGCTGGCGGGCTGGGACTTCCGTCGGTTCAGTCTTATTACCAAGCCACACATCTGCACAGAATAGTGGACTGGCATGTTAGTGACAGTCCAAAACAATGGGTGGCCATGGAACTCCAGCAAACACAAGGCCAATTTCCTTCTAAACTGTGGTTGGGACGAGCCACCTTCCCGGAGCTACGCATGGACAACCCCATGATTGACGCGACCATTAAGACCTGGTGCAAAACCCGCCATACCCAGCAACTAACTACCTCACCGAACCCCTTGACCCCTCTCACCCACAACCCGGAGTTGGCGGGAGGTTTACCCCCGGCAGCTTTCCAGGGCTTCCAGCAACCCGATTGGATTTACGTAGGTCGGTGGTGCACAGGGAGAACACTCAGACCACTACCCGACTTACTGGGAGATACACAGCCCACACGGCTGGACGAATTCCGCTACCACCAGGTGCGGACGTATGTTACTAGAATTGCGGGTCAGAACCACCTCCACAGACAACTCACTAGCTTCGAGCGGCTATGCACAAACCGAGCTCACATAGACCACGGGGTATCGCTCCTATATAAGACCCTTCGAGGGAACATAGACAACAGCCCCGTGGACTACAGAGGCAAATGGGAACGGGAGACCGGTACGCAACTCACGGAACAAGAATGGGACAAGATTGTCCTGCTCACCCATAAATGCTCCATTAGTTCGAAGGTCCAGGAGACTGGCTATAAATTGTTGTCCCATTGGTACCGCACACCCGATATCCTGAGACACTTCACCGACAACAACACGGGCTCGTGCTGGAGATGCAACTCGGCCATAGGAACGACCTTGCACATATGGTGGTCATGCTCCCGACTAGCGCCATACTGGCGGCAGATTAACTCGAAAATTAAGGAAATCACTGGGAGCGATCTTCCCCTACTACCCATGACGATGCTCCTACACCACACTTCAGTCCCCACCAGGCAATATAAACACTCACTGACCATCCACATGCTGAATGCCGCGAAAGCACTGATCCCCTTACATTGGAATAGGGCTTCGGTACCCACCTTCAGCCAATGGGTTGACAAAGTAGAATCAATTTATGAGATGGAATCGCTGACCGCTTCCCTGCAGGGACGCTCGGACAAGTGCGCCCTACAATGGTACCCGTGGAGGCATTACATTTCTACGGGAAGAACATAAGGGCACAGGGGCATGCCGGGCTCAGGGGACTGGACCCAGTACGAATAGACGTGTGGTCGCGACTGTGCGCTGCCCGAACATGAGACTAGTGCACGCCAATGGGGACCTCACCCGGGCTGTTGGCCTAAGGCTACATTGACCCCTGCCCGTCCCCCCCAACCCCCTGCCCCTCTACAACCACCCCCTACCGGACACCCCCCCCCCCCGACATACCGGACGAGAGACGGAACAACCCGACAGGTTGGAATCCGACCAGGGAGATGGACGCGACCGCAGCAAGGAACGCTCAGGCTACTAACTCCCACCGACAGGACTGACCCTGACACTTACTGTACCGTTAGGTTCGATAGATCCCATGGGGGAAGAAGGTCGAGATACGGTCCTGATAGATACCAGGCTAACCCTCATAGACATCGGACGCAGATAAACCAAGAGACAAAATACCCAGACCGATGTGGGACCTAAGCTAACTACTATAAGGACGGAGACTGGGCAGAAAACGGGATAACTACCCCAGGCGTTTGTCCATACGTAAGAACAAACCATAGCCAGAGCTAAACAGAATGCGCCCTTAGGTGAATCCTATCACACACACTCACTAGAACATCAGAATAGGACCACCTATACCTTCACAATTTCTAATCTTTGTGCCCACACACAAAACCTGACGCATAGGGAGATGGGTTGAAACTAGGTCTGGAGGGTTACTCTTCATTGTACCGTGCACTTGCTTGTCAGAGCTCGACCTACCTTCCGTAACGAATTACTAAGTGAACTTGCATGTCATCGAACCTACCCCATTACTGTGTACAAGTTGCCAGCCCTCAGTTTAACTGTCTACCATTGTCAACACTGTACAGAATAAGCATTGTACCTACTGTACCTTTGATTGTTACTTTTGAAAACTTAATAAAAACTGATTGACACAAAAAAAAAAAAAGCTGAAGTATTCTATGATATATCAAAACAAATCCAATTACATAGGTTAAGTTTAAATTAAAATCTGTTTTTGTTGGAGGGGGGATGGGTGCAGGACCAAATTGCCATGCTGACTGGTTGCATTGCAGAACAGCTCCTGAGACCTTCTTCCTTTTCAGCTTTAAAATTGCTGCTAAGATACTTGTCCTACATCAGTAAACAATGTCAACTGTTGGTGGTAAGCTGGTTACATGTTTGAATCTAAATCCTGGGATTTGGAACCTCCCATGATAGAACTACAGCCCTTGTAATTGGGGCCTTCCCAGACGGCAACACAGCTTGAGGTGCTGGGGTCTAGTGCTGGTGAGCTCTGTGGACAGGAGAAGCAGACAATCTCCCAGCCTGGAGAGGGTTGCCTGTGTGGTATCTTGCTTGTGCATTATGTCTCCCCTTGGACCGGCAGGTGTTATCCTGGTCCCCAACAGGAAGGCTCTATATCCAGTTTATCTACAAAGGAGATACTCTGTTATCTGGTGCAAAGATTCATCGCAGTAAAACCAAGATGCCCAACCTCTTCATCAGCTTCATTACAAATCACAACCCAAGGCTCATTGAAAGGATGGGAAGCAATAGTTCTAACATTTGTGGGAGATTCTGGCAGTGCATATAAAATCGCAATCTACAACTCACTTTAACTGCTGATAAGCCAGCTTCAGGTGGAGTCACAAAAACTTTTTTCCCTCTGGGCTGGGAACCCAAGATACTAACCATGTTCAGTCAGTGGACTATGGGTGAGGGTTCTTATTTTGACCTGGACCTGGAGAGGTGGCGTTTGGGGGCCCTACCTCGTTGAACTCAGCTGCTTCAATTTTTATTTCAGCAGCTTTATAAGCTTGGGGGTCAGATGATATTAAGCTTTTTTGCCCAGCCATCTTGACAAGGTTACAGTCCATTTGCCCCGGGTTTGCATCATACTGTGAATGTTTCACATGTTTGTTTATAGGCTAGCCTAACTTGGTGGTTTACAGCTAGAAATATGAATATATCTGAGACAAGCTATTTTATTTTTCACCACTTATTATATGGTCAAGTTTTAATAATCTTTCATAATTTACTAAATTGTTGTCACGATTCCAGAACCTAACACACTAACAGGTCACAGAAAGGAAGGGTGCAATACTGGTCCTTAGAATGGCCGGGTTAAGCACACTAAGAATAGTCAGGAGACAAGCCAAGTAAAGGGAGCCAAAAAACAGGAGAGCGAGAAACAAGCCGAGGTCAAAGGAATGGAGAATTCAGGAAAATCAGAATAACAAGCCAAATAATCAGTAACCAGAGAGAAACACGAGCAAACTGCAATACAGGTATCACAAGACCACAACAGGGCACTGAGAGACAGGAAAGGTAAGTATATAAATCATGTGCTTAATTCTGATTGGATAACTTCCAATCAGAATTAACAATCACACGTGGGAGATATTTACACCTCCCACTGTGATTATGGTACTGTGTCTTTAATGCCGGGTCACGTGACTGACCCCGGCATTCGCATAAATGCGCGGGGTCCCAGCGTGCAGCGTTATAAATGCTGCCGCTGGGAGGCGAGGAGGAGGACGGGACTCGCCGACAGGTAGGGGCCCTGACAATTGTTCAGATATGCTGACATATACATTATCTTTTCACAGATACCCCTTCTTTGTTTCAAGGTGACATTTGTATACATATTTGTGCTGTTGCAACTGCACTATATATATATTTTTAATGTTTTTGTGTTGTTTTGTGTGTGAGATAGATAAAAGCTTGTTCATATTAATACATTATTAATTATTACTAGTAAACTATAAAGCACATTTCAGTAATAAATGGGTGCAATTATATCACTGTGCAAACAACCAGAAAACAGACTCTTTACCATAAAGACTATAGATCATCTCTTACTAAAACCATTTTATGCAGTTGAATAAACATTACAAACTTCACACTCTTGCCTTCATGTGGAATAAACAGAAACCCATCCAATACAGAGCAATAGTGAGGACAGAAAGCAGGAATTAGGCATGTGCATGGGAAACATTTTTGGTTCAGTTCGGCATTCCAAAATTCGGGACTTTGGCAATTCTGCACTTCAACACTTCGGATCTTCGGAACTTGGCCACTTCGGAATATCGGTAACTTTGGCACTTCGACACGTCGACACTTCGGAACTTCAGAACTTCTCTTGCAGTCGCTTGGTAGATAACTTCCTTATTCCCACGGTATTAGGGAGTTATCTACCAAAAGGCTGAAAGACCTAAATGGATCTTTCAGCTAAATTTACTGATACTAAGTAAAGATTACTTAGTATTAGTAAATTATGCCCCTACTCGCTATATAGCGAGTAGGGGCATCTCTATTAAACAGAGGTCCCCCCCCCCCCCCCCACAGGCTGCTCACTGTTTAATAGACATGCCCCTACTTGCGATATAGCGAGTAGGGCTGAATTTACTAATACTAAGTAATCTTTACTGAAAAAAAGGCTTGCCTCAACTCCAAAATAATAAATTTGACTGAGAGGCGGAATCAGGACACTCAACAGCACCAGGTGGGGTGCGAAACGCGTCCAGGGAGTCACATACTGTTTTCTGGGTGGTCTTCTTAGGTGGTCTCTCCCCTTAACAGTAGCTGCAGGTACCCTGATACTCTGTATTTATATTTGTATTTTTTCTTGGACACTGTGTTTTTTTACACACTTGATACTATTTTGTACATATGATATTGCTACCTTAGCATACACGAGGACTGCTGTTACAGTGTGATGCCATGTGTATTTATTTACTTTTTTCAATAAATGTGCTACTTTTTCATTACCTTTTTTTACTTTGTGGAGTGTTCGGATTTGCCCATGTGTGGGGGGACCACCGCAGTTTTCTCTGTTTAGATTTTTGCCTACTATCTAGCCTTAGATGTCCCCATGGAAATCTAACAGATCATTTAAAAAAGTACAGGCAACGAAGAATGCTTGAGTTCTACTTAGACAGAACCTTTCCCACAAACGACCCTAAATCTTGACATGCCTGGTTGCTCTAAACAGCTGCTAAACAGATTCTTAATAATCCACAAACATTATATTGGATGTCAGCCTTGGACAGACCCAAATGCCTATATCCCTATAGAGCCTCCACAGCTACATACAAATACATACCCCATAAAACCCTTGACTGCTGACCCTCTCCCTTTTATCTTCCGTTACCCTTCCCCCCAATAAAACACAGACAACCAAATTGTGGGTAAGGGCAACGGCCACAGCTTTTATTATTAAGCCAGCATAATTTAAACCAACTGTCAGCTGCTGGGTTTTCCCAGCAGACAGCTAACACAACAAATCTTCCAGAGCCTCTTCAGCCTGAAGTCCGTCCTCAACCAGACCAGGCTGCGACTCCCCAAGCCCGTCCGGGCACTGCTCTCAGTTCCACTTGCTGGCGAAGGACAAACCGCAGCTGTGACAAAAGAAACAGAAAAGAAAACACACCAAACACAACACATATAACCATAACATATCCCGTGTTCACACCAACCCAGGGAGGGTGGGCGGGAAACAGCACTGCTAGGTTCCCTCAGCGTGCTCTCCAGTGGTCTGGTAAGTATTTCCCAGTGACCCCGGTCCAAGTTCATCCTAAACATTGTATCAATTTTTTGTCACCATGGCAACCTCTCCGGGCAGCAGTCATGCTCCCCCTCCTTATCCACTCCGGGGGTTGGCCTTGACTGCTGACCCTCTCCCTTTTATCTTCCGTTACCCTTCCCCCCAATAAAACACAGACAACCAAATTGTGGGTAAGGGCAACGGCCACAGCTTTTATTATTAAGCCAGCATAATTTAAACCAACTGTCAGCTGCTGGGTTTTCCCAGCAGACAGCTAACACAACAAATCTTCCAGAGCCTCTTCAGCCTGAAGTCCGTCCTCAACCAGACCAGGCTGCGACTCCCCAAGCCCGTCCGGGCACTGCTCTCAGTTCCACTTGCTGGCGAAGGACAAACCGCCACCGCAGCCTCTCCCCTATCCCTGGAGAGGCCTGCGTCCCCCCGAAGCCAGCGCCTGTTCAATGGCTGACTGTAATCCCAAATTAAATATATCCAGCCCAATTTCGTTTAGGTGGACCCCATCAGCCCTCATTATGTTTGCGTTGTTCCCTTCCAGCTCCACATGACGAGCCACAAAGCCACCCAGCCTACGCACAAAACGTGAAATCGTCATGTTGAAACGACGCCTGCCGCGCTCCACCGCCCTGGCGTGTGGCAGCGCCCCCCAAGCCGGTCGAGGAATAACTTCGGACCACACCAGTGTGACCTCGCTGAAAAGCGCCATACAGCGGGCCAAGTCGTGCTTGCACGCGTAAATTAAATCCACAGCTCGGCACCGTCCCAAGTCATTCCCCCCGGCATGAAGTACCAGAACCACTGACCCGGTCACGAAGCGCCGGAGCGCGACGCACTCCGGATACACTTGGTGCCACTCCAAACCCCGTATCCCCCGCCATCGAACCCTAACCTGTTCATGCGGGAGCCCTAGATTCCGGCCGTACGGTCTGTGCTCAGCGCGCCTAGCCGCCCAATAAATAAAGGAGTGACCGATGATCCAAACATACCGGGGGGAACCTGTGAAGAAAACAACACATCATAACTACCAACAGACTATAACAGATGAGGACGTATATACAGTTGAAACCTGCGAGAATCCCATCGACCCATGCGCTGAATTGCAGCATCGGACAACCCTACCTGTCGCGCCTGAGTTGCTGCACCAATCCGGAAGGAGTGGGGAGAATATCCCTTATCCTCTATGCCCAAAGCCCGCAAACTAGTCTTAAAAACACTGGAGAACTGAGACCGGGTTAAGACTGACCCATCTGCGTGAAGCAAAAAGGATTCTGCAGCCTCCGGCCGTAAGCGCGCGTATTGACCTACCAGCGCCACAGGACACCACCTACCCCCAGTAGCACCAATGCTAACCAACCTCCCCCGACCTAACTGATCTGTTTTGGACTTCCGAATGAAAACCTCCACTCCACTCTGCCCTATGCGAACGTCCCCCCTTTGAAGAGATGCCAGAGCCCTAGCCGACGCGGCCACCAACTCACCTATCCGCAGCGCAGCGTAAAAACACAGAGAAAAGGCCACCCTGAAAAGCAGCGCCTCGAAGGGGGAGAAGCACACCGCAGAGAGAACCCCACATAGATCATCCAATAAGTGGACGGACACCGGCCGTCTACAATCAGGAACCCTATCTTTCCTCCATCCCCGAAGAACCCTCTGGACCACGAACTCTTTTGAAAGGTCCTCCCACCCCATACAACGCATCAGGAAAGAAAGAGCCCCTAAACTGCGTTCCACCGATGACACCGAAGCTGCGCGCTCCCGTAAGGAAGACATGAAAGCCAAAGTAGACAGCAACCTACCCTCAGAGGAGTACAAACCGAACTCTCTCGCAAAGACCAGCCACCGATCCCACACTGCCCGATAGGCAGACCACGAAGCGGGAGCCAGCGATCTCCTGAACAGGTCTGCTAGGTTCCGAAATCGAGGGTCCATAAGCACGTGGGACATACCAGACCAGCTTCCTCGGCTCCTGGAGCGACCTCCCGAAAACGATCCCACTGAAAGCGAGAAAGAGAGTCGGCAATGACATTAGACACTCCGGGAACATGGATTGCTCGGAACCAAATGTTAAATTCCAAACAACGCAGAACCAACCGGCGTAACAAAGCCAATACTGGAACCGAGCCAGATGATAAACGATTCACCACATGGACCACGCTCATGTTGTCCGTGCGGAAAACCACCTGCCTGTTCGCAAGCTCCTCCCCCCACAATTCCACTGCTACCACAATAGGGAAAAGCTCGAGAAAAGTCAAGTTACGTATCAGGTCCGCCTCGCGCCATGCAGCAGGCCAAGGCTCCGCGCACCAACGTCCCCGAAAAAATGCCCCGAAGCCCAGGGAGCCGGAGGCATCCGTAAACAACTCCAGGGCCACGTTAGATATCGCTTCTCGACGCCAAATTGTCCGACCATTGTACCCTGCGAGGAACTCACTCCAGACATTCAAATCGTCCTTGAGCCGCTTGGTGACCCGAATAAAATGATGGGGAAGGCTAATGCCGACAGTAGCCAGAGACAGCCGTCTACAAAACACCAGACCCATAGGCATGATCCGACATGCAAAGTTCAAGTGGCCCAACAGGGATTGCATCTGATGAAGCTGCACCTTCCGCGCACCCTTCACCCGATCAACCATGGTCGTAAGAGTTCCCAATTTATCACTGGGCAAACGAAAGACCAAACCGATGGAGTCAATCTCTATACCCAGGAAGGAAATAACCGCCTTCGGGCCCTCTGTCTTGTCCTCTGCCACTGGAACCCCTAAATCTCGCATAACTGCCTTAAACTGTCCCAACAAATATTCACATTGCGAAGAGTGAACCGGACCGACGAACAGAAAATCGTCAAGATAATGCAAGAGGGAAGAAAAACCTGACACCTCCGATACGATCCATTCCAGCAATGAGCTAAAAACTTCTAAATAATAACAAGAAATCGAGCAACCCATGGGGAGGCACATATCGTAGAAAAATTCCCCCTGAAACTGACATCCCAACAAATGAAAACAGGAAGGGTGAACTGGGAGCAACCGAAAGGCCGATTGAATATCAGACTTAGCCATCAGGGCCCTAGGCCCTGCTTCCCGAACGAGATCCAGAGCCCGATCAAAAGAAGCGTATCGGACCCGACTATCCTCCTTCGCAATCCCGTCATTAACCGAAGCCCCCGCTGGAAAAGACAGGTGATGAATCAGCCGAAACACCCCCGGTTCCTTCTTAGGAACGAGGCCCAAAGGGGACACCCGCAAATTATCAAACGGAGGAAAGGAAAACGGACCCGCCATCCGTCCCAAGTCCACTTCTTTTTGCAGCTTAGCCGCCAGAATCCCTTCCCTACCCCGAATCGAGGACAAATTGTGCGCAAACGACGCCTCCCCAGACGGAGTAAATGGGATCCTAAAACCGTCGGTGAAACCTTCCCAAAGCACCCGCGCATCCCTATGCCTGGGGTACCGTGCGAGCCACGGAAGCAGTTTTTCCGCCCGAACCAGAGTCCTCCCCCCGAGGAGCGTCATCCTTAGATGACGTCCTGGGGAGGGGTTTTCCTCTTCTAAAACACCGAACTGCCGGGTGAGCCCCACCACAGTGGGAACACTCATGTTTAAATCGACAACTGTTGTACCACCTGCACTGACTCTCATTGAAGAGCCAGCAGATGCCCTTCTTGATCCCGGCCGACACTCCACCAGGAGCGCCGGCGGCCGAAGGAAAGGACGATGAGGCTGGACGGCACGGGGTCATGAGAAGTAACCAAAGGTTACCATCTTGCATGCCAAAATGCATGTGCGGTCGAACCGCCATTTTTTTTTTTTTTTTTAATTCTTTATTTTATTTGTGCATTGTAAGAAGAACATACGTTTGCACTGCCACGACAGCTGATGCATACAGATTCGTAAACATATTATAACATTGGTATGGCATCGATAACATAGCACATTTTTTGTTTTTAAGAGTCAAATTGTGTAACAAGTCGAATGTTGACCATGCTTATACAGTTCGAGCTACTGCACGTTTTTAAATCAAGAGATAACCCAGTAGTGATTTTTAGTAGTATGTGACATGTAGTTTAACAAAACATTGTGTAGACATGTGTGTAGATCAAGCATTGAAACTTATATAATATATGCAGTTTGACTAGTTGCTGATGTTCAGTTATGCAAAGGTTTGACACTCTGACTAGACAACTTGGTTAAGTAGGCTCAGACAATTCAAGAACATTGTAAGGGTTAATAACATTAGTAGACTTTCGTGGATGTGTGATTGGGCTATGTGTAGGTGCTGAATTATACTTAATTATGGCAGGTGCTATGACTTGAATGGCTATGCGAGATTTAAATTGTACTGCGGGGCTGGCGCTGTGGAGAGCTGTGTTGCGCAAGAAAACCCATCGGCTGAGAGAACATATGTGGCACATTAAAATGATATGCAGACAGATGCAATTAAACAAATTCAATTATACCGCTATCTACAGGGTTAGTCCGGGGGGTCAGAGGGGTTTATAACAGTTCTCAGGCAGAGAACGTTGCCCACAACCCTGCGTGGGTTTGAGACATGGGTGGCGTTCAAGCCTGTGCCACCTCGCTAGTCTGCAGTGTTTCCATCCGATCTCGTTTAGGTGGGGACAGCCATGTAGGGGTCGGGTGTGAGACCCTGCAGCACGAACGGGACTGTTCTGGTCGGGTCTCACGAGTGCCTTGGAGATGCTGCGTTCTCTTGGCCTGGTTGGACAAGGGAGTCCTGTGGAATGCCTAATGCTAGCAGAAGCGGTGCTGTGTCGATTAGGTCTCGGGTCTTGTGGGAGGCAGGCCCCTGCTGGACTGTGAGTGTGCGGGAGGGTCTCCATTGATATTGGAGGCCATGCTGTAGCTGATGTGTAAATATGGTAAATCGGCAGAGAGATGAGTTGTCCTGGTTCCACGGCATGGTGTATTGTGCTGTGGTCGGTCTCCTGGTCGTGAACCCTGGTGAGTAGTTTGCTTTAAAGTTTTCAACCTATGCCTTGTTGGGGCTGTGCTGGTCCCTGCCTTGGGTGCCGATGCTGTCGCGTTTCCCTGCGATGAGGCTGAGGGCGTGATGGATGCCGTTTGGGTGAGTCAGTAGGCAAGGCGCTCATACAGATAGCTTTATCACGGTTATGTTTTTCATGCACAACCTCCGCGGGCCCCTCTCACCGATGCTTCCCCCCTTCTTCATCCCCAGCCCGCTCGCCAGTCGGAAGGCGGGTTCGTTTGGGTAAGGGTGATGCTCAGCAAGGTGGTTCCGTCTGCAGACAGGAGAGGTTGCGTCGGCCATTGCGGATTTGCGGATTGCCGCCATTTTAGTGCCCTGGCTCGTAGCGCAGAACGCTTGTTGTAGGGCGGTGTTTCCCTCCGATGGGGACCGGGATAACCCCCCCGGTCCATGGGGGGGAAGAGAGGCCTGCGAGGCGCATCCCAAGGCTGTCGCCGGGCGGCCAGGTTCACAAGCAGGACGGCGGCCGTCCGTCCCGCTCTCCACCCTCATAGGCCGCAGGCCCCAAAGTCCCATATCGCTCACTGGGGGCTCTGGAACTCCCGATCTCAGGGACTGCGGTGGCTCCGGCTTCTGCCTGGGTGCTTAAGACGGCCTCTGGTCACTCAGATTGCTTTGATGGTGAATTTTTGTGCCATTGGGGACCAAAGTCGTCAGGAGCCTCTCTGGCCTGCGACCGGTCAGCATGGCGGTCAGGCCCCGCCCCCCCCGAACCGCCATTTTTTGTCTAAATTGCTGGTCGTATTTAAACCAGCATTGACCCCCATAAACTTTATAAGCCCCCCAAATTAAATCCAAATAAGAAAACAAAGACGGGGCCCGCTCTGGAAACCTCGTCGACAAAATACTAGCGTAAGTTGCAAATCCTTGCAACCAATTACCGAAGGTACGGGGGAGCTCCTTACCTTTTCCAATCTCCGTCGCCTCACCGCGTCGCGGTCTATCAGCAGATTCCCTATCAAAAGGGACTAACGATATGAGGTCCACATACTCACCCTTCAATATTTTCTCCTTCACCTCCAGCGATACATGCATCCCCAGGGGGGCTATGTCACACACCGGCCCCCCTGCAGTACCCTCCAGAGAACCCAACGGAGGGGTCCCCGTGGGAAGCGAAGCGTCCTGCGCAGTTAAGCCAACCTGCCCTAAGCGATCTAATACTAAGCGCAGCAATTTTATGACTTCCCCAGTATTCCCTTGTTCCAGCCCAGAGACCCCCTCTGCCCCTAACCAAGCGCGTGCGCACTCCAACTCACGGTTCTGGAGCAGGGGTCTCTCCATCAGCTCCACATCCGATCCATCCGTCAATACAGGTCCTGTGGCCAGCCTGCCAGCCTGCCCTCCAGGGGGCTGGCGGCTCACCCCCATGGTAGCTCCAGATCTTCTGGGGTGGGTGTGTGGAGGGGAATCCTGCGTCCCTCCCTCCTCTGTGGCTGCAGAAGCACCTTCAGGTCTCCTGGGGTGATGAAGAAGAGGGGAATCCTGCGTCCCTCTCCTCTCCCTGGTGGTCCCAAGATGCCCTGGCGAGTTCCTCCGCCGGCCTGCCTGCACCCGCTGACCATCTCCACTTTCGGGGGGCCAGCGGTGCTCCGTTCCGGAATCCCCGGATCCATCTTCACCCGGACTTCCGGGTTCGGCAGTGGCCTGTGACGTCTGCGCTCTTTGACCCGCAGACGTCACGTACGCGCCACCAGCGTTCCGGCATGCGGCGCCCCGCCTCTTCCGGCGTGCAGCCGCACGCCCTGACGTCACATCCGCTGCAGCCGGAAGAGAAGGGTGAGGACTGCGCGACCTCACCTCTCCCACAGCGCCATCTTGGGATCCGCCATCTTGATGGCCAGGCCCCGACCGGGCCATCCGACGCGTGGAACACCTCTCCCCGCTCCTTCTTCTTCCGGAAACCGGATTCCTCCGCAGGGGGCCAGCCTCGCTCGGCCCCGGACTGGTAGTAGTTGGTGGCACAGCCCTGGCTCTCCTCACCGGACTGGGAGACAATCTGGATGGCGGCCTGGAACGGCGGGTACGACGTCCTCTGGTGGGCCCCGACCCCTCTTGAGACTCCTGGGTGTTTTGGACGCTGTGAAGCAGTGCAGCATAGGACTCTGCGCCGTGTGTCCTCTGAAAGGCCTGCAAAATCGTGAGTAGAGCCTCTCTGGGCATGTCAGGGACATGAGCCATGATGTTAAGTTATTAACTGCAGTGGCAAAATTCTGGAACAGCAGTTTTTAAAACACTAACAGCAGTTTTTTTTTTTTTCTTTTAAGATGACCAGAAACAGCACTGCTAGGTTCCCTCAGCGTGCTCTCCAGTGGTCTGGTAAGTATTTCCCAGTGACCCCGGTCCAAGTTCATCCTAAACATTGTATCAATTTTTTGTCATCATGGCAACCTCTCCGGGCAGCAGTCATGCTCCCCCTCCTTATCCACTCCGGGGGTTGGCCTACTCTGGGAGGTCATATTGGGTATGTACGCAGAAAAGGAAGTTTCTAATTTTTATCAGAAACCTAAATGCTGCATGTGTGCAGAGTGTCTTATAGACAATGCATATGACACTACAGGGGCAATACAGTGAATGGTTACCCACATACCATACATTTTAAGAAACACCATGTGCCCTGGCGCCCACGCCTCACTCCCCAAGTCAAACTGTTTGTAATAGTTTGATTTCTTGGCTGAGGTCTCTTTGTCTCTTCTCAGCAGGAAATGAGAGTCGGACGCATCTACATTATAGAACCAGCTAAGCATTGGCAGTCCCAACATCGGGATGCTGGTTTGAGGCAGTAAAAAGGGGCAGCCATGCCCATAAAGTGTCCTGGTCCCCCATAGCGCAAGCACAACTAATTATTACAATAAAATATTAGGTACCACACAACATGTTAGAAAAATACATTTAAAAAATACTTTTCTTAACCAAAAAAACGAAAAAAAAAAAAAACAATATTGCAACTTATAGAACTCCAAATTACTATCTCCAAAGTTACAGAAGTTACAGCTCTCTCTTTTTTATTTTTTGGTTTTAATTCCCATAAAAAGCATACAGTAAGACACAGTAATGAAAGGTAAGGTAAGCTTGCACACAATCGTTGAGTTCACCTGCATATTTAGCGTACAATCTATGAATTGAAAAAAAAAATGTTCTGTTTGTTTAGTATAGAAGCTAAGCACTCGCGACTGAGTTTGAAGAGAATCATCCGAATTAACTTCACTGTGAGTGATCGGAGCATAAGTGAAAATGGCTTGAGATATAATACTGCATAACAAATATGTTGTGAAATTTAATGCCTGTAATAAATATTCACAGCTGTACTTCAACAAAGTATGACCACAATATGAACACAGTGCACCCCAAAAAGGTGAGTCAGGTAATGTTTGCTGTAGAGAGGTCCGGTGGGGACTGTCTTGGAATAAACTGCTTCGCTGTAGCTGGGTTCTACCTGTGAGGTGCTTGGTCTGCTGCATGGAGCCTCGTGCCAGAAAGTCCTGAGAGGGATTCAAGGTGGCCAGCAGGGCCTTCGCTTCTGTCATGTCATGTATCATATATTTATCTTTGACCTTGAGGACCAGGAGCATGGGCCCCGTTTGCCTTCGGTATTGAGTGTGATGTCTTATGAGCAAGGTTGCGAAAGGTGCTAATGGTTGTCTCCACACCAGAGTATAGCCTGAGAGGTCTGCGTAGAAAGTAAGGGCATGGACTCAAAAGTCATAGGGTGTGGGGTCTTTAATTGCTGCTAACACTGTGGCCTTGTCTTTGCTACTCTGAAGGCAAGCCTCCAGGTCCCGGGGAACCTCACGTGGAGACTTGGGCAACTTGGGGATACGAAAGAATCCTTCCAGGCCCACCGCCTTTCCCTGTCTCGGGGGTAACGGTGTGGCAAATAGGCATCTCAGGATATGAGGCAATTCTGCAGCTGGTTTTCATATTTGTTCTGCACTGCAACGTGTCGGTCATACGTTTGTTTGTGAAAATCCATGATCATCTGCTGTAGGGAGGCAATTTGTTGGGCCTGCTCTCCAGCAGTATTTTCCAGAACTCCCATCCTCCTTGACAGGCCTTGAATATCGGAGAGGATCTTTGCAGTGTCTGACAATATAGTAGTCTGGAGGTCAGTCATAAGTGTCTTCAGGACCGCTGTGTTTACCGGAGTGGTGTCAGAGCTCGCAGGAGTCGGCTCTGGAGGTTGTGCCACGGGCATTTCTCCTGCAGCCTCCTCGATGGAGAAGTCATCAGAGAACTCTAAACAGGCCTCAGGGTAGACGGCCATCTTGAGCCCAACCGCGCCACTTACTTGACATAGGAGATCCCTGATGTGCTGTTACAGTTCCTTTATATAGTGAAACCATCATGATTTGAACTTACTATATTTTTATTCCATTGCAAATCATAGATGTTTGCTTGAATTAGCCACTTTTAACCTGTAAAGAACCATTACTGCTATACTAAAAACACTAAAAGCACTGGATAATGGCAATAGCTGGTTCGCTTTAATGTGCTTCAGGAATAGCAGGAAGAGAACCATAAAGTGGGGTCTTGTTTCTTCTCTGTAATACTAATCTCTCTCAGACTGGAAACTTAGAGCAACACATTAGATGAGCATTATGTAAATCTACATTCAAGGGTAATGCATCATTTTTGGAAAAAGAGGTTATAAATGGAGCCTGCATTGCCTTATTCATCCAGTAATGAATGCAGAGCTAATCTAATTTCCCCAGTGGATGCTAAATCTTCAAAGTACTGTAAATGATAAAAAGCATATTTGCCTGGATGATACAAGTGCATTGTCTGCTATTTGCAAGTTTAATGACATATTAACATTTGATACAGCCACTACTACCATACTTTTTAAATCAACAATCCACTCAACACTAATCTCCAAACATTGAAATAAATACTCACTGTGATGAAAGCAACTTCGCCACTGGTTTTTGGAGGGGACTACTTGCCAGCCTTTTACCCTGTGACTATGGCCCCTTTAATTTATTTTGGCTGAGAGACCCTATTTGTGGCTATTGGGACTTTCAAACACGTGGTGGCGGCCATCTTGTTCGCATGGTCAAAAACTGCGAATAGACTTCAGCGGGACTTAGCCGCGAATGCCCTGCAACTATTTTCAGCATGAAAACCTCGCGGTTCCGGTTGGTCCTCCAGCAGCGCTTAGCTGCGATTCTATGGAACTGTTTTGGGCATGAAAACCTGTGTTCACCTGGACAAAAATATGACTTCCATAAAATGTTTTAACCCCTTATCTGATCTGGGTGATTTTTGGATATGTTGTTCACCCAGATGAGGGCTATCAGGGGATGTAACATCAGGATATGTTGTGTTTTGGGGTGCTTATGGGACTTTATAAAAAAAAAATAATAATTCTGCCTGTGGATAATTAAGTTAATGCATTAACTACCTTAATTAGGCAGAGGGGAGGGATTGTTTACTGTATGTGGGAGTGTCGTACTGTTAATTACTGTTTTGATTGATTTACGTCCCTTGTGTCCTTGTCCTCCATCAGGTCCAGTGGGTGTGCCATTGGCCTGAAAAACTGTATAAAAAGTTAAGCTACGGTGGTTGTGGGGTCTGCGGTGGTTGTGGGGTCTGGTGCGTGCTTATAGTCCTCGGCGTCAGCAAGGAAGCATCTGTTAACGGAGGTACCCAGTCGGGGGGCCAGGTGATCCGTTACACTCACTCATGTCTTCTTCATTTTGAGATTATTTTTTTGAGAGGGAGGTGTTGGGGGGTGTTTAACACAAAACAGCATCAGGTGCATACATTTTAGACCTGACATAATCGAACCCTAGGAAAAATATCTAAAACCAATTATAACATATATACAGACATTTTTTAACATATAATATAAAACAGAAAAATTGTTTAACAGATCCCTCCAATACTGTCCCAGTAATACTGACCTCGACCCTGCAAGAATGGTTGGGACTGGAAATTTGGAGCAATTTACACTCATACTGTGATGTTTAACACATTGACCTTGGACCCCTGAATTTTTTTTTTTTTTTTATTAGTATCTGACTTACACTAACATATAGTAGTTTTTTCTCTATAATTTGTGTACCGGTCATTCTTACTATGTCACTTAGTTCTTATAAATCCTGTAAGCTTATTTCACTAGTAAAGGCATTTTGTACAGTCATTCCCCTTCCCCGACTGTTTAGTTTCTTTTTATTTTAAGAATAAAGTTATTTTGTGCAGACATTTATTTTGTTTATTACCCTATCCTGATTTGTGGATCTCTTGTTTAGGTTCTAATTTCTCTGTTTTACAACAGATTAAGCCCGTACTGGGATAGTTGGTAGAGTGGCATCCTTTTAGTTCCTCTCGGGAGTTATGTTTGTGGTGTGTGTATGTATGTGTGCGGCCACTGAGGTCTACCAAAGCTACTTCTAATCAATGCCTACTGTATAAAGAGAAATAGTGGTTTCCTTAATGTGCCACTCTACTGATATGAATCTAATATGAACTTACTTATTATCTTGATTGAAAATCCGCTATGGCCTTGTTGTTGTGTAGAGGGATTATGAGGAGTGAACCCATTTTTTTATTTGAAGAATGATTATTGTTAGGCTGACATCACTCTTATTTCCATGGACAGGATCTGGCCCCAACAAAAACCAGAACAAAGCTTCAATAAGAGTTGGAATTTGGGGCTCAGTTCATTTGGTATGTACAAACAGATTAAACATAATAACTCACTTCCTCTTTTAAACCCTAGAGCTTGTAACTTTTTTTCTTTAATTCTTTGGTTTTGTGCATAACCTTTCAATCAATAGCATCTATGTGGCAGCAAGTGCGTCTATCTCAATGTAGTCTTTGTGACAAGTGATCAGTCATGGACAAAAGCGTACTATGTTCATTAACACATGAAAAACTTGCCATCCTTTCTTTGGATCAAAATGTATTTCATTTCATGTCTGTGGTTAAAAGGTCACATTCCATGCCACAGTATAATGCGTTACAAAAAATGATGTGTGATATCATTCATATATATTAAATGAGAACATGAAATTTGGCATCTTCTGAGTGGGTGGCAAAAGGCTGGTGTAAATGGTATTTAACTGGGAGCATTTATACATATACTAATAAAAAGTAACTGATATTACTGTGTGTCGATATATTTGAAAGTCAAGGTGTTACTTTATCTCAGCCATGAATGAATAAATGATAAAAACCTGTGGACACTTGTATATGGTTGGTAGTAGTATGCTGAGAATTTTTTTTTAAAAGACTTCTCCGCCAGTAGATTTTGTATTACTTAGGGGGTACTGGTAAGTGGAAATATCACCTTCTGGATTTTAGCACAGCCCTATATCTAACTGATAGATTTCATTTTATAATGTAAATGACATGTCAGACTGTCCTGGCACAGCCTGGCATATCATAAAATTAGGTCATGTCCTTCACCCACATAGTGGCATTTTTATGGGTGCCACGAGGGTGAATGCACATGTATGGCGCTATGGAAGGAATGCCTGCATATGCAGACACTTGTACACCCTTTTCTAAGCAGATATCTGAGCACGCCTGAAGCATCGTGCCTGGAGAGGTTGAAGTGATACAAAGTTAAGTGAGCAGAGAGTGTCAAACCAATCAGTCTTGACGGGATCTCCACTTCCAGCCACCAATCTACAAAAGAATACTTCCACTTCTTTTGTGCAATAAATCCATTTTATGCAATCTCCAAAAGAAAGCCTAGCAATATTTAAACCCAAATGACTCTTTCTCAAACCAATCACTGTTTCATACTTGAGAAAGTCATGGTCATAAAATGTCTTTAATTGTAAAATGTGTAAAAAGAATGTTGCATAGAATGCTGTTGACTAACTAACCAAGTAACAAGAAAGTGACTATTTCTACCTGCATGCCAGTACGAACTACATCTACACAGTGATCTACCGTTGGCGGCAAATAGTCCTAAAGAAGTAGTCCTAAAGTAGTGGGCATGTTATATTATTTTAACTTGTTGAGTTTGTTTCCACAGTTTTTTCTTTCTCACACTGGAAATGCCACATTGGAGACAGGTTCTTTTGAAGATTACTTTTTTTCTGGAGAAGATGGATCATTGTCATTCTTTCTGCCATCATTCACAAAATCTTTCAATTATCTTCTAACCAAAGAACAGGCAATGCAATGTAAGTCAGTACAGTGGCAGAAGGCACCAACTGTAAACGCCAAACCTCCTGACTTTACTTGCCTGGCAGAAGAGGAGAGGAGTACTAAGAACCTTGATTCTTCAAGGTGCAAAGTTCCAGAAAACTGGACGTCGCTGTCCATAATGGCTCATTTTAGCACTAGTTTTTGCAAACCCCATAGGAAAGTATTGATTCAATGCTTTCCTATGGGGAAGACCTAATATGCGCACCGTTCATGCTCACTAGGTTCGTCCTCTGCCTTGATGTTGTGGGTGGAGGAGACCGGTCCAATGCCAAGGGATCTTAACGTTGAAAACAGGTAAGTAAAATAAGGGTGTGGGCACAGAGGCAGAGGGACACTGTAGTGTTATGAATGCAGTTTTGTTTTCCTAACACTAAAGTGTTCCTCTAATATTTTGAAAACATTTTGTTTCAGATTTTATCTTAACCCCTTCAGGACCGGCCTGTTTTTGCGATGTTTGTACGTTAAGGACCAGAGCAGTTTTAACACTTTTGTGGTGTTTGTGTTTAGCTGTAATTTTCCGCTCTCTCATTTACGGTTCCCATACAAGTTATATATTGTTTTTTTCAGGACAAAAGGGGCTTTCTTTACATACCATTATTTGTATTATGTCCAATATTGTATTTAAAAAAAATAATAAAATATGGTGAAAAATTAAAAAAAAAAACATGTTTTTGGACTTTTACTTGAAAAATCTTTTACTTATCTACAAAAGCTAATGAAAAAAACTGCTAAATAGATTCAAAATTTTGTCCCGAGTTTAAAAACACCCAGTGTTTACATGCTTTATTGCTTTTTTTTGCAAGTTATAGGCCTATAAATACAAGTAGGAAATTGCTGTTTCAATATATATATATTTTAAATGTATCAATAGTGACCTTGTAACACCGTTATCTGTCATAAATCCCTGAAACACACCTAACATGTACATATTTTTTTAAAGTAGACAACCCAGGGTATTCAAAATTGGGTATGTCCAGTTTTTTTTAGTAGCCACTTAGTCACAAACACTGGCCAAAGTTAGCATTTATATTTGTTTGTGTGTTAAAAATGCAAGAAACGCTAACTTTGGCCGGTGTTTGTGACTAAGTGGCTACTAAAAAAGGCTGAACATACCCCATTTGCAATACCTTGGGTTGTCTTCTTTTGCAAATGGTATGCCATCATGGGGCTAATTCTCATTCCTTGGCTACCATACGCTCTCAAAGGCAACCTAACCAATCCGACAAATTTCAATTAAAAAAAAAGTAAAATCAAGCCTTATATTTGACCCTGTAACTTTCACAAACACTATAAAACCTCTACATGTGGGGTACTGTTATACTCAGGAGACTTCACTGAACACAAATATTAGTGTATCAGAACAGTAAAATGTATCACAGCAATAATATCCTCAGTGAAAGTGCTGTTTGTGTGTGAAAAATGCAAAAAACTTCACTTTCACTGACAATATCATCGCTGTGATATGTTTTACTGTTTTGAAACACTAATATTTGTGTTCAGCGAAGTCTCCCGAGTAAAACAGTACCCCCATGTACAGGTTTTAGGGTGTCATAGAAAGTTACAGGGTTAAACACAGTGCTAGCAAATTAAATTATCTGGACTTTCGGCCTGGGTTGGCAGGCAGGTCCCTCAAATTGCAATCATTAAAATTACTTAATTAGGTAAAAATATTACATAAATACACATGTAGAATTTTAATATATATACATATTTATATATTTGACGTCTACGTGTATATTTATGAAATTATTTATGTAATTATGTATATGGACATATGTATATTTCGTATTGTTTTTATTTATTTATTTATACATAGATATATATATCATTACATTCTAAGTATATTTTGATATAAATATTCATATATATATATATCAAAATACTGTTAGAATAAAATTGCATATATAAATATTTTTTTATAATTATTAAAAATATTTTTTATTTTTTGTTATTTATTTTTATTAACATATTATTTGTATTTTATAATAATATATATATACCATATATATAGCAATTATATATATTGTATATATTCGTGTGTAATTTAAATATAAGTGTATTTTTATATTAATATACGTATATATAAATATAAAAATACACTTAATATGACATTATATATATGATACATATACATATATTATATATAGATATAATACATGTATATATATCATATATATATATACACATATTATTATTTTTTTTTTTACACTGATTTTACACTGTTTTTTTTTTACTTTATTTTTTTGATTTTTCACTTGCAGGGAGACTGCCTGTCAGCACAGACAGTCCCCCTGCAGGCAGATACACAGACACCTATTGCGGTCATGTGATCGAGTGATCACATGGCCGCAGGGTCCTGATCTGCCGAGGGGGGACTGCCCGGGCAGACAGGCAACCCCCCTGGACCGGGTGGAGCACTGATCGCCGCCGTGGGACCGACGGCGATCAGGTAAGTAGCCCCAGACCGTTATGACGGTTCAGGACCGTCAGCGGTCCAAACGCATGTTTTACCGCTGACGGTCCTGAACCGTCAGCGGTCCTGAAAGGGTTAAATATTAAATCGTTTGAAAAGATTATCCAGAAATAATACATTACGACCGCAGGCTTCAATTATATAAGCTTAACAAATGATTCAATACTGTTCTAAACTTTCCCAATGCATTATTAACAGAGGTCACCATTAAAGTCTATGGGAATTGTTGGTTATGCATCAAAAAGAGACACTGGTAGATTGTGAAGAAGCATATTAGGCTTTACTTGTTTGGATAAACAGCAAACATTTAGAACATATCAGTTACTTCAAACAGGGTGTAAGGTAAAAAGGAAGAGAGACAAAGAGCAAGTGAAAAAATAAAGAACTTCCTTCCTGTGAGTGTGCCAACAAGTTCATATGCATATATAAACAGTACTCTGAACTGCACAGCGCCATCTACAGTTCAAGTGCTAAGTATACACATTATGCAGTACATAGTGTTGTATTTCTCAACAGGAATGTCTGTAGTTAAACCATTCGGAAAGGTTTTTCTAATAGTATTGAAATGTTTGGAAGTCTTAATAAATAGAGGCAGACGCAGTATTATCCATATAAATGTAGGCAATATATTCACATCTTATGCTCATATTCACAATTTTAAAATTGTATACAACTCAGAAATCTCACTTTCAAATAGCAAGGAACAAAATAAGATATAAAACATGAAAGCTAAAATGTGATTTATGTAAAGTCTAGTAGCAGCTTGGAAGTAATTGGCTTTTTTCTAATAAAGGTTATTAAGCTGATCTGTGTGAGAGCACATCTTCATGTTTCTTCAGAGTGTATCTATAACATACCCATACCCTAAGGGACTCAAATCAGGATAGCACAGCAGCAAATGATTGGAAAATCAAAACGTATGGTCCATTACTTGCGTTTACAGACCAGCATAATGGAGAGAGACCATCTCAATTAAAACTCCTAAATACTTACCAGAAAATTCAGGAGAGACAGACTTCCTTCCTAATTTGTTAATCAAACATGAGTAAAACATATGAGATGCAGCAAAGAACATGCATAAGCAATTCTAGGAGTCTTAGAGCATACATCTAGTATGTTATAATACAATTAATGTCATTTATGTACCCACTCAGATTACTGGAGTAGAATCAAAACATTTTAATAGTAAGAGTGTCTAATAGAGCCTATTCAGCATGATTGGAGATGCAGACTTATATCTAGGTGACAACATCATTTCAGGGAATTGTATAAACCATACTGATTTATACAGGGTTATTCACTAAAGGGAAAACTGTCTGGAATTCATAGTGAATATTTATGGAAACAATTGCTCAACTGGAAAAATTCTCCAAGTCTGCTGTTTTCCAGTTCAGGTATTTTGGCTTTAAATTTGGTATTCACCTTGAATTCCCATCAATTATCACTTTAGTAAATAATTCTCCTTTAAATAAATGTTTTCACTATTCTAAGAGGTGACAACAGATTTTTACAATAAGATTTTCTGCTACAATGCAAAATCACTGGGGATTAATTTTGAATTCCTGTCACTTCACATTTTAGTGAATAAAAAACAAACAAGGAAAAAAACAAAACAACACAAAACACTAAGCCTCCGATGAATACTATTTTGCAACCTGCTTTTCTACCTCCCCGTTACCTTTTGTGTCACTATACCCCACTCCCTCTAGAATGTAAGCTGATTGAGCAGAGCCCTCAATCCCTCTGTTCCTGTGCGCCAAACTCTTCTGGTTACAATTACGTGTCTGTTAGTCCACCCATTGTAAAGCGCTGCGGAATTTGTTGGCACTATATAAATAATAACATAATATTAATATGTCTAATGACCTTGATATGTCTAATGAACTTGATATGTCTAATGACTTTGATGCACCTACAGAACGTCTCTTGCTCAGACTCCTAGACTCCTATCCTTACTGTGCAACTCTCCTCCCTATCCATAGTCTGTGGCCTATCTCCCCTTACAAGTCTTGTTCTTCCAGTGTTTGTCTCCCTTAATATTTATTTCCTAACCTTACACAGTTTATAAAATATACACAGTTGCTTCAAAAACACTTACAGGAGCTGCTAACGGCTACCTCTCTTCCCTAAATTGCTGCTTATCTTATCTTTAAATATGCTCTACATACGTTAGATCAGAGGTGACTAAAAGGTAGATCTTTGATCTCATTGGAAAATTGAGCTCCAGATTGCCCCCTTGAGTCTGAAAAGTGCAGCAGCGCTACCCGAGTCAGAGAACTGGAAAACATAGATACCTATTGGTTATTTACTTGTAACAATGTCCAGTAAAAATGAAATGTAGGTCAGTACTAATTCTAGGCTATCAATGGTTGGCTAGTATCTATTCCCAGAGAGTGCAGCAGCCATATGAACTCACAGAACTGTCCTCTGCCAGCAAATACTTAGACATCGATATGCAAAGAGTTTTTAATTAGCTTCATAACCTCAATCATTACCCCTTGGTGCCTTGGCAGAGTGAATAATAGATCTTTATACAATGAAGCCAAGAAATGTAATTTACTGCTTTGAACAAGCGAACATCATTTGGTATGGGGTCAGCTTACATAGAGTGAAACAGCTCCACCTGCTGTTCAGTTAAGGGGACCACAAGTTCAATCATATCTATCCATTCTAATATGGACTAAACACATCAGATAGTATCTTGCATTTCGTCTAACACCAAAGTGATGTTTCTAAACTATCGGATGTTTAATTAAATGTAATATTTTTTTTATATTCTTTATTTTTGTTGTGCAAATATATACGTAACATTTTCAAACGCCACAACAGCGTATTTATACACAGACGGGTTAGACAGTGGCATGTTCCGTTGCACATTTTTATGGTTTACTAAATGAGCTGTACGTATCTGGTGAAGCCCAATGGTGAGAGTTGGGCCTATTGGAGGTGATGTTCATCTATGGGAAGAATAATACTGTAAGACGGGTGTATATCCCCCTTTGGGAGTATTAGAAGTGTGACGGTTCGAGGGCAGAGAGTCGTGTCTTCCCCCGTCCCCCGATGGCATGCTGTCCAGGTCCCTAATGAGGAATGGTTACCGGTCAGGGGACTCTTGCATTTTGCGGTTTTGCTCGCTTCACCTAAACTGCCCTGTTGCTCATGGTGAGTGGTTGTACGCCTAGCTAATGGTGGCCCTGAGGAGTGTCTGCTAGAGGTGTCCAGTAGGTGTGGGAGTGTGTGTTGTATCGGCCGAGCTGGGTATGAGCATATATTAAACTAGACGTTGCGTGAGTCAAGTATGAAAATTATAAACGTAAATAGTTTTAACTAAACTTTAAACATATAATCATTCAGGTCGTTGTTGCTGCATACGTGGCCTTGGAGGGTTGTCGCGGGACAAATTCAGTCACCAGATTCCATCTCAGCGGTACTTTCACGGAGGCCTGTGGCCCAGGTTGTGACATAGAGTCCTGGGAGAGTCCCAGAATTGGTAGTAGTGCTGTTGCCTCACGTAGGTCTGTGACCAAGTGTTTGTTGTCGTCTCTGAGTACCTGGAGTGTGTGGGATAGGTTCCAGCGATATTTTATTCCATGCTTCCAAATGATGGAGGTGAATGGGTGGAGGGTGCGTCTCCATGCTAGCGTGCCTCCCGAAATATCTGAGTAGAAAGTCAGGGTCATAGTCTCGAAGGTGTAGGGTGTATTTCCCCGCACTGCCGCCATTATAGCAGCTTTATCTCTGCTTTTGGTAAATTTGGTACCCTGAAGAGTCCATCCAACCCCACTGTTTTTGCCTGCTTTGGCGGGAGAAGAGCCACTATTAGGCATCGCAGTAGGTGGGGTATTTCTACTTCAGGAGTATTCTCTGGGATGCACCTTACTTTCATGTTGTTTCTGCGCCTGGTGTCTTCCAGCATTGAGAAGCGCCGCTCATTTGAGCCCTGTTGTTGTTGTAGCATCTGTACTGCCTTCTGGAGCGAGGCTATTTGTTGCATGTTGGCAGTGGAGGTAGTTTCGAGGTCCCCAATCTGGCCTTTCAGGCTTTGTAAATCCACTCTGATATCTGTAAGCATATTCCTCTGCAAGTCGACCAGGAGTACTTTCAGAACTGCAGTGGTCACCGGTGATGTGTCCGGGTTCTTTGGAGCCAGCGGGGATGGGCACGTCGTGGGAATTTCCTCCATCTCCCCCTCGATGGACAGGTCATCCGACAATTCAGAAAACGTGTCAGGGTAAGCAGCCATCTTGGGCCCGGCTGCGCCCTGCACCTGTCTCCGGATTTCTCCGATATTTAAGCCCATCCGCGGCTAGTCAGCTTTTTGTTTCTTTGTCTTGCGACCCATGACGCCCTCCCCTTCGCCGCGATGGTGGTTTTGGGTGCTAAGGTTGGTATTTTCAGATGATATTGTGGGATTTAACGCTTGTTGCAATGGATCTCGCGGTGGATGCGACTGCTCAGCTCAGAAGCTCGGTTCCGCCCCCATAATCTTTAAGCCTCAAATTTACCTTCACTTGTGAGTGCCCCAGTTTGTATAAATTGATCTAAAAGAGTGCTTTAGTGGTTATGGTGTTTGGAGTGTTTGTTTAACATTTGACTCAGAAATTAAGTTATCATTAATGCCTACAGTTGCAAGAATACAAAAAGGTTGAAGATGAGGATTGGTGATGCCAATGTGAAATATAAAGATCAAGGTCAGTTACTTGGCGCGTCCTAGAAAAGTTATGTGTTCATAAACAATAATTGTGATAATGCACATGCACTCAGTCTATGTACTCAAAACCAAGTGCTTAGCTGTCATATGAGTTATTAACATAGCAGAATCTGGTATTGATTGATAAAATATACACAAACAATTAAAAATATATACAAGTGCATAAGTGTCTGCAAATGACAACCTAATTTCCTACCACCCACTGATGTGTCTTAGACATGAGTTAAAGGGGCACTATCAATACCAGAACCACTACAGCTTAATGTCTTGGTACTGGTGTCTATAGTGTGTCCCTGCAGGCTTTTTAATGTAAATGCTGCCTTTTCAAAGAAAAGCACTGGGTCAGTGCTGCACAACGTGATTGATTCAATGCCTCTCTATTAGGAGATGCTGATTTGAACAGTACAGTGTTTTGTAGCGCATGAGCAATAGCCTCCTAATGCTTTCCTAAGGGAAAGCATTGGTTTGGCTGAAATCAGCAAAACTGACAATCTCAGCCACGGAGGCTGACACAGACAAACACATACTCACTGACACAGACACACACATACTCACAGACACACACACACATACTCACTGACACAGACATACTCACAGGCAGACACACACACATACTCACAGACACACATACTCACTGACACACACACACACACACTCACTGATACAGACAAAAACATACTGACACAGACACACACATACTCACTGACAGACACACACATACTCACCGACACACACACACACACACACACACATTTACACATTCTTGCACACACATACTTTTCATTATTGCTCCCTACCTCTGGGAGCTGGTGTGGGGATCTTCTGTCTGGAGATCTCCTTCCTGCTCCCACACGCGGTTTAGTGATGCCAGGTGCCGGAATATGACATCATATTCTGGTGCCTGGCTTCACTACAGACGGCGCGCGCGAGGGCGCAGTGAGGAGCAGGGACACTGATCTCCCTCGCTGCATCCACCGTCCCTTCCTCCCCGTCCGGGTAAGTGTTAGCAGAGTAGGCATCTGCAATGTGGGGAAAGCAGGTGCCTACTCTGCTATAACACCAGCATGTACTCACGGCTCGCCAAAGATGGTCCTCGTGGGTCGCATGCGGCCCGCGGCCCGCGAGTTTGACATGCTTGCACTATAGTGTTCTTTGTTTTCTATTTCATTCAGTTTTGTGCTGTAGCAGCTATGGTGCTAGGAGAGACCTTGTGTACCCCATTGTAAGGAGACAAACTGTATTAGAATGTGGGGTCTGCTAAGTCCTGCTCTCTACCTCTATTATATCATATGGAGACTAGAAGTTCCTGCAAAGGAGAGCTTCCAAGTCTCCAAAGGAAGTAGAGAAAGTAGAGAGCAGTGTTCATTGAGCCCCAGGTAAGAACTCAAAAGGTTCTGAAATGGCTTGTCTCTTTACAATGGGGGTACCAGGGCACTCCTGGCACCATAACCACCACAGTGGGTGTTCGTGATTAAACGGTTATGGTGCTTGCAGTGTTCCTTTAAATGCATATTAAAAAGAAAAATAATACATTAACATATGTCCTTCTGGCAATCTGGCATGAGAATAGCTACATGAACCCACTATCAGCTAGCATGACATCAGTATCATCTTAAAACAGCAAAACGGGGGGCGGGGCCGGACCGCCGAGCTGGACGGTCGCACACAAGAGCAGCTCCTGCAAACCACCGACATTACTGCTTTACAATAATGCCTTATTATACACAATCAGACCGCCAGCGATGGTGCCCAGAACACAGGGACTGCTGGACACCGGGAGAGGCTGGCTCAGAGAGCTACAGTCCCCGGGAGGAGATACTCTCGTCGCCACGAACGGGGCCTTCTCCAGCGGTGAGTGGGGCAGACGGCCGCTGCCCCACTATCCTGCACCACGGTTCCCAGCTCGAGGCGCACCTGCAGGTGGATCCGGACCCCCTCCTCCCCCCTTGGACCGGCGGGGGTTATCCCGGTCCTCACCCGGAGGCCCCTCTCAGGATAACGCTGAGGGAGCTGGAGGCCTGAGAACAGCTACCAAGATGGCGGGCGCCATGTGCGCGGGTGGCGGGAAGGAGACCTAAACCATCTCCACGCTCATGGGAGACAACGGAACCCCAACACCCTGGCCCTGTAACAAAAAAGGGGCGAACAACCCTACTCCAGCAGCCACACATGCCGAAGCTGAGTGGCACAAGATACCCCAAAGAGCGTAGTAAGGCAAACGCACTGGGGGGAAGACACATCGTCCCACGACAACTTCCACATGGGATGTCAGAACCAGCCACCGAGCGAGCTACGCCTGCACGAAGCACCTTACTGCCACTCAACATGCAACACCCCGAAAACAGCAAACACATGGGACCGAGGCCGAGCTCCCGACTAGACCTAACTCCAGCCTCCAGACAACCGACATTGGCAAGTCCCACAGCAAGGGAACACGGCAAGGAACTCAAAGGACAACGCGGATGGACTATGCCAGGTTACCTGCTCTGACGGACGCTTGCAACCTGATAATGAGTACTAGCAGAGCAGGTATCGGTTAACCATTTCACTCCTCCGGTTTGTCTGGACTCGGAAACACTATACAGTCAGCCCTGTCTCACGGCAGACACCTGGGAAACCTCCATGATACATCAGGGTGACAGATCTACTACAGCGACCTACTTTGATTTCTTCTGTGACATGTATTGTATTGTATTATCCTGTGTAATTACCGTATGACACTCATATGCACACACCCGTATAATTATTGCTACCCTACAGGCAACGCATAACCAGCACACCGCAACCAAACTGCAGCATGTCATAAAACAACATAGCGAGAATGTCCACTTGTAATGGGGTCCTAGCTTTAAACAGCTTACCTTACACGTCAAGCATCGTAACACACCACACTGTCACACCAAGCGACAACGACTTTAATATGTACGCACATATCCTAGCGTGTTTATCATAATCCACTACTGTCTTATAGCTCGTTAATTTCAAGATGAAAATAGAAAACTGTGCTGTTTAATCTGCCACGTTTTGTGATGATCTGAAACTGCTTGCAGCAGCTGTCGTGGCTCTGCATGCTCATTGTCAAACCATGCACAAATAAAATAAAGAATTTAAAAAAATAAAAAAAATAAAAAAAACAGCAAAACAAGTTCAATTACACACCAACATTTCAACAAAAAGCAATCATACAGCAGCGCATGTATGGAAACTTTGCATCATAATCAATCTTCATAGAACAATGATAAAATAAGCTATTATAGCTGTGGCTTCTTTACTCAGCAATGTATTCTACAGCATGGCCCACTGGCGTTTTATTAAAATAAATAATATATTGCAATGCATAACCTGGAGACCTAGAAATCAATTCTAATTTCCGGCTTTAAAGGCTTGGGCTATACTTGTGCAACCACTGTTAAAGCCATAAAATAGGAAATGAGCTATTGACATTTACCCCCAAGTATGAATTGCAATGCTTATGTATTATGTCAGTATAAAAGTTATAGTCCAATCCCAAATTTACATTTATACCAGTAATTTGATTCTTCTGGGATGGGGGCTTTCAACCAGAACTTTTCTCAAAATTACTAACACAAATAAAAAGTGGTGACTACGGAGATGCAGTATATTACCAAGCTTATGACTAAGTACTTTGCATTTAGATGAAAATTAAATTTTGCATGGAAATGATGAATGAAACAGTGACAACAAATCTTTGCTGATGTTAGCTACAGATTTTGCATTAGGCAGAGGAAGCACCTGCCCTCAGTCCCTGTCCTGTAGGGGGCCCCTGATTTCAGCACTTATTCTATGCCTTTTTGGAGCCCAAGTAGGCTGATGGGAAATATAAGAACCAAGAGCATTGGACTGTGTCTCCTGCAGAGCAGCTGAGAGAACTATAGAAGGTTTAAACTCAGTGCCATCCCAGCTCCTCCAGTGTCTGTGAGTGAGGCTGGACAGGAAGTGGAAAGGCTCACTTCCCATCTGCCCACTAACAACCTCTCACACAGGAAATGCCTTGCAGGAGGAGCAGGGACAGCTCAGCTACTGCATCTCTATTATCAAACATATGAATTTTAGAGAACTACAGAAAACATAAGAGAGTGTGTATTTTACAAAACAACTCTTCAAAAACTGTGTCAGAGAGCACCAGCAGCAGCACAGTAGAGATGAGAGAAACAGCCAGAATTATTTATTGCAGTAGCTTTGAACAGGCAATTGAAAAATGGAGAGAGAGAACAGACAAGTTTAATTTACACAAAGCCAGCATAACGTGTTGGGGGACTTTTAACCTGCATGTGCGTCTCAAACAGGAGTAGGATATATGTGCTATTAGCAAATGTAACACTCATTGATAACATGGTTAGAGGTCTTAGCAGGAAACAGGTGTAATGGAAATAATTTAAAATATGAGCTGTTAACTGAATTAAGAGAAGAAACACTTAATAGTACAATATGAGTCAGATTGTTAGAAAACTGCAGTTTAACCCCTTAAGACCGCAGCCAAATGTACAAGTTGTGATCCAAAAAAACGTAAACAAAACCTGGCATTTGCGCTATATGTCTGTCCAACCATAATTCACCTTTCATATTAAATGCACCCCCCATTATTATATATCATTTTATTCAGGGGAAACGGGGCTTTCGTTTAACATCAAATATTTAGGTATGGAACATAATTTAATATGAAAAAAATATTTTAAAAATGGGAGAAAATAAGAATTTTAAAAAAAATTTTAGTTCTACGTGACATTCTAACTGTGAATGTCATAATACTGTTTGCTTTTACTGCAATACAATACACATATTTGTATTCAGCGATGTCTCGCGTGTAAAACAGTACCCCCTATGTACAGGTTTTATGGTGTTTTGGGAAGTTACAGGGTCAAATATAGCGTGTTACATATTTCAGTTTTTTTACATTGAAATTCGCCAGATTGGTTACGTTGCCTTTGAGACCATATGGTAGCCCAGAAATAAGAATTACCCCCATGATGGCATACCATTTGCAAAAGTAGACAACCTAAGGTATTGCAAATTGAGTATGTCCAGTCTTTTTTAGTAGCCACTTGGTCACAAACACTGGCCAAAGTTAGTGTTAATATTTGAAAATGCAAAAAACTAATTTGAACGCAAATTTTGGCCAGTGTTTGTGACTAAGTGGCTACTAAAAAAACTGAACATACCCTATTTGCAATACCCTGGGTTGTCTACTATTGCAAATGGTATGCCATCATGGGGATAATTTTCATTTGCCAGATACATTTCATTTGTCACAAACACTGGCCAAATATTAGTTTTTTGCTTTTTTCACACAAAAACAAATATGAACGCTAACTTTGGCCAGTGTTTGTGACTAAGTGGCTACTAAAAAAGACTAAACATACCCCACTTTCAATACCTTGGCTTGTCTACTTTTTCAAATGGTATGCCATTATGGGGGTAATTCTCATTCCTGGGCTACCACACCGTCTCAAAGGTAACATTACCAATCTGGCAAATTTCAATTTGAAAATGTAATGTTCTATATTTGACCCTGTAACTTTCCAAAACAACATAAAACCTGTTAATGGGGGGTACTGTTGTACTCGTGAGACATCGCTGATTACAAATATGTGCATTTTTTTGCAGTAAAACCTAACAGTATTATGACATTCACAGTTAAAATGTCAGACGGAAATGCAAATTTAAAAAAAAAAAAAAAAAAAAAAAAATCGGGGCGGAGCCTGACTGCCAAGCAGACTAGACGCACATGCCGAGAGCTCCTGAGTCTGGAGCCAAGATTCAGGGTTTATTGCCCGACTGCCTGATCACACAGCCTGCTGGACACAATATTCGTGACGAGGAGACTGCATGGCACACGGGGATACCAGTCACTTGGCTCTCCGGTGCTAGGCGGACCAAATCGTGACCAGCGGCCTGTGCGGGTGGGAGCCGAGGAGAGACGGCCGCTCTCCCGGTTCTCTGGCCGACAAGGAGGCACTCACAAATCACCTCTCCTCCCCCCCCCCCGTGGACCGGTGGGGGTTATCCCGGTCCTTGAGGACGCCCTGTGAGCCCTGCAAAACCACCACAATACACGGGACAAGAGTCACCCAAGATGGCGGCCGCACCAGGCTCCGCAACACGAGGCCTGTCACTGACACAACAAGCCTCAGCAGGCCCTAAGACAACTACACCGGACACCCTAAGAGCTATATTTGAAGATTTTTGGGCCATGCTACACAACCGAGCAAGGCAGGCAGCGGAGCCCGGCAGGGCACACCGTGCTAGCAACAGGAAACAGCCGGGGAAGCCTACTAGGGGCCAACAACTACCCCGCACCTACCCGACAGCAATACAGAGCCGAAAGCTGCGGAAGCGAAACTACTGGCGGAGAAAGCGAGCCACTTATAACCGTCCTGCCCACCGCTGCAGCGAGGTACCAAACCCCAACGTTTTACCACCTGCTCCAAGCCACAAGGTGATACCCATGAGGCCATCCCCTAGCCGCCTCCCTTGCCGATCAGGGCTAAGCATCCACTCACCAAGCGGAAGAGCCACGGACTGGCAGACCAACGCCAGGCTGGACACTCCGGTACACCCAATGAAACACCACTGTGAAGCACTCGCTGGACACTGGCAACCAAGCTACGGCGGCCTAACACAGAGGGGCATCGGCTGAGTAGCCCACTGGGACTTTACATACCCTGGCAGGAATCACGGCACCCGAAACCCGACACAGCCCTACTCACCTCTATCTTTTTGCAATGGACGCAATCCAGCCCTTTCTGCAACCATCCAGGTCTGCTACCTGCAAGAACCGACACGGTGTCCTCACATCTGACCGTTATGTATATATTATCTCTCTTGCTCTTATCATGCTAATGTTTTTCTTTTTTTTTTTTTTTTTTTTTATTATTATTTTTTTTATTTTTTTTTTTATTATTAGTACATACTGTATAACTCGTTTAAGCTCTGGTACTAATGAAAAGTCTGATGATACAGCGACATGTTAAAGCGTCACAGGTTAAAGCGAAACATTCTTAAGCGACACGTGTTAAAGCAACACATACTTAAGCGACACAAGTTAAAGCGACTTATGTTAAAGCGACTAATGTTAAAGCGACTAATGTTAAAGCGACTATTGTCAAAGCGACTATTGTCAAAGCGACTATTGTCAAAGCGACTATTGTCAAAGCGACTATTGTCAAAGCGACTATTGTCAAAGCGACTATTGTTAAAGCGACTAATGTTAAAGCGACTAATGTTAACTTGGACATAGGATATGTCATTTTTACTAACCCTTATTTGCTACGGTTATGCATAAATTCACACTCATACTTTACTTTAAAAAAAAAAAAAAAAAAAAAAGAGGCAATGCTAATCTGGAAATGTGACACAATACTGTTGTATTTATCCGAAGCTGTAACCTATTAGAACATTATCCTTGTTTTCTCTTCTGTAACCTATCCCATATGCCTTCAATAAAAAAACAGATTGACAAAAAAAAAAAAAAATTTTAAAAAAAATCTTATTTTCTCACATTTTTTTTACTTTTATTCATAATAAATGATGTTCCATATATGAATAGTTAATGATAGATTAAAGCCCTGTTTCTCCTGAACAAAATGATATATAATAAGTGTGGGTGCATATAATTAAAACTACGGGTGAACAGACATATAGCGCAAATTCCAGTTTTTGTTTACGTTTTGTTTTGATCAGAACGTGCACTATTGACTCCGTCCTGAAGGGGTTAAAGTCCCTTGGCTTGCCTGTAATATTTTTTAACTTGTTGCTGTATTTTGCTTGTGTTATTTATGGGAGCTGCAGTTGCTTAGTAGCGTTGAATTTGTGTGCATATGAGTTGTTACATTGTATATGTTCAGTTTGTGCTATTGCGTATGATGTGGGCTGTGTATGGGGGGCTGATTGTGGAATTGCATGTCTCGATGATATGACTTTGTGTGTTTGGTATGTATATGTGAAAGGCTGCTTGTAGGGTTGTGTGCACATTTGTGGATTGTCAGTGGTGTTGTGTTTGTGGGGACTGTGTTTGTGTGTGGGCTATTTGTATTATTATATGAGGGGAAGCTTATTGCAGCTCTATGTATAACTAGCAGTGTTGGTTGTTTCCCTGGGGTCCAATGATAACCGGGCTGGCCAGGTACAGGTTAAGGGCAGAAGCCACAATAGCTGCTGTGGGCTGCTCTACTCCAGTGCAGATTCCCGTTCACAGGTGCTGGATCACCTTCTCTAAGTACTGCAATGCGTACATTTAAGATTGTCCCTCACCACCTGCAATCACAGCTCAGATATCTGAAGTTCCACTGGGACTCCTGATAGGCCATATCCCATTTAGCTCTGAGAGCCTTGAGTGTCATGGATTGCACACGTTCCATGGGTTGCTGAGCCCTGTTATAGAGCATAGATGGTATTGTGATCCAGTTTTAGGTCATTTATTATTCTAGGAACCTGTCACTTTTATTAGCATTCCAGTACCTTGTTATTTTGACTTTGTCACTCCTTTGTAATAGTCGACATCTTTCTGTCTAGGAGGTTAAATCACCCCATTCCCTGTCATAGCTTTTCTAAGCCTTTAAATCACTTACTGACTTTTTAAGTCTTATTCACTATTATTATGATAAAGTCATTTATTCATTCATTTGTTTGTTCATGTTTATCTAAATTAGGGTCTTGCTTTGTCTAATTTGCCTAAGTGGGCATATAAGACCAAAGTTGTCTAAGATTTTTTTTATATATGACCTTAAATCAAATGTCCATCTATGTACCCCCCCCCCCCCCCCATCTCTTAGCCCATCTGACCCTAATATACATCTCTCTCCCACAGTCTGATTTTTAAACATACCCAGCCCAGCATAGAACTCAGAGCTCCATCAGCTGTTCCATGGCCATTTGAAACAGGTAGCCTTCTGGAAGACTCGGTTCCCTCCCACCCTACCCCTCGCCCACCCACCCCATGCTTAATTCTACATTTATAGATAGTCTCCCACACAACTTTCAATCTCTTGAAATTGACAGGTACAAACACTGATCATCACACCCTTCCAATCTCTTAACTCTTTAGAACACATACCCTCTCTCCCTACAAATAGATATCTCACACCAATACTATATTCTTTTTGTTTTCACAATTTCTGTTTCAGTTTCACTTTCAACTACACACCTCATACCACTAACATGAATCCAAATATAACCATACTGCTATTCTTAATAATCCTCTTTTCTATTCAATTCTGTTCACACCACTACCAGCATAAGCACACACCTCAAACTGGAAAACAAATTTTATTACATGACAGGAGGCTTCGTATTTTGCATATCTCTCTTTACTAAAACTCCATAGCAGTAAAGAAAGTGATAACAAGAACCAATCAAAAAACAGTAGGAGGTATAGTATTCCCAGTGAACAGGCTCCTCCCCCTCTTTCTTTACTGCTCCATCAGCAGACAGGTCAGAATATTGAGCTCCTCATATTTATTCATTATTGATTTTACTTGACTTTGTTAACCTTGTTATTTTCTGTTTTCACTCTTATTTCTTATTGCCTCACTTTGCTTATACCTTATTGCCTCATTTTCTAATTTTTTCCAAATTTGTTTGGGGCTCCTTTATTTACCTTTGCCCTTCTTACTCTGGGCACCCTGATATCCCTCCCGGTTTCCGTTTTATTCCGGACATTTTCGCCGTTTTTTCAGTCCCCTTTCACTAAGGAATCCTTGGCTACACAACCCTTGCCACTCCCAGCCGCCTAACCGCGCGTTCAGTGTGACGGCGGCCATCTTGGATCTCACAAATCGCGAGACCCGCGGCCGCCATTTTGGAGCCTCACACACACTCGATTGCTGAGATCTGCATCTACTCGGCCCCCCCAAGGTAAGCATATATATTTATATCCTTTTCTGCTCAGGTTTATGTTAATCCGCCTGTTGTCACATCCAGTTGCTCATTCATATCCCATTACTGTTTCAGATTGCTATCAACTCACATTGCTCTCATCCAGGCAGGGGTCCCCACAGACAGTCTCTGTTACTCCTGTGGTATATGTGCACTATAGGGCTCAATACCCTGTGCTCCTTGGGGTGAAACCCCATAAAGGTGAATGCCTATCAGAGCTCTACTGTTGTAACCTCTGTATACTGGGTGCTGCCCAGGCTGCCTATCAGAGCTCTACTGTTGTAATCTCTGTATACTGGGTGCTGCCCAGACTGCCTATCAGAGCTCTGCTATTGCAACCTCTGTATACTGGGTGCTGCCCAGACTAAAAACCCAATACTACCCTGCTGGGGTTATATCTGGTACTGCTGGTACCATAACTACCGTAGGATACTCTCCTAACGTTGACCCCTGCCTTACTGCCCTCTTAACAGTGCCAAGTCCTTTCCTAACATTATGGAAGACTCACAAACTACCCCAGTGGATTTTCAATCCATGGTTAATGCAGCAGTGGCCGCATCTATGGAAAAGGCCCTATCACACATGATGGCCGCTCAACCAGAACGCTCCAAACCACGCCACACACGCCAAGACACTGAGTCTGAAGACTCTGAAACCCAGTCTAAAGACGACACCCGGGCTAGTAAACGCCATTGGAAAGGGGAAACAGACCCCAAATTGAACAAAGGCAAAAGACCCACCAAGCGGAGCAAAACGACAACATCTGTCGCCCCTGCTCCTACCCAAGTTCTATCCTCAGAGGAGGAAGAAGATATCGATGGCACTATGGCCATCTTGGATGAATGGCAAGCTAACGCGTCCCATTCTGACGACGACGCCTGGGACTCAAGATCTAAACCCTTTCATGCAGGGGATTCAGACTCTCTCGCTGCAGAATGGCAATGGACAGGGGACAACACCCTGCCTCAGGACGAAGCTATCCTGGACCCCATGGGCCAGACACTCTTCGATCCACGTAACATCAGACACCCCCGCTCGACAGACTGGACACCACCGGAACACCTGGCTAAGTTTATGCACTTATGGATGCGTAAACCCATGGACAAGGTAGTTCGCAACCGACTGAGATCGGAATGCCCCCGCCCTTCCCTACCAGATCAAGTAGCCATGACACCTGAATTTGACCAAGTAATCACTACTTTCATGAGTAGAGGCGGTCACAACCCCCGCCGCGGAGTGGAGAGGGGATTCAAAGGAGTCCAAGACAAACTCTTGGATACCTCCGGACCCCTATCACGCATCATGTACCTAGTAGACGATGCTTTCCAACGGGCAGACCAATTCGACGCCGACATGGTCAGGGAATGGGCTCATGATATCCGCGAATGGGCTCAACGCGGCTTTTGTTTCCTCGGAAACGCAAATGTGGCCCTCTCATCTGAGAGGCGTAAGGCAGCACTTCTCCGAATAGACGTGAAGTTGGTGGATTTGGGCACCAAGGAACTCGGACCTCTGGCACAGGGCAAGTTATTTGGAGACCCTTTCCTAAAGGAATTGAATCGCCACGTCAACGTCTTCACCTCGTTGAGTAAAGCCCAGACCTCAATGAGGAGGGTTTTCAGACAATACCCCACTAGGGGTGTTTTTGGACGGGCTGGCCGCCACAGGGGCCGTGCTGCCAGCCGTTTCTGGCCATCAGGCCCCCGATCCTCAAGACCGCAACCCTTCTACCCAGAAACGGGATACCGCCAGCCTTTCACCTTCTCAAGAGGCTCAGACAGAGGACGCAGTACCCGAGGACGTGGCAGATCCCGATTCACTCCAGGTAAGCTATCATCTACCTATGACCATCTTGCATGCAGGTCGTCTCTCTCTTTTCTTTCAGAACTGGACGACCATTTCGTCAGACGCTTGGATACTCCAGACGGTACAGGGATACATCATAGATTTCGTGAGCACACCTTACCAAGAGTCCCCACCACGACCGATCAACTGTTCGACAGAGGACTCAAAGCTCATCCAAGCCGAACTTCAGGAACTCTACAACAAAGGGGCGATAGAACCCGCCACAGACACCGGAGGATTCTTCAGCAACATTTTCTTAGTGAAAAAGAAGACAGGAGACCTCAGACCGGTCATAAACCTACGTACACTCAATGCTCACGTGGTCTACCGCCACTTCAAAATGGAGGGAATCCACCTTTTATGGGACCTCCTACAAGACGGCGACTGGTTCACAAGATTGGACCTCAAGGATGCCTACCTGTCAGTACTGGTACATATCGACAGCAGATGCTTCCTCTGCTTCCTGTGGAACGACCAACCATGGCAATTCACTTGCCTCCCTTTCGGCCTCAGTTCGGCCCCATGGTGTTTCACCAAACTGTTGAAGCCGGTAGTTACTCATCTGCGCGCAAGAGGAATTCGCTGCATTATATACCTGGACGACCTCCTAATCTTCTGCTCCGTCAAGTCAAGACTCAGACTACACACACGTTTTGCCATGGAACTCCTAGAATCCCTAGGGTTTACGATAAACCATCAGAAATCCGCTACAATTCCGTCCCAAACCATACAGTTCCTGGGTTTCGAAATCGACTCGGTCTCCAGCACGCTCCGACTACCGACGACCAAGATCGCAGCGATTCGGAAGGAAATCCGCAAGACGATCCGATGCCAATCAGTTCCCCTACGCAATCTAGCTCGAATCATAGGCCTTCTCTCGGCATCCATCCAGGCCATCTTCCCGGGCCCGCTCCACTACAGGGCGATGCAACGCCTCAAAGCATCCTTCCTCCGCCGGAACCCCACTTACGATCAACCCGTACCAGTGACGGCAGAAGTCCGGGAGGAACTTCAATGGTGGCTGGACAGCATGCAGGCCTGGAATGGCCGAGCTATCTTCGGCGAAACCCCAGATTTCGTACTGGAGTCGGACGCCAGCCTTTGGGGTTGGGGTGCCACGAGCGAGGATGTATCAACAGGGGGAACCTGGACTCCACAGGAACTCAACCTACACATCAACTGCCTCGAACTACTGGCAGGCTCCTTCGCCATACGCAGTCTGGCAAAGGACAAATCGAATTGTTGCATTCTCCTCAGGATGGACAACATCTCAGCCGTCCGCTACATCAACCGCTTAGGCGGAGCCCGCTCACGACTCCTATCCGAACTCACGAAAGAGGTGTTCGACTTCTGTCTCCCACGCAACATTTCCCTCAAGGCGGAATACCTCCCAGGGGAGACGAATTTAACAGCCGACTGGTTCTCTCGACATTGGAGAGACGGCAGCGATTGGATGCTGGATCCAGAGATATTCAATGCCCTCTCGAGAAGGAGAGGACCCTTCCATCTAGACCTCTTTGCATCCCGCAACAACAGACAAACGCCAGACTTCTTCAGCTGGCTCCCGGACCCAGAATGCAGTGCAGTGGACGCTTTCCTCCAGACCTGGCCCCCCTTCGGCGCCTACGCATTTCCCCCATTCGCCATGATAGCGAGGACTCTCCACTATCTGAAGACACACCAGATCTCTCTGCTCCTGATTACCCCCCTATGGCAGAGTCAACCGTGGTTCCCGGACCTGCTAGCGCTATCCTACGCAGATCCGCTCTTACTACCGTCCCATCCGACTCTCCTCAGGGATCCGAAGGGGAACCCCCACCCGCTGATAATGGAAGAGAGACTCTCCCTGGTGGCTTGGACTCTTTCCGGGGCACCTGGCGAGTCAGCTAACTATCGCAGACTGCTAGGGACCTCTTATGGGAGTCGTGGGCACCGGGGACGAGACTATGCTACATCTCTGCTTGGACCTCCTGGTCCTCTTGGTGCTTGGAACGGGACCTCAATCCACTTACGGCACCTATTCCCACCGTCCTGAACTTCCTGACGTCACTTTTTACAACAGGAAAATCGTATAGGACCATTAACGTAGTCCGATCAGCGATCTCAGCGGCCCATATCCCCATCCAAGGAATTCCGGTGGGCAAGGATCCTATGGTATGTAGACTACTGAGGGCCATGCAACTCAAACGCCCTCCGGACCCCAAATACAATCAACTATGGGATGTGGACCTCATCCTCAACTTCTTAAGAGAATGGCCGCCTAACGACAGACTCTCACTCCGCCAACTTTCAGCCAAAATGACGGTGTTGCTCTGCCTAGTTTCCTTTCGTCGGGTATCTGACGTTAGAGCCTTCGAAGCCAATGCCTTCTCAATGGATCCTGAAGGGGTGACATTCCATGTCTCCCGACGCACCAAATCTAACTCTACCACTATTTTTTACCCCTTTTTCCTCACGGAACCCCAATTGTGCGTGGTCGCAACCTTACGCAGCTACATGACGGCTACCGCCTCTCTCCGCCCGACTCCGGTCAACTTCTGATCTCCTATGTCAAACCTCACAATCCAGTTTCCTCTACCACTCTCGCTAGATGGGTACGCTGGATCTTGTCACTAGCAGGCGTAGACGCCTCTTTCGGGGCACACTCGGTGAGAGGCGCGGCTGCTTCTTCGGCCTTTTCAGCCGGAGCTTCACTATCAGATGTCCTACGCTCAGCTGACTGGTCCCGCGAATCCACTTTCCGGACCTTCTACTTTAGACCGAACTCCTGCGCGGCTTTTTCCTTATTACATCAGCGTTAAAAATGCAAAATACGAAGTCTCCTGTCATGTAATAAAATTGAAGATTATGCTAGCTTTAGTGTACTAATAATCTTAATTTTAATAAAGACAGGAGGCGAGTATTTTCCCACCCATACCCACCCTTTCGGTCTTCTATATTTTCTATACTGTCCTTCTCCTATTCTCCTATCTTCTACTAGGATCTAGTCTCCGCTCTCCCTGCATATTCGACTGTTCTACGCATTCTGTAAATATCTTAAGTCATGATTGTTGTGCCCTATGGTTCTTTAGAAGGAAATGTATGTATTACCGATATATTACTAGTTAATTATATAATATTACATAAAAATACTGTACGAAAGTCTCCCATGCTTTCAAAGTCTCTCGACTAGTACCTAACCTATTCCACACTCTCGTTTCAGCGTAACTCAACGTGGACCTCCAACTATCGCTACGTGGATTATCCCAAGTTTATCCTAACTGGTTTGGATTGATTCCCCAAGTTTCCCCTACACTCCACATGGATGGTCCTAAGACTCTCGGATTTATCCTTCTGTTACAGATTGGTTTTCGAATCAACATTATTTGAACTTTGCCGTCTGCGATGTCGCTAGTTGAAAGAGGGGGAGGAGCCTGTTCACTGGGAATACTATACCTCCTACTGTTTTTTGATTGGTTCTTGTTATCACTTTCTTTACTGCTATGGAGTTTTAGTAAAGAGAGATATGCAAAATACTCGCCTCCTGTCTTTATTAAAATTAAGATTATTAGTACACTAAAGCTAGCATAATCTTCAATTATCATACACCATGGCATGCTTTGTTCCTGTAACTTATCTGCTGAGTGCTGGTGGAGAGTTCTAAAAAATAGCCCTCCTACCCCCACCTCACAAAATTATAAAGTATCCCATTCACTATATGCCCAAACAAAAATGATGTCCAAATTCCTATTCCTTATGTTACTTGCCCTTGCAAATGATGTGGAGTCTAACCCTGGTCCCTCAGCTAATTCTAGTCCTAATCTCCCCACTAAAAAAGGCCTCTCTTTTGTGCACTGCAACATCCGTAGTTTACTCCCTAAACTGGATGCACTGCAAGCCTGGTGTTCCCATTACAAACCAAAAATCATTGTGCTCTCAGAATCTTGGTTAACGACTAAAATACCAGACACCGCCATTGCAATACAGGGGTATTCATGTTTTAGAAATGACAGAGCAAAGAGAGGAGGAGGCATTGTTATTTATGTTGACAATTCCATAAAGTTTACCCCTTTACAAAACCTTAGTCCTCCTGCCACCTTTGATTTCCTTTCTGGCACAATTGAGATCCCGTGCAGTAAATCAATCATTGTTGCAGGAATCTACCGCCCACCTAGCTCCCCTGTGCATTCCCTTTCTGACATAGCCCATCTCCTTAGTGAAACCATTGCTCAAAACCCTAAAAGTGAACTGTTGGTCTTTGGAGATTTTAATATTGATTGGCTGAATCCTAAAAATAATAGTTGTTGCACGCTTTTTAAGACTTTGCAGCTAACGCAATTAATCTCCTCCCCAACTCGCATAAACATTAAAAGCCTTAACCATACCCTGCTAGATTGGATTCTCTCCACTTCTCCTGATAGAATCCAGGAGGCCGGTGTTCTCCCAAACACTTTCAGTGATCACTGTTTAGTGTACTGTGTGCGCAAAATAAAGGCTATTAAATCCTCTCCCAAGGTTAAAATAACTAGGTCCTTCAAAATTTTTTATCTTGAATCCTTTCTAAAGGACATCAAGAACCTCCCATGGCACAGATTAAACATTATCCCAGATCTAGACTGTGCTGTTGAATTCTTTCAGTCTGAACTCCTACAAATTTGGAATCTGCATGCCCCGCTGCGTAAGTTGAGGGTAAAAGGAGCACATATGAACTGGATCACTGCTGACCTCATCCAAATGTACCAGTTTCGGGATTCTTTGTGGTCAAAGTTTAAGCGTACTGGCTCTATGAATGATCACTGTGCATATAGACAATGGCGAAATATATGCACAAAACAAACAAAATTGGCCAAGGCCCAATATTTCTATGACAATCTGAACAATAACATCTCAAACCCTAGAAACTTTTGGAAAGTCATAAATAAACTACAAACTCCCCCAATCCACTCCCAACCCTCCACTGTCAAAGTGGATAACCAAACCCTGCAACTTCCGTTAGATGTAGCAAATGCCTTTAACAATTATTTTGTCGGATGCTCTACTGCCCTGATTGCCAAGCTAATAAATGGCACGCATCCTGAAACTACAAATGTGGATCAGGTCTCACTAAATTTGCAAACGCCCAATATAGACAAGTCCATTTTTAGACCTGTACCTGTTAGTGTCATTGAAAAACATCTTAATAATCTAAAAATGAAAAACCAGTCCGGACCTGACCAAATCCCAGCAATGCTGTTGAAACTCAGTGCGCCAGCAATTGCTAAACCCGTCACAACTCTAATTAATGAATCCTTGGTGTCTGGATACTTACCCAAACTTTGGAAGACTGCAAGAGTAGTGCCTATCCATAAAAGTGGTGACACTACTTTGGTTTTTAACTATCGCCCTATATCATTGCTCCCAGTATTGTCAAAAATCTTAGAAAAATGTGTCCATACGCAACTATGTGAGTATTACCAACAATCAAACTATCTGACCCCTGATCAATCGGGCTTTCGCCAGAATCACTCCACTACAACTGCCCTCTTAAAAGTTTGCAATGACATCCAAACTGGCATGGAACAAGGAGACCTAACTGGAGCTATTTTCCTTGATTTTGCAAAGGCCTTTGACACAGTAGACCACGACATTCTACTGCACAAACTCAAAAACTCAGGTATTGGTGATCATTCGCTAAACTGGTTTTGATCGTATGTATCGGAACGCTCACAATATGTGTCAATTTCTGACAGCGACTCCCTCCCTCTCCCAGTCACGTGTGGTGTTCCCCAAGGTTCCATTCTCGGCCCTCTACTATTTTCATTATTTATGAATGATCTGCCAAATGTCTGCAAATCCTCAAACATACACATGTACGCAGATGACACGGTAATCTATGCGAACAATTCCGATCTACCGCAGTTTGAGGCTGTGCTCCAAGACCAGTTTACAGAGGTAGAAAAGTGGATCGCAAAAAACAAACTCTTCCTGAACACTGACAAAACTGTCACAATGGTCTTTGGAACAGTACCTAAATTACACAAATTACACAATTCCCACCTATCCATCAAAACAATTTCAAATGGCACACTGACCGCAGTCCACTCTTTCAAATACTTGGGTATGTTGTTAGACCCCAATCTATCTTTTGGCCTGCACATAGAAAAGCTTGCATCTAAACTTTATCCAAAACTAGGTGCCCTGTACAGAAACAAATCCTGCCTAAGCCCTTCAGTAAAGGAAAAGATTGTACAGCAAATGCTGATGCCAATCATTGATTATGGGGATGTAGTATATGCATCTGCATCGCAATCCCACATTAATAAACTCAACACATTGTATAACTCGTTCTGCCGATTTGTGCTACAATGTAATTACAGGACCCACCATTGTGACATGCTAAAAGAACTAAACTGGCTGTCGCTGGAATCCAGACGCACCCTTCATCTTTCCAGCCTTGTGCTTAAGAGCTTTTCGGGGAAACTCCCACCCTACCTGAACGCAATGCTTTCCCCGGCTTTTCCCACTTCCTATAACCTCCGATCCAGTACCAACACTTTACTTAGTCTACCTCAATATAAAAAGAAAGCAGCCCGATCCTCCTTCTCCTACAGAGCACCGCATTTGTGGAACGTCCTCCCGCACAAATTAAAATCTTCCCTAAGCTTAAAGTCCTTTAAGAGATCCCTCTCTACATACTTGAAAACAGAATGTACCTGTCATTGTTGATTATATATTTCCTACCTGTTCTATGTTAAATTTTGTATATATTGTATATTAATATTGTATTTGTATTTTATTGTACACTAACTGTAACAATGCAATGATTTGTGGACCCAGGACATACTTGAAAACGAGAGAAATCTCAATGTATCTTTCCTGGTAAAATATTTTATAAATAAAATAATAAATAAATAAAATAATATATATATATATATATATATATATACAAACAAAATACCAAAGCCAGGCACTCCTCCGTTCATATAGTTTTAGAGTATTATGGGCCCAGGTGCAATCCCGCGTTATATATATAGATAAGTGATGAAGGGAGCACACTAGGTCTTGAAAATCGTGCAAAATTATTTACTGCATTCAAAAAGAATACAACGCTGTGGTATACAAAACAAATCAACGTTTCGACCCTGCTGGGTCTTTATCAAGATCACAGTGCAAATTGAAAATTACTGACAATTTATACATAAACATGTGTTAAACTTACCATTAGGATGATCGGACAGCCTGTAGACTGAAAACCCGGAAGTGAGAACCACCACGTGACATCGTGCGTGTGACGTATTACGTATTGCGTGAATAGCGTAGTTACTAGGTAACTACGTCTAAGGAGTGAAAGCGTATTACATATTACGTAGATAGCGTAGTTGCTAAGTAACTACGTCCGAGAAATAAAAACAAATGCCCGAAGAGGGCAAAATGAAAACAAAGAGGCTACACCAGCCTACCAGCTTATATATACAGAGACCTTGAGCCCATGTCCTAAAAGTCCACATGTGTACATCTATGTGTGTACTGAAACTGGGTGCAGTGAAACAAAAGTGAAAAAAAAAATCAAAGTGCAAATCTTAAAGTGTACGAACAGTGTACATATAATAACACATGTAGATAGGGATTGGGCTAGAACATATATAAAAGATTAGTTACTAAGTCACATTATGGTATCTACCAGTACAAGGTATATGGGCATTCTAATATATACCCCTATAAGGTATACGAATTTAATCTTTATTGCTGTACCAAACTGTAGGCATAGAGCTGGAAGCATGACATCTATATAGTCACTAGTCTTACCATATTCATATAAATGTATATAATTCTATCCACATACAGATCTATTCTGTGACGATCTAAACCTGCCCTCTAGGTTAGGGACTCTTTTACCAATTCGCATTTAAATCTATTCAGGTATGTAACCGTTGAGGATCAAACTATGGTGACTGGTTTACTTATGGCAGAATAGATTGTGTGGGATATTTTCTTTATAAACTAGTAAATAGTTCTATCATATAGAGATAGGGAATTACAGCTTAATTATCAGGTTTAATGAGCAGTGTACTATGGGGCTGCAGCAATGATTTTTAACATACTAGATGATATCTTATATGAGCATAATTCAATTTATAACTATAGAAATCCTATTTTAAAGAAACATGGACAATACAAGATGTTCATTAAGTCCATTCGGGGTCACTGTGTTGAGGTGATGGATCCAATAGGCCTCGCGTTGTAGAAGCAGCTTGGATCTGTCACCTCCTCTCGGTTGTGCCGGGACATGGTCAATTGCAATGAACCGTAATAAAGGTAAATGATGGTTACTGGCCAAGAAATGTTTCGCAACGGGTTTTTCGGTCCGTTTGTCTCTGAACGCCGTCATTATTCCGGACCGGTGTCCCCTAATCTGGTCTCTCAAAGTCATGTCGGTTTTGCCGACGTACGAGAGTCCACAGGGGCACGTGATCATATATATGACATGTGTAGTCATACACGTGATGTAATGTTTAATTACCATTCTTTTGCCACTATGGGGATGAGCGAATGTTGATCCTGTAAGCATATGGCTGCAGGTAACACATCCGCTACATTTAAAGCAGCCTTTTTTGTGGATAAAAGGTGGTTTGGCATAGCAGTGCCGAGGGTCGTTCCGAACCAATAGGTCCCTTAGATTACGGCCCCGTCTGTAGCTGATCATAGGACTCTGTTTAAATTTTTTAGGGAGGTTTGGATCCGCTTGAAATATATTCCAGTTTTTATATATGGATTTTTTAAGTGACAAAGTTGCCGTGTTGTATGTCAGAGGAAGAAAGAGCTTATCCTTTGTATTGGACTTGGTAGTTTTGGCTTGTTTAAATTTACTCAAAGCTTTATCCTGTGCGATGTCTAGTGTCCTGGGATGGAATCCCCTTGCTAAGAAGCGGTCACGGACTTCCTGTAGTTGCTCTTCGCATTTACTCGAGTTACTATTGAACCGTAGCACTCTTAAGAACTGTGATATGGGTAGAGAGTCCTTGATATGTTGAGGATGGAAGCTGGTAGCCGATAGTAGTGTGTTGCGGTCGGTCACCTTTCTGTATAAGGTGAACCCCAGCCGATTCTCTCCCTTAAAGATAGAAACATCTAGGAATTCAATGTTAGTATTATGCCAACTCAGTGTAAGCGTTACCGGTATTGGTAAGATGTTGATATTTTCCACCATCTCCTCAAGTGTGGTGGTGGTCCCTTTCCAGATTATGAAGATATCGTCCACATATCTCAGGTATTTAATTATCTGGTGTTGGTATTTAGGGAGAATGTACGTGTTCTCAAACCAGTACATAAATCCATTGGCATATGCCGGTGCCATGGCCGCCCCCATGGCAGTACCGGAGGTCTGCAGATAGAAATGCTCCTCAAATTTAAAGTAGTTGCACGTTAGAGCAATATCAAGCCATTCCATTAAATATGGAATCGGAGGACCTTGGTATGTCTCATCTTGTTGTAAAATTTCACTGATGGCTTCCATACCTTCCTTTTTTGGTATTATAGTATAAAGACTTTTGACGTCCATAGTAGCTAAAATGATTTCTGTATTAGTTAGCTTTATATTTTCTATCTGACTGATGAAGTGCTGAGTATCAAGTAAGCACGTCGGTAATTTTCTTATACTGCTGTTGATATGAAAGTCGATGAATTGAGCAATGGGCTCTAGTAACCCTTCTTTTGCCGACACAATGGGCCGGCCCGGTGGATGGTCAGCATCCTTATGTATTTTTGGTAGGGTGTACATCACCGGGTGTTTAGGATGTTTTACATATAGGAATTCAGCAGTGTGTTCATCCAAATAGCGATGTGCCAATCCTTCCTCAATCAATGCTGTAATCCTCTTCTGGAATTTCAAAACTGGATCAAATGTGAGTTTTAGATATGTTGACTCCTCTTGTAGTTGTTGTAGAATTTCATTCCTGTAGTCCTCATAAGCTTGAATTACCACGGCACCACCCTTGTCCGCAGGTCTAATTATTATTTTGGGATCTTGCATTAGGTCTTTGAGTGCTATATGTTCTTCTGGTGACAAATTATCCCGATGGAGAGATGGTATGGTGCATGGCACTGTAATTTCATGTCGTATAGTTTGCATGAAGGTTTTAATTGAAGGATTAGGTGTATATATGTCTTTTTTGTTCCGTGTTGGGAACCCATATGCTTTGATTGTAGGCCTCTCTTTCATAATCTCGTTGCTATAGAGAGTTCTTTGAAGTTTATACAAATCAATTGCCATCTCGAATGGTTTCGGGTGAGTAACTGGTATAAATGTAAGTCCTTTCTGTAGAACCGAGAGATGATTATGGTCCAATGTTTTCTGGGATAGATTAAATATCGGTATTACCTCCGTTGTCTGGGAGGTTTTCCCGTGTTGCCTGTATTTCTTGTGACCCTTTTGTCCACGTCTGGGGTGTCTCTTGCGTCTCTTCCTTCCCGTCTGTTGGTATTGTATATCCGTGGTGGATCGTTTGAGTGTTCTCCCGTTTTTAAAAAAGTAACCTGTTTCAAAGATTGTTGATCGGTACGAGTGTCACCATCCGAGGCAGATTCCCCTGAGCTGACATCTACCGTTTGTAATGAAGGCTTCCTTATGCGTGTGCGAAATCGTGGAGGCGGATTGCGCATGTTTGAGTCTGAACCGCTAAGCCAGCGGTAGACCTGATGAAACTTATAATCATGATTTACCTTTTCCAGTTTTACCTTCTTAAAGCGGATCAACTCATCCTGGTATCTTTGTATATCATCCTGGAGTTTTAATACAAAATCTGTTAATTTTAATTGGACGCATTATCTAAATGGTGATTTGGACATAGCCACCAAGATCGTTCTAACATGGAGGATTTTTTACAAAGAGCTGGGGCTTTAACAGAGACAGCGGAAACACTATCCATTACAGACGAAAAGGCTCAATCTGTACTATGGCCACGCAGCTCACAGGATTTACCACATAGACATACAGCTAAAGATCTCTATAACGACCTATCCAGACTTAAAAAACGAGAGGTGGACCTTGACCTGCATGGTGTGTTCTTGTCGGACTATTACAGATCCAAACGGATCCCCAGGGGCTTTCGCATCAAAAATGCTCCCACTATAGGGAGACAAAATCCTGAATTCTGCAAAAAGTGGATGAACATCTCCAACAAATGTTCCTTAGATTGGCTAGTGATAGTTATTGAAGAAGTTGGAACAGAACTTGTGCAAGTTAAAAAATCGATACAGGATTTTGAACTTACACATGTAAGCGCCTTACAATCCATACCGTCTACAGATTTTGTATTAAAACTCCAGGATGATATACAAAGATACCAGGATGAGTTGATCCGCTTTAAGAAGGTAAAACTGGAAAAGGTAAATCATGATTATAAGTTTCATCAGGTCTACCGCTGGCTTAGCGGTTCAGACTCAAACATGCGCAATCCGCCTCCACGATTTCGCACACGCATAAGGAAGCCTTCATTACAAACGGTAGATGTCAGCTCAGGGGAATCTGCCTCGGATGGTGACACTCGTACCGATCAACAATCTTTGAAACAGGTTACTTTTTTAAAAACGGGAGAACACTCAAACGATCCACCACGGATATACAATACCAACAGACGGGAAGGAAGAGACGCAAGAGACACCCCAGACGTGGACAAAAGGGTCACAAGAAATACAGGCAACACGGGAAAACCTCCCAGACAACGGAGGTAATACCGATATTTAATCTATCCCAGAAAACATTGGACCATAATCATCTCTCGGTTCTACAGAAAGGACTTACATTTATACCAGTTACTCACCCGAAACCATTCGAGATGGCAATTGATTTGTATAAACTTCAAAGAACTCTCTATAGCAACGAGATTATGAAAGAGAGGCCTACAATCAAAGCATATGGGTTCCCAACACGGAACAAAAAAGACATATATACACCTAATCCTTCAATTAAAACCTTCATGCAAACTATACGACATGAAATTACAGTGCCATGCACCATACCATCTCTCCATCGGGATAATTTGTCACCAGAAGAACATATAGCACTCAAAGACCTAATGCAAGATCCCAAAATAATAATTAGACCTGCGGACAAGGGTGGTGCCGTGGTAATTCAAGCTTATGAGGACTACAGGAATGAAATTCTACAACAACTACAAGAGGAGTCAACATATCTAAAACTCACATTTGATCCAGTTTTGAAATTCCAGAAGAGGATTACAGCATTGATTGAGGAAGGATTGGCACATCGCTATTTGGATGAACACACTGCTGAATTCCTATATGTAAAACATCCTAAACACCCGGTGATGTACACCCTACCAAAAATACATAAGGATGCTGACCATCCACCGGGCCGGCCCATTGTGTCGGCAAAAGAAGGGTTACTAGAGCCCATTGCTCAATTCATCGACTTTCATATCAACAGCAGTATAAGAAAATTACCGACGTGCTTACTTGATACTCAGCACTTCATCAGTCAGATAGAAAATATAAAGCTAACTAATACAGAAATCATTTTAGCTACTATGGACGTCAAAAGTCTTTATACTATAATACCAAAAAAGGAAGGTATGGAAGCCATCAGTGAAATTTTACAACAAGATGAGACATACCAAGGTCCTCCGATTCCATATTTAATGGAATGGCTTGATATTGCTCTAACGTGCAACTACTTTAAATTCGAGGAGCATTTCTATCTGCAGACCTCCGGTACTGCCATGGGGGCGGCCATGGCACCGGCATATGCCAATGGATTTATGTACTGGTTTGAGAACACGTACATTCTCCCTAAATACCAACACCAGATAATTAAATACCTGAGATATGTGGACGATATCTTCATAATCTGGAAAGGGACCACCACCACACTTGAGGAGATGGTGGAAAATATCAACATCTTACCAATACCGGTAACGCTTACACTGAGTTGGCATAATACTAACATTGAATTCCTAGATGTTTCTATCTTTAAGGAAGAGAATCGGCTGGGGTTCACCTTATACAGAAAGGTGACCGACCGCAACACACTACTATCGGCTACCAGCTTCCATCCTCAACATATCAAGGACTCTCTACCCATATCACAGTTCTTAAGAGTGCTACGGTTCAATAGTAACTCGAGTAAATGCGAAGAGCAACTACAGGAAGTCCGTGACCGCTTCTTAGCAAGGGGATTCCATCCCAGGACACTAGACATCGCACAGGATAAAGCTTTGAGTAAATTTAAACAAGCCAAAACTACCAAGTCCAATACAAAGGATAAGCTCTTTCTTCCTCTGACATACAACACGACAACTTTGTCACTTAAAAAATCCATATATAAAAACTGGAATATATTTCAAGCGGATCCAAACCTCCCTAAAAAATTTAAACAGAGTCCTATGATCAGCTACAGACGGGGCCGTAATCTAAGGGACCTATTGGTTCGGAACGACCCTCGGCACTGCTATGCCAAACCACCTTTTATCCACAAAAAAGGCTGCTTTAAATGTAGCGGATGTGTTACCTGCAGCCATATGCTTACAGGATCAACATTCGCTCATCCCCATAGTGGCAAAAGAATGGTAATTAAACATTACATCACGTGTATGACTACACATGTCATATATATGATCACGTGCCCCTGTGGACTCTCGTACGTCGGCAAAACCGATATGACTTTGAGAGACCGGATTAGGGGACACCGGTCCGGAATAATGACGGCGTTCAGAGACAAACGGACCGAAAAACCCGTTGCGAAACATTTCTTGGCCAGTAACCATCATTTACCTTTATTACGGTTCATTGCAATTGACCATGTCCCGGCACAACCGAGAGGAGGTGACAGATCCAAGCTGCTTCTACAACGCGAGGCCTATTGGATCCATCACCTCAACACAGTGACCCCGAATGGACTTAATGAACATCTTGTATTGTCCATGTTTCTTTAAAATAGGATTTCTATAGTTATAAATTGAATTATGCTCATATAAGATATCATCTAGTATGTTAAAAATCATTGCTGCAGCCCCATAGTACACTGCTCATTAAACCTGATAATTAAGCTGTAATTCCCTATCTCTATATGATAGAACTATTTACTAGTTTATAAAGAAAATATCCCACACAATCTATTCTGCCATAAGTAAACCAGTCACCATAGTTTGATCCTCAACGGTTACATACCTGAATAGATTTAAATGCGAATTGGTAAAAGAGTCCCTAACCTAGAGGGCAGGTTTAGATCGTCACAGAATAGATCTGTATGTGGATAGAATTATATACATTTATATGAATATGGTAAGACTAGTGACTATATAGATGTCATGCTTCCAGCTCTATGCCTACAGTTTGGTACAGCAATAAAGATTAAATTCATATACCTTATAGGGGTATATATTAGAATGCCCATATACCTTGTACTGGTAGATACCATAATGTGACTTAGTAACTAATCTTTTATATATGTTCTAGCCCAATCCCTATCTACATGTGTTATTATATGTACACTGTTCGTACACTTTAAGATTTGCACTTTGATTTTTTTTTTCACTTTTGTTTCACTGCACCCAGTTTCAGTACACACATAGATGTACACATGTGGACTTTTAGGACATGGGCTCAAGGTCTCTGTATATATAAGCTGGTAGGCTGGTGTAGCCTCTTTGTTTTCATTTTGCCCTCTTCGGGCATTTGTTTTTATTTCTCGGACGTAGTTACTTAGCAACTACGCTATCTACGTAATATGTAATACGCTTTCACTCCTTAGACGTAGTTACCTAGTAACTACGCTATTCACGCAATACGTAATACGTCACACGCACGATGTCACGTGGTGGTTCTCACTTCCGGGTTTTCAGTCTACAGGCTGTCCGATCATCCTAATGGTAAGCTTAACACATGTTTATGTATAAATTGTCAGTAATTTTCAATTTGCACTGTGATCTTGATAAAGACCCAGCAGGGTCGAAACGTTGATTTGTTTTGTATACCACAGCGTTGTATTCTTTTTGAATGCAGTAAATAATTTTGCACGATTTTCAAGACCTAGTGTGCTCCCTTCATCACTTATCTATATATATATATAATTTCTTACTAAATATATCCTTAAACAGTATGTGTATACATTTCTAAGAAATGCAGAATGTTGCTTTGTGAATACTCTTAAATCTTTGAAATTTGAATATTGCTAAAACATTTATTATTTTCTTACTATTGTTGCTTATGGGAGAACAAATGTGTAACTATTACGCCAAGCATTGGTATGATTACGTTTTTAATGTTAGACTGAGAAACATTAACATTGACAGACCATAATGACTTTTACAAAGTCCATTTCTCTAGATTCTAATCACTGAGCACTTCATACATAAATAATTCTTCCAGTTAATTTAGTAAGTGATGATAAACCCTGATCAGATACTAAATCTGTATGTTTCTCATACTAATAAACTGAAGTGTGGGAGAGAAAAGAAATGCATACTTACATATGTTAATTGAACTACCCAGGGAGACAAGCATACAGCAGGAAATGCAATGAATAAGAAGTGTTACCATTGCTGAAATTAACCTTTTATGTTCCTGTTATTCAACAGAACATATGTATAATTATAACTATAATACTATGCCACTATTGATTCAATCTGCCGAAGAACATATATTAAAGGGATACTGTAGTGCCAGGAATACAAAACTGTATTCTTGGCACTACCGCTCCCCCTGCTTCCCTTGCACCCCCACTCCTTGGTAAATAAAGGGTCAAAAATCCTTTATTTACTTACCTTTTCCAAGCGCCAATGTCCCTCGGCGCTGGGTCGACACTCCGCCCCTTCCTCCATCCCGTAATGAGCGGGGTCCAATGCGTATGCGCGTCAAATGCCACGCACGCATTAGATCTCCCCATAGGAAAGCATTGAATCAATGCTTTCCTATGTGGGAAAAATCTGACGCTGGATGTCCTCATGCAGAGCGTGAGGATGTCCAGCGTTAGATACCGGACCAAAGATCCGTTTCAATTAAGGAAGCCCTCTGGTGGCTGTCTGGGAGACAGCCACTGAGGGTAGACTTAGAGCTGCAATGTAAACATTGCCATTTCTATGGACAAAAAAGGGACAGTGCACCCAGACTACTTCAATTAGCTGAAATTGTCTGGGTGCCTACAGTGTCCATTTAACCCCTTAAGGACCAAACTTCTGGAATAAAAGGGAATCATGACATGTCACACATGTCATGTGTCCTTAAGGGGTTAATAGTACATTCTAGTGTGGTTTTGACCACCTGTTAATGCATTTATTACATTTTAAGCTTTAAAAGGAACACTATAGGGTCCCCCTTAGTGGTTCTCTCCTCACCCCCCCCCCCCCCAGCCTCTTAGTGGTCACTTCTCTCCCCTCATCCCTCTAGTGGTCACTCCTCTCACACCCACTCCCTTAGTGGTCTCTCCTTCCCCCCTCCTTTAGTGGTCACTCCTCCTCCCCACCCCCTTAGTGGTCTCTCACCCCCCCCCCCCTTTAGTGGTCCCTCCTCTCTCCCCCCTTTAGTGGTCTCCCCCTCCACTTGGTGCTAACCCCCCTCCCTGTTGTGCATCCTACGTCCCTGTATAGCGTGGCCGGGCGGCGCGGACCATAGTACAGGAGCTTCTATTTCCTGTACCTGGCCGGACTGAAAGGAAGTACTCTCTCAGTGAGCACTTCCTTTCAGTCCGGCCGAGTACAGGAAACTGAAGTTCCTATACCGCGGTCCGCGCCGCCCGGACACGCTACTCAGAGTGACTGGCAGAAGGGAGCGCTGTGCATAATAAATCTTTTGATAACAGCGTCACTTATAATGAATAAGTGTCAGATAATACAATGTGTTCTATTGAAACAAGAGGCTTCTATTTCATGATGAAAAATAAAACCGGTATGTGACCAACTATGGCCGTTTCCAATTTCTTAAAACTTGACATCCACAAATGCATTTTAATCCCTTATCCAGGAGTCATCTGGAGAGGCCTTACTCTAGAGCAGCCATCAGTTCTATGAATTCCGCAAGAATTAATTTTTTCCCAGGAAACAAATAGACTCTTAAGCGGATCTATGTGAAATTTCTGAAATACGTATAACTGAAACAACCTAAAATCTCTAGTTTAATATAAAAAATGCAATTTTTTTTTACAACTCATTGAATTAATTCAAAAGCTTAAATGGTACATTGATATAAAGGCTGACACAACATTTTTGCAAATTATACATTCTACAATAAAGTCTAACTTAATATTTACTAAGTTAAAACATAAGGTCTCAATAAAGTGTTACCTCAAAACAAAAGATCAGTGGGAGATGGCACATGACCTAATGGCACATGACACAATGCGGGTAATCTATTGACTCTGGTGGTACCATGACATCCTGGCATATAATGGAAATAAAAAAAACACTGCTCTGCTAACTGTTTAATTTCCACATCTTTTATTTTGATCCTAAACCCTTGCTACATATATGCTTTGCACCCCAGGGTCACCTTGCACCTTAAGAAATGCTAACTGTCCTCTGTTTTTCCAATAGAGTACCAGGTTTTGGACTTCCGTCCCAATTTCAAATTGTCTTGGACCAGGCCAACTTTCTGAAATCTGCCCTGCAGTTTAGTTTGTGATAGTCACTATTTTATAGCATCATAAACTGAACTGCCAGAAAGATTTCAAAATAGTATATTTATTTTATTTGTAAGTAATGGAACAGTATGCTTCTAATCATTGACATTCAGATGTAAACATTAATTGTATCCATGGAGCCCATGGAACAACGAAGTGGGAGGAGTGGGCCTTGACAGGGCCAGAGAGTGGGCAGGTGTAAGGTGGTTAGGGGTTGGGTTTAGGATAATACTGTGGGGAGGGGAGGAGTATGGTAAGTTTAAATAACGGCCATCTGAGAGTGGCCATTTTAATCGAAGCCTCACTTACCTGTTAATTGTGACAGGTCAGCGAGCTTCTTCTTTTTTCTTTTTTCTGCAGGTCCATGGCGTCTTTGGAGGAGATCCTGAATGGAGTCAGGGCGGCTGTGAAGGACAAGGGTCTGGCCTGGCTTCACGAGCAGCTGGGGGCAGCTGCTCCTCCTCTCATGGCGCAGGAGCGAAGACCCGCGCGGAGGACGAGAACGCCCCAGCGTTTTAGCCCAGGCATGGTGCCTGCAACTCGTCGGAGGAGGAGTCCGTCGGCACGTGGCGCAGCGGCAACGGGTTCGGTTGCGGGACGGTCGGCAGATCCGGGAGTGCGGACGGTGCCGTCAAGCAGGATTGGCGGGTATGCAAGGACGGCTGCAAAATCGAAGCCGACGGCCGGGACGGCTGGCGATCACGCGGTCGGGAGTTCACAGGACAGAAGGCCCGGTGAGTCTGCTACCATAAGAGCTGCTGAGGGGCAAGGGGATGCCAGGGCGGTCGGCTCCGCGGCACAGGCGGTCCTCTTGATGGCAAAGGGGGGCCTGGACAGCACAGCGAACAAGGAGGCGGCCCGGGTGGGGGCAAATGGTGTGCGGAGGAGTGGCCGAAATCTTGGAAGGTGAGCCCACTGATCAGAAATTTAGCGTTCTTGGAATTCTTCCCAGTGGTGGTAGCAGTGGCATTATGGGGTCCGGAGCTAGTAAATAAGAAAGTCATATTCTACTCCGACAACATGGCAGTGGTGCAGGCCATCAACAACATGTCTGCATCCTCGCCACCGGTGGTGCACCTATTGCGGCAGTTGGTACTTCTCTGTATGTCTTTCAAAATAGTGTTTAAGCATATCCCGGGGTTTACAAATGTAGTGGCTGATGCGCTGTCTCGTTTACAGTGGGAACGCTTTCGGGAGGCAGCACCAGACGTGCAAGTACAGGGGCAAGCATGCCCGGTCGAGATGTGGCAGCTCGGGACATCTTGCTTGGGGAATATATAAGGAACTCGTTGGCGCCGAGCACTTGGTCCTCGTACGTGAAGGTCTGGAAGACTTGGAACGAAACGGTGGTTCAGGTAGGGGGGGATCCCTCGGCGGGGCAGAGGGTAGACATTCTGTTGTGGATACTCTGCCGTCTGTTTGCGAAACAGGCATCACCAACCATGGTAGACAGACATATGTCCACATTGGCCTTCTTATTTACGTTCAATGGGTGGGAAGACATCACAAAACATCACAAAACATTTCCTGGTTCGGCATGCGGTGCGGGGATTCCGTAGGGGGAAGAAGTCGTGGATACAAGGCGACCAGTGTCGTTCTCGATACTGCAAAGGTTAGTAGGGGCTTTGCCAGAAATTTGTCATTCAGTGTTTGTGGTGGCGTTGTTTGCAGGGGCTTTCGTTTGGTCATTTTTGGGGGCTTTCCGGATCAGGGAGCTGGTCAGTGCAAACAAAGCCGGGACAGGCGGTTTGCAGCTCGAAGACGTTGAGGTAGGTACCGACAGAGTGCGGATCAGGCTGGGCCGCTCGAAGACGGATATTTTTGGTAAAGGTTGCACGGTGGTGTTGTTCGAACTGCCGGGATCCGGGGTGTGCCCGGTGGGGCTGGGTGTGGGATACTTGGCACTACGCCCAGCGGGTACGGGATGTTTTTCAGGCACGCGGACGGCACGGCGCTGTCGCGCTTTCAATTCATCAGGATTTTTCGCTTGGGCTTACAAAAGCTGGGCCTGGAGCCCAAGCAGTTTGGGACGCACTCATTTAGGATTGGGGCAGCGACAGAAGCGGCGCGGCTTGGTCTAGGGGATGAGCGCATCAAGCATATAGGGAGATGGGAATCCATACGTTTCCGCTCTTACATAAGGCCTGACAAGTTGGTCTGAATTGGGGAGGAGGTGAGGCTGGGGTAAAGTATGTGGGGCTTCTACCAAGTCACTAAAATTTGTTTCCTTGCAGGTTGGAAGGTGTGGCTAATCGACACTCGTTGGTTTACTGGGCGCAGAAGAGGGCTGCAGTTAGAAGAAATGGAACACAGCTGGGCTTTCCTCTGGAGCAGGCGGAGCTATCATGGTTTGGTTTCCGGGGGTTTAGTTGGCAAAGTTTGAGTAGTGTGTTGTTTAGGAAGATTACAAGGGGGACAGCCCCAGACATTTTAGTGGTTCACGGCGGGGGGAACGACCTAAGTCTGATCCCCCAACGGGAACTGGTACGGAGAATGAAGAGAGATATGGATCGGCTGCTGGAGCTGGTTCCTGGCGTGGTGGTGGTTTGGTCCGAAATGGTGCCTCGTTTTACGTGGAGACACGCTAGGAATCCAGCTGCAGTGGCCCGATGCAGGGGTAAGGTCAATAGGACCATGGGGGTCTTTGTTAGACGGTTAGGCGGGATTGTGGTTCAGCACCGGGAGTTGGAGGGCATGTTACCGGGTATTTTAGGAAGGATGGAGTACACTTGTCGGATGTAGGGAGCGATCTGCTTAACTTGGGTTTTCAGGAGGGCATTAGCCGGGCCCTGTTTCAGTGGGGTGGGGGTCGCACATGGTCGTAAGGGTTCAAGCCATGTGCTGTGGCAGAACATGGCGTGGTAAAGTTTTTTGGTGGAGTGGAAGTGGACAGGCCAAGGTCTAGGCTGGAGTAGGCCAGTTGGAAATAAGGTTGGTAGGTTCGAGCTCTTTGGTGTCTACGAACCTAGGGGTGTAGGGGTGTCTGGGGTACACCCCTACAGTTAATTTATGGAGGTGGGGCCTCTTTGGTAGGCCGTGTGTTACAAGTTAAATGTTATATTTGGATGTTAATTATTGTTCAGGTGGTAGGGGTATTGTGCGGGGGGAGAATAACAATGTCATTTTGGACAATGACCCTAAATATGTTAATTTATTTATATATATAAGAATTAATAAAGCTGTGGACTTTATACTCCAACAGTATAAACGGTGTTGTGTCTCATTTAAGTTAAAGTTGAATTAGCACCTGCCGAATAACGATAGTGCACATGTCAAGTCGTTTCTAATAATTATGGCAACCCAATTTTTGAATTTGTCCCCCCAATCCCACGGATTCCTACACAAATGATTGACCAACTGGTGTACTGCTTATGATACAATAAAGAACATGACAATACATTGAATGTATTAGTGTTCTGAAAATCAGTGTTTTCCGGTGTTTTATTTATATCACAAATAAAGCTTGTAATTTCCAGCTGCTCCATCTAGTGGTAGTTTAGCTAACTGAATAAATTGGATTTTAAATGAAGGCTAGTCTCCCAGATTAAAAAAAGGCTTAAATGCTAAAAAAAAAAAAAAAAAAAAAGGCTAGTTACTAAAGTGCCAGAATACAAATCACTCAAAGATGTGGTAAGAGTGAAACAAAGGAAAAATCTACTAGGCGTTCTTCACCAAACACACCCAAAAGGAAACAGAAAAAAATATAAGTGTAGAATCCCAATGCACAGGAAAGATATATCTCCTCTGAATTAAACCACCTCATATATCTAGAAATCCTTATGCAAATTAAAGGAATCTATAAATAAAAGATAAACTATACATGTAAAACCATATGAGTAATGAGGTATGGGGGAAGGGATGGTAGAAAATTCCTCTTTGAAATGTTTATTATTATTATGATATTTATAGAGTGCTGTCAAATTCCGCAGCGCTTTACAATGGGTGGACGAACAGACATGTAGTTGTAACCAGACAAGTTGGACACACAGGAACAGAGGGGTTGAGGGCCCTGCTCAATGAGCTTACATGCTAGAGGGAGTGGGGTAAAATGACACAAAAAGGTAAGGATAGTATCAGACTAGTGACAGTTGCAGAAGAGGAATCAGTCGGGAGCTATTAACAGTTTAATTGATACGCTTTTATGAAGAAGTGGGTTCTTAACGATTTTTTTCAAGGAGTGGAGACTGGGTGAGCATCTAACGGAGGAGGGAAGCAAGTTCCACAGGAACGGTGCAGCCCTCGAGAAATCTTGAAGGCGAGCATCAGAGGTGGGAGTACGGACAGAAGATAGACGTAAGTCTTCAGCAGATCGTAAGGGCCTAGATGGGACATACTTGTGTATAAGGGAGGATAGATAGTTGAGAGCAGCATTATGTAGAGATTTGAAAGTAAGAACCAGAATTTTAAATTGAGCTCTATATTTTCTTGTATATTATATGTTCTTAATATTGGAACAAGAGAAACACAATAGTTCAATATGTATCTAGCAGCACAAATTTAATGAAAGCATGTACTTAAAAACTGTAAAATAAGATGAGCATGGTAGTGGTATATGGGAAGGAGCAGCAATGTTGTACGGAAGACTGCAAATATCCTTCAGGGATTACGGGATACAGCACCACAGGAAACATAAGGGAAAACTAAATAAATACAAGTATATAAAATACATCAATAGAGTCTAAGGGCTCTTCATCTGACGCGTTTCGTCCGAACCGTACTCAGGGATGTATAGTTGTTCTCAGACTGTCCTCGGTTTATATATGCCTCCTTGAGATTAAACTCACATTCACCTGTGACTCTAATCGGGTGTGCATTCCACCGTGAAATATAATGACGACTTCCTTTCTCGTTGGGGATATTAGAGTATAGTGATGTTATATCTGCAGTTGCTAAAATATACGTGGACTTCCATTCAGGGCCGGCCTTAGGGGTGTGTGAGCTGTGCTGCCGCACAGGGCACCATGAACCAGGTGTAGCGGTACTTACCTTATCCGGGGGCCGGACGCGGTCCTCTCTTCAAGCCGCGCGCGGTCCTGCGGCTGCACGAGCCGCGCGCGGCTCGTCCGACTGTTCAGACAGGAAGGCGGGCAGTGACCGCGAGAAGCGGTCACGTGTTCCGCCTGCAGCTAAGAGCGCGCCGCGAATCTCGGGCGCGCTCTTAAAGAGACAGTGGGAGCCTAAATTGCAAAAAGGCTCCCATTGGCTCCTGTCATGCCAATCACCCCATACACTTACCTGTTGGGGGAGTGGAAGTGACAGGAGCCAATCATATTAGTTTGAAGGCTACTTATACTTACCCTTTTCCCTTAGTTCCTTGCCCTATCGTGGTTTCTGCTACAGTTCCCTTTAGTGCTTGTTGTGTTCAGTTGTGTTTCTCCGTATTTGACCTTGGCTTTGTATTCTGACTTCGTTTTCGCTTTATCCTATTCTGTACTGTTTGCCGGCTTGCTGATTCCTGTGTACCAGTCCCCGGCTAGTTTTCGTTTACGCTGTCTCTTTGTGCCCTTGACCTCGGATCGTTCCTGACTCTGTCTTATCCTATTACGTCGAGTCCGGCCACTCTAAGGTCCGGTAGACGTATCTCTCCTCTGTACTGTCTTCTGTTAGGCTGGATCCTGCGTGTAGGGGTATATACTCGTTACATTACGATAGGGCCATGGACCCCGCAGATTTAGCTCAACAGATGGCGACCCATGAGGCTAGATTTGTAGAGCAGGATCACCGTATGGATCAAATAGCTCAGGCTCTCCAGACGCTCTTAGCTAGAACCATTCCAGCAACCGCACCTAACCCTCCTGCACCCCTGCTTCCTGAAGTATCGACTATGCCTAACGCTACAGCACATTTAACGCCTCCTCCTAGGTATGGAGGGGATTCTAAGACATGCAGAGGGTTCATTAACCAAATAGAGTTTCATTTCGAAATGTATCCACGTTCATTTCCCACAGAGAGGTCTAAAGTTGGGTTCTTTATGCACCAACTTACCGACAAAGCACTTGAATGGGCAAACCCTATTTGGGAGGCTAATGGACCTATGGTGCATAACTTTCACAGTTTCCTAACAGCTTTTCGCAGAACTTTTGATACTATGAAAAGGTCTAAGAATGCCGCTAGAGCATTAATGAGGGTTAAACAGGGTTCTAGGTCTGTGGCTGATTACGCTATACAGTTTCGTACCCTTGCCTCACAGGTCGATTGGACCAATAATGGGTTAACTACGGCCTTCATGGAAGGTTTATCAGACTCTATATTGGATGAGGTAGCAGCTAAGGAGCTTCCTATTGCCTTAGAGGACCTTATTGACTACCTCATCGATATAGATAATAGGATTCGTGACAGGCTCTATACTAAGAACAGGAATAGACGTTTTGTTACACCTATTCAACCCAGAGTTAATATACCGGAGAGTGTTAAAGTATCTGAAGAGGAACCTATGCAATTAGGGGTTGCCAAACTCTCAGATACTGAGAAATTACATAGGAGAAGGGAGGGACTCTGCCTATATTGTGGTAAGAGAGACCATATGGTAAAGGAGTGTCCTCTGCTCCCGGAAAACTCTCGCACCTAAGACCTTATAGGGGACTGGCCTTGGGTGTGATTTCTAAGTCTCCTACATTGCCTCCTAACCGACTGCTTCTCCCTGTTTCTTTACATATGGGAGAGAGTTGTATAGTTGAAAACATAGACGCCCTGGTTGATTCTGGGGCAGCCGAGAACTTTATAGACTCTGGTTTTGTAAAGAGAAACAATATTCCCATCAGAGAGAAGGAGATACCCTTGGCCGTTGAGGCCATAGATGGTAGACCATTGATATCTCCTGTTGTTACTCACGAGACTACACCGCTACACATGTACACAGGGGTTCTACACTATGAAACCATTCGGTTCCAGGTCATCACCTCTCCCTCTTCACAGTTGGTGTTAGGGTATCCATGGTTACGTGCCCACAATCCCATTTTTGACTGGGAGACAGGGCAGATAAAATCATGGAGTGAAGCCTGCCATGAGTCATGTACTATTGAAGTCACGCCTGTGAATTCTATTAACGTTCCTACTGTTCCTCCTTTATCTACGACAATACCCTCTCAGTATTTAACTTTAAAGACTGTCTTTGATAAAAGAGAGGCTGACAAATTACCGCCTCACAGACCCTACGATTGTGCTATTGATTTGTTGCCTGGTACTATACCTCCTAAGGGCAGGGTGTACCCCCTATCGGTTCAAGAAAACCGTGTCATGGAGGAGTACATTAAAGAGTCATTAGACAAGGGATTTATTAGAAGATCCTCTTCTCCGGCTGGAGCGGGGTTCTTCTTTGTATCAAAGAAAGAAGGTGATTTAAGACCTTGCATTGATTATAGAGGTCTTAACAAGATCACCATCAAAAATGCTTACCCTATACCTCTAATAACAGAATTGTTTGACAGGCTCAAACATGCTACAGTATTCACCAAATTAGATCTTAGAGGAGCATACAATTTGATACGTATTAAAAAGGACCACGAATGGAAGACAGCCTTTAACACTCGGTCAGGTCATTATGAGTATACCGTCATGCCATTTGGGCTTTGCAATGCCCCAGCAGTGTTCCAAGAATTTATTAATGATGTCTTAAGGGACTTTATTCACTCATTTGTTATTGTGTACTTGGATGACATTTTAATATATTCTACTGACATTCACGCTCATCACAGACATGTTACAACAGTTCTGAAGACCCTTCTTGCTAATGGTCTTTATTGCAAATTAGAAAAATGTCTATTCGACCAGTCCGAGGTCCAGTTTCTAGGGTATTTGATTTCCGCCGAGGGTTTTCGGATGGATCCCCAGAAGCTCGCTGCAGTCATAGAATGGCCTCTGCCGCAAGGTCTAAAAGCCATCCAGCGTTTTCTGGGTTTCTCTAATTATTATAGACGTTTTATCAAAGGTTTTTCGTCTATAGTAGCGCCTATTACTCGTATGACTAAAAAGGATGGCAATAAACGTGTCTGGTCTACTGAGGCACTTCAGGCTTTTGACTTTCTTAAAACTACGTTCGCCTCTGCCCCTATTTTACAGCATCCTGTCCCCTCATTGCCATATATACTTGAGGTTGATGCTTCCGATATAGGGGTAGGTGCTGTCTTATCCCAAAGAGAGTCTCCTGACAAGCCATTGCATCCTTGTGGATTCTTTTCTAAACAAATGTCCAAGGCAGAGAGGAATTATGATGTGGGTAATCGCGAACTCCTTGCTATCATTTTAGCACTCAAAGAATGGAGACATTTGCTAGAAGGAACTAAGGATCCTATTCTCATATTTACAGATCATAAGAACCTATCCTACCTTAGCGAAGCTAAAAGATTGTCTTCAAGGCAGGCTAGGTGGTCACTGTTCTTGTCTCATTTTAATTATATAATCACCTATAGGCCAGGTGACCGGAACACCAAAGCGGACGCTCTGTCCAGACAATTCGAGACTATTGACAAACAGGAGATTGATGTCACTCCTGTCATTCCCCCAGACAGGATAATAGCAACTACTATATTGTCTATTTCCTCGTCCCTCTTGCAGGCCATACAAGCGAAACAAGGCATGGCACCCAGCGAGAGGCCTAATGATAAATTGTTCGTTGACATTCCCGAGAGACGGGATATTCTGTCACTTTATCACGATACTAAGACTGCTGGACATCCTGGTATTTCCAAAACAGTGTCAGCCGTTTCTCGGTATTTCTGGTGGGATACCTTACGTAAGGATGTTACTGACTATATAAGTGCTTGTACTACTTGTGCATGTATGAAAACTTCTCGTAGAGTTCCTTGTGGGCTGTTGCATCCGTTACCCGTTCCCGAGAGACCTTGGTCTAATCTATCAATGGATTTTATTGTTGAATTACCCCCTTCGAATGGTAACACAGTCATCCTAATGATAGTAGATCGGTTTTCCAAAATGGCTCACTTTGTGTCTCTTCGCAAGTTGCCCACTTCCAAGGAATTGGCTCTTATCTTCGCTAGAGAAGTGTTTCGATTACATGGTATTCCCTTATCTATTGTATCCGATAGGGGTAGCCAATTTGTTTCCAGGTTCTGGAAAGCCTTTTGTTCGGAGATGGGTATTTCCCTCTCATTTTCTTCCGCTTACCATCCCCAGTCTAATGGAGCTGCTGAAGGTGCCAACCAGTCTCTTGAGCAGTACCTCCGTTGTTTTGTGTCTCACCATCAGGACAATTGGTCTGACCTGCTTCCTTGGGCTGAATTTGCTCGGAATAATGCCACTCATGATTCTTCCGGCAAGAGCCCTTTTTACGTTGTCTATGGCCAGCATCCCGTTGTTCTTCCGGCTGCATTCTCCTCACAGGGCATGCCAGTTCTGGATGAGCATTTGGCTGGTTTGCGTAATACTTGGGAGCAGGTTCAGCGTTCTTTGGTGGACTCTGCTGCCTGCCAGAAGGCTCAGGCTGACAAGCATCGCAGAGCAGCTCCTTCCTATGTTGTGGGGGACAGGGTTTTGCTTTCCACACGGAATATTCGCCTCCGGGTGCCTTCTATGAAATTGGCTCCCCGCTTCATTGGTCCTTATCGCATTATACATAAGGTTAATCCCGTTTCTTATGCCTTGGGTCTGCCTAAGAATCTGCGTATACCCAATGTATTTCACACCTCTTTGTTGAAGCCTTACGTACGCAACCGCTATACCCGGCATACTCCCCCTCCCCCTCCTGTCTCTGTGGAGGGTCATGAGGAGTTCGAAGTATCTGCTGTTATTGACTCTCGTTTTCTTAGGGGTCGGCTTCAGTACTTGGTACATTGGAAGGGTTATGGGCCTGAGGAGCGCAGTTGGATTTCTGCGGATGCTGTTCATGCTCCCCGCCTTGTACGTTCTTTCCATTTGCGTTTTCCTGCCAGGCCTGGTCCTGCCCGCCCGGAGGGCGTGTCCTCAGGGGGGGGTACTGTAGCCGTACTTACCTTATCCGGGGGCCGGACGCGGTCCTCTCTTCAAGCCGCGCGCGGTCCTGCGGCTGCACGAGCCGCGCGCGGCTCGTCCGACTGTTCAGACAGGAAGGCGGGCAGTGACCGCGAGAAGCGGTCACGTGTTCCGCCTGCAGCTAAGAGCGCGCCGCGAATCTCGGGCGCGCTCTTAAAGAGACAGTGGGAGCCTAAATTGCAAAAAGGCTCCCATTGGCTCCTGTCATGCCAATCACCCCATACACTTACCTGTTGGGGGAGTGGAAGTGACAGGAGCCAATCATATTAGTTTGAAGGCTACTTATACTTACCCTTTTCCCTTAGTTCCTTGCCCTATCGTGGTTTCTGCTACAGTTCCCTTTAGTGCTTGTTGTGTTCAGTTGTGTTTCTCCGTATTTGACCTTGGCTTTGTATTCTGACTTCGTTTTCGCTTTATCCTATTCTGTACTGTTTGCCGGCTTGCTGATTCCTGTGTACCAGTCCCCGGCTAGTTTTCGTTTACGCTGTCTCTTTGTGCCCTTGACCTCGGATCGTTCCTGACTCTGTCTTATCCTATTACGTCGAGTCCGGCCACTCTAAGGTCCGGTAGACGTATCTCTCCTCTGTACTGTCTTCTGTTAGGCTGGATCCTGCGTGTAGGGGTATATACTCGTTACACCAGGGGGCGCCATGTGGCCGACACAGCTCGCACATGGCCGGGTGACAGGAGTGCAGGGTAGCTAAGACAGGTACCCGGATGTAGGATTTCATTATTCTGCACCTTGGTCTATAAAAAAAAAAAAAAACAATCGAGGCAGTGAGGGCGGGGGCTTACTGAGCAGCATGGGCGGGACTTGTCGTGATTCAGAGGCGGGGCTAATACCTACCCAAAGCCCCTGGTAACTGCTACACAGGAAGAGGGAAGAAGGAAGGAGTCCCTACTTCCCCACCAACCAACTGCATCCACTCCCCCTTCCAGCCATAATGGAAAGAGGTAAGTCTGTGTGTGTGTATGACTGCCTGCCTGCGTGTGACTGTTTGCCTGTGTGTGTGTGTGTGACTGTCGGCCTGCATGACTGCCTGCCTGCGTGTGTCTGCCTGCCTGTGTGTGTCTGTGTGACTGCCTGCCTGTGTGTGACTGTTTGCGTGTGTGTGTGTGTGACTGCCTGCCTGTGTGTGTGACTGCCTGCCTGCCTGTGTGACTGTCTGTCTGCCTGCCTGTGTGTGTGACTGTGTGTGTGTGACTTTCTGCCTGTGTGTGTGACTGTAACTGCTTTCTTGTGCTGTCAGTTGATTTAACATGAGTATCTCCTAACTCATTTCTTGTACACTGACCTTGACTTGTGTAGTTTATGTTTAAAAAAAAAATAAAAAAGTGCTGTATATCTCTGACATTTTATGAAGATTTTGCTTTCAACCTCATTGTACTTTTTGATATCAGGATGTCACTGTAAGTTTGTTCAACATGTACCTATTTAGCAAATGCCAAGACGAATAATGCTATGTTTAACTATCTATACAAGCGAGAACCTACACCGTTATATATTGTCTTTCCTAATATTAACATGTACCTATTTAGCAAATGCCAAGACGAATAATGCTATGTTTAACTATCTATACAAGCGAGAACCTACACCGTTATATATTGTCTTTCCTAATATTAACATGTACCTATTTAGCAAATGCCAAGACGAATAATGCTATGTTTAACTGTCTATACAAGCGAGAACCTACACCGTTATATATCGTCTTTCCTAATATTAACATGTTCCTATTTAGCAAACGCCAAGACGAATAATGCTATGTTTAACAAAGTTAAAAAAAAAAAAAAAAAATTTGCTTTTACCTCAATGCCGCATATGTATAAACCTGTAAACTTACTGTGATTATGTCTGCTGTTGTGGCAACGTACATAATTTTGTCAAACCATGCACGACAAAAATAAAGAATTTAAAAAAAAAAAAAAACCCCCAAGGGCAGAGTACAGAATATTTGATAGAGTCCTAACCTCAACATCTGAGGAAAGGGATTTAGGGGTGATTATTTCTGATGACTTAAAGATAGGCAGACAATGTAATAGAGCAGCAGGAAATGCTAGCAGAATGCTTGGTTGTATAGGGAGAGGTATTAGCAGTAGAAAGAGGGAAGTGCTCATGCCATTGTACAGAACACTGGTGAGACCTCACTTGGAGTATTGTACGCAGTGCTGGAGACCGTATCTTCAGAAGGATATTGATACTTTAGAGAGAGTTCAGAGAAGGGCTACTAAACTAGTTCATGGATTGCAGGATAAAACTTACCAGGAAAGGTTAAAGGATCTTAACATGTATAGCTTGGAGGAAAGACGAGACAGGGGGGATATGATAGAAACATTTAAATACATAAAGGGAATCAACACAGTAAAGGAGGAGACTATATTTAAAAGAAGAAAAACTACCACAACAAGAGGACATAGTCTTAAATTAGAGGGACAAAGGTTTAAAAATAATATCCGGAAGTACCATATATACTCGAGTATAAGACGAGTTTTTCAGCACATTTTTTGTGCTGAAAACCCCCCACTCGTCTTATACTCGAGTCAATTGTCTGTATTATGGCAATTTACATTGCCATAATACAGACAAGGACCGGGGGCTGGCAGGAAGCTGTAACTTACCTTTCCTGCAGCTCCTGTCAGCTCCCTTCTCTCTCCTCCGGTCCGTGCAGCTCCCAGGTCAGCTCCCTCTGCAAGTCTCACGAGAGCCGCAGGGTCAGAGCGTTGCCACGGGTTACCATGGCAACGCTCCACGCGGCCGCGAGACTTTAAGAGGGAGCTGACCTGTGAGCTGCACGGACCGGAGGAGAGAGAAGGGAGCTGACAGGAGCTGCTGTGAAGGTAAGTAAGAGCTCTCTGCCAGCCCCCCTCCTACACTGGACCATCAAGGAGTGAGAGCCCCCCTCCCTGGCCAGTTAACAAGCAGGGAGGGGGGAACGAAAAAAAAAAAATCAAAAAATGATAATAAAATAAAAAAAATAATATAAGAAAAAAAAAATGATATTAAAATAATAATAAAAAATGCCCACCCCCCACCAATGCTCTGCATCACACACACACTGCACTTATACACACTGCACTCATACACACACACTGCACTCATACACACACTGCATTTATATACACACACTGCACTCATACACACTGCATTTATACACACACACTGCACTCATACACACACTGCATTCATAATATACACACTGCATTTATACACACACACTGCACTCATACACACACTGCATTCATACACACACACTGCATTCATTATATACACACACTGTAAATAAATATTCAATTAATATAATTTTTTTAGGATCTAATTTTATTTAGAAATTTACCAGTAGCTGCTGCATTTCCCACCCTAGTCTTATACTCGAGTCAATAAGTTTTCCCAGTTTTTTGGGGTAAAATTAGGGGCCTCAGCTTATATTCGGGTCGGCTTATACGCAAGTATATACGTATTACTTTACTGAGAGGGTAGTGGATGCATGGAATAGCCTTCCAGCTGAAGTGGTAGAGGTTAACACAGTAAAGGAGTTTAAGCATGCGTGGGATAGGCATAAGGCTATCCTAACTATAAGAAGGCCAGGGACTAATGAAAGTATTTAGAAAATTGGGCAGACTAGATGGGCCGAATGGTTCTTATCTCCCGTCACATTCTATGTTTCTATGTTCGTGTGCCTGTAACTGTGTGTGACTGCCTTCCTTTAACTGTGTTTGGCTCTGTGACTGTCTGCCTGTAACTGAGCATGTGTGACTGTCTGCCTGTAAATGTGTTTGTTGTTTGTGTGACTGCCTGTAACTGAGCGTGTCTGGCTGTCTGCTTGTAACTGTTTGTGTGACTGTCTGCCTGTGTGTGTGACTGTATACAGGCAACTTGGTGGGGGGGCGCCGTGAAGACTTTTCGCACAGGGCGCCTAATGGCCTTAGGCTGGCCCTGCTTCCATTCAAAGCCTGTAGGTCCTGGAGAAAGATGCCGGAAGTCATAATTATATTCCAAGCTGGAAGGTACGCCTGATTAGAATCACAGGTGAATGTGAATACTATTATTGCCATTTTGATGAAGATTTAAGACTAGCTCATCACCAGTTGGAACAACACTGTATGGAAAGTGACTTACCAACATAAATATTCGGCCTTAGCTTACCCAGGGATATTCACCCACATATTACGCATGTACACGCTGGACAACCGCACTCAACCCAATAATGGTGTGCCACCTAGCCAATCTCACTTCTATACAATACACACGGTCATACCTACTCTTATGATCCTTCCACCTCTTCAAAAAAAAATGTGCAGTCATATCATTGTCATGCCTGTGTTTACCTATGCTTTTACTCCGACTTACTACTGCTGACGTGACACCATAAACATGTTTATTATAATGCGCACGAAAAAATAAAGAAATAAAAATTTAAAATAAAACTTGAATTTGCGCTATGTCTGTTCAAGCGTAATTCACCTCTTTCATATTACGTGCACCCACACTTGTCATATATAATTTTGTTCAGGAGAAAAAGGGCTCTCTGAAACTGCTATGTTTACAGCTGCAGGGTTAAAACCTGGCACCCAGACCACTTAATTGAGCTGAAGTGGTCTGGGTGCCTATAGTGGTCCTTTAAGTAATCTTGTTATTTTATTAGTTCTGCATGTTATTTTTTTTTTTTTCAATTCTTTATTTTTGACGTTCAAATACATAATACAAGCTGGCGAGAGGTGCCCCAAAAGCAGTCCTCTGGCTTTTCCCACGTGGAACATGTGGGGCACATGAATAACAAGCACAATTTTTAATGTTTTATCAGGCTTAAACAATTGAATTTAAACATGGATTGAAGGTATATTTAACCCCTTAACGCCGTTACGGCGTTCTATGCCGTCGCGGCTTTAATGGGCTTTAAAGCCGTTGCGGCGGCATAGAACGCCGTAACGGCTTAAGCCCCCAGAAGATCGCAGCTACTTACCTCCGCCGCGATCCTCTTCTGGGGGGCTGCCTGACAGCCCAGGCAGCCCCCCTCCGGCAAATGAGGCCCCCGGGGGCCATGTGATCGCTCTCAAAGAGCGATCACATGGCCCCCTATAGCTGGCTATGGATCTGCCAGCAGGGGGACTGTCTAAAATATTAGACAGTCCCCCTGCTGGTAGGAAGAGTAAAAAAAAATTATTAAACATGTGTAAAATTAAATTAAAAGTATTTATATATATATATAATATGTATATATATTATATATATAATATATATACATATTATATATATGTAACGTCATACAAAGTGTATTTTAATACTAATATAAGTATATATATTAATATTAAAATACACTTAGAATGACGTTACATATATATAATATGTATATATATTATATATATAATAGATATATACACATATATTATATATAAATACGTCTAATTACAATAATAAATAAATAAAATAATAAAATAAATAAATAAAATATTGAAACAAAATTTAAAATAAATTATATATGCATATGTAATTTCATTCTAACTGTATTTTGCTATTAATATATATATATTGGTAACATAATACACTTAGAATGACATTCTATATATATCTATCTATATATAAAATGCAAATAACCGCAAATATATATATAGAGATAAATACATATAATTACATAAAAGATTACATTAGTATGCACGTAGAATTTAAATACCTATAAATGCATATATATTAAAATTCTACGTATATATTTAAGTCATTTTTTAACATAATTATGTCATTTGATTAATTAAAATTTGATTGACATGCCTGACAACACAGGGAGAAAGTGCAGCGAATTTAATTCGCAAGCACTATATTTGACCCTGTAACTCTCCAAGACACCATAAAACCTGTACATAGGGGGTACTGTTTTACTCGGGAGACTTCGCTGAACTCAAATATTAGTGTTTAAAACTGGTAAATTTTATTAAAACAATGATATTTTAAGTAAAAGTGAAGTTTTTTGCATTGTTTTCAAACAAATGGCACTTTTATGGACTATATTATTGTTGTAATATGTTTTACTGTTTTAAAACACTAATATTTGTGTTTAGTGAAGTCTCCCGAGAATAACAGTACCCCCCATGTACAGGTTTTATGGTGTTTTGGAAAGTTAGAGAGTCACATATAAGGCTTGCATTTCATTTTTTTGACATTGAAATTTGCCAGATTAGTTATGTTGCCTTTGAGATCGTATGGTAGCCCAGGAATAAGAATTACCCCCATGATGGCATACCATTTGCAAAAGTAGACAACCCAAGGTATTGCAAATGGGGTATGCCCAGTCATTTTTAGTAGCCACTTAGTCACAAACACTGGCCAAATATTAGTTTTTTGCTTTTTTCACACAAAAACAAATATGAACGCTAACTTTGGCCAGTGTTTGTGACTAAGTGGCTACTAAAAAAAGACTAAACATACCCCACTTGCAATACCTTGGGTTGTCTACTTTTTCAAATGGTATGCCATTATGGGGGTAATTCTCATTCCTGGGCTACCACACTGTCTCAAAGGTAACATTACTAATCTGGCAAATTTCAATTTGAAAATGGAACGTTCTATATTTGACCCTGTAACTTTCCAAAACACCATAAAACCTGTTAATAGGGGGTACTGTTGTACTCGTGAGACATCGCTGATTACAAATATGTGCTTTTTGTTGCAGTAAAACCTAACAGTATTATGACATGTACAGCTAAAATGTGAGGCGGAACTACAAATTAAAAAAAAAAAAAAAATTCTCACAGTTTTTTACATTTTATTCATAATAAATTATGTTTCATATATAAATATTTGATATAAAATGAAAGCCCTGTTTCTCCTGAACAAAATGATATATAATAAGTGTGGGTGCATATAATATGAAAGAGGGGAACTACGGGTGAACAGACATATAGCGCAAATTCCAGTTTTTGTTTACGTTTTGTTTTGATCAGAACGTGTACTATTGACTCCGTCCTGAAGGGGTTAAGTTAGATCGTTGCAATAACCATGCTAGAAGCCATCTAATTAGTGTAGTTCTGTGTCATTAGTTATAGATATATGCTATAGCTTCAGGAGTCAGAACATCACATTTGGTAACATCGATTAGCAGCATGAGGTGCCCCGAAAGCAGTCCTTAGACATTTTAGTCGCTAAACATGCGGGACAAATGATTGCTAGGCACATTTTTATATTATTGTTAACTTATACAGTCGATTGTGAGGGGGTAGTTTTAGACTGTGGCATGCATGGATATAACGGTAGCTATACAAGCAAAACAGTGCCCTTTAAATTTACGTGGCATACAGGCTAGGGCTCGAGCATTCACTGCAGTACACATATACACCATTTAGCAGTAGTTGTTAGTTTAACAAGTCATGGACATAGTATATACATTAAGTTGCATATCCTGTATGTTTTGCTACATGGCGAGCAAATGATATGTGAAGCTCATACATGTACGGTTATGTATGTGCTTAGATATAGTATGTGCCTATGTGGCTCAGGAATATAACAGGTGAGATAAGCACGGATAGTGCCAGGCAAGCGGGCATGTCATCAGTAAATTAGCAGGTGACAGGCAATCTGAGAGCGTAGCTGGTGTTTGTGTTAAGGCCTTATGCAGTTGTGGGAAGGCTATTGTGAGCATGTTAGACAAAACGAGGATCACTTCCACAGGTTAGTGCGGCATGACATAGGCTTACAAGACTAACACAGCTTAGGTGGGCGGTTATTAGCTTGGGGTTGCATTAGTTAGGCATTAGATGATATTAATGTTAATGGTGCTTTTCAGGGTTCACAATTAGCTAGGACAGTATACAATTGTTAGATTAACTTGGTAGAAAACAGACTTTAACATTCTACGGTGTAATACTAGCCTGTCATTCAGGTGCGTGTCTGATGAGTGTATAAGAATATTTAAACTTTGTGTTTCAAGATGCTAAATTTATGAACATGCCATAGCTGGACAGCGGTCTAAACATTAAATGAGAACTGAACAGATAGTCACAGGAGCAAGTAAAAGTTTTGCATTAGGTATGAGCTGTACAGTGATATCAAGCCTTTTCACAGCATTTGAGCTTGCAGGAGCGTGGTCCGCTTCGGATGTAGTTCACCCTGATCAACCGACTCCGGAGGCTTGACAGGTTGGTTCAGGATATTGGCAGTCGAGAAGAGGCGCCCCTTTGACCTCCGTTCCCTCCGGGGCAGTTATCACCAGAACATGGACTCGGGAGCGCTTTCGGTTCAGGTCCCACTTCAATGGGGAGCAGTGGGAGACTTTTGCTCTTCTGGCCTCTCTTCCAGGGCAGTGGTGTTGCCACTGCTGCGTGAGCTTCTAGTGCCGCCCAGAAACAATCAAAGATTTAATCAACGTGTAGCAGGGTTTTGTCCATGCGAGTTTGCATATGGCTGTTGATTTGTTGCAGGCTCCGCATTTCAGGCGTGGGTCCGCCCGCCATCTTGGGGACCGTAGCCTTTTCTGTGCCGCAGGTAGTGGCCAGTCGTTTGGAGGTGGACAAACCGTTTCAGCTGGGACCGGGATGACCTCCGCCGGTCCAAAGAGGGGGGGGGGAGACCCGCAGCCATCGCCTCCGAAGTGCCAGAAATCAGCAGACGGGAGAAAGGTAAGGAGGCGGCCGTCCACCTCACCCCTCACTCGGCTAGGCCGCAAACCTCGAGTGGTTTCAAAGTTGACCGGAGCTTCAAAGCTTCTGAAGCTGGGTTATTTAGTGTTCCCAGTAGCTTTGTGTTCCCTAAGGCATAGCTTTTAGCGTCAAAGATGTATATAAAATGATATTAGTCGATTCATAAAGCCATAGATCTCAGGAGCCCAGCATACATGCGGCTTATCGGCATGGCGGTCCAGCCCCGCCCCCTCTGCATGGTATTTTAACTGTGAATGTCCCAATACTGCTAGCTGTTACTGCAATAAAGTACACATATTTGTATTCAACGATGTCTCACAAGTTAACCAGTACCCCCTATGTACAGGTTTTATTGTGTTTTGGAAAGTTACGGGGTCAAATATAGCACTTTAAATTTTTCAGTTTATACACAGTGAAATTTACCATACTGGTTTTGTTGCCTTTGAGACCAAATGGTAATCCAGGAATGAAAATTACCCACATGATGGCATACCATTTGCAAAAGTAGACAGCCCAAGGTATTACAAATGGGGTATGTCCAGTCTTTTTAGTAGCCACTTAGTCACTGGCCAAACGTTAATATTTGTTTGTGTGTGAAAAATGCAAAAAACAAATATGATTTTTTTTGGCCAGTGTTTGTGACTAAGTGGCTACTAAAAAAGACTGGACATACCCCTACTGCAATACCTTGGGTTGTCTACTTTTGCAAATGATATGCCATCATGGGGGTAATTCTCATTCCTGGACAATACTCAAAAGACACAACCAATATGGCAAATTTCAATGTGAAAAAAAGAAATGCATGCCTTATATTTGACTCTGTAGCTTTTGAAAACACCATAAAACCTGTACATGGGGGATGCTGTTTTACCCATGAGACTCAGCCAAACACAAATAAAACTTATAACAACAATTATATCGTCAGTAAAAGTGCCGTTTGTGTGTGAAAAATACAAAAAAACTGCACTTTTACTGACAATATCATCGTTGTGATATGTTTTACTGTTTGGAAACACTAATATTTGTGTTCAGCGAAGTCTCCCGATTAACCCCTGGACGACCGATGACAGTTCAGGACCGTCATCGGTAACATACAGTTAAGGACCGATGACGGTCCTAAACCGTCATAAGGGTCACATGTACTTACCCGATCACCATCGCTCCCCCGGCGGCGATCGGCGGTGCTCCCGGTGTGAGGAGACTGCCTGCAGTCCAGACAGTCTCCCCATGGCGGATTAGGACCCCTGTGGCCATGTGATCGCTCACAATAGGTGTCCATGTGTCTGCCTGCAGGGGGACTGCCTGTGCTGACAGGCAGTCTCCCTGCTGCTGTAAAATCAAAAAATAAAATAAAGGTTAATGTTAATAAAAATATATAATTATATACAGTTGCAAGAAAAAGTATGTGAACCATTTGGAATGATATGGATTTCTGCACAAATTGGTCATAAAATGTGATCTGATCATCATCTAAGTCACAACAATAGACAATCACAGTCTGCTTAAACTAATAACACAAAGAATGAAATGTTGCCATGTTTTTATTAAAAAATATATAATGTCATACTAAGTGTATTTTTATATTAATATATACATATAATATAAAAATACACTTATAATTAAATTACACACGTGTATATATATATATATATATAATAATAATAAAATACAAATAAGTAAATAAAATAAAATGTAAAAATAAAAAATGTATTTTAATTTATTTTTTTATAAAAATATTATATATCTATGAAATTTTATTCTAACTATATTTTGATATCAATATATACATATTTATCAAAATACACTTAGAACGAAATTGTATACTGTATATACTCGAGTATATTCAGAGTTTTTCAGCACATTTTTTGTGCTGAAAAACCCCAACTCGGCTTATACTCGAGTCAATAGTCTGTATTATGGCAATTTGCATTGCCATAATACAGACAGGGGCTGTGGGGGCTGTCAGAGCTGTAACTTACCTCTCCTGCAGCTCCTGTCAGCTCCCTCCTCCTCCGCGCCGTCCGGTCAGCTCTTCTGTCAGCTCCCACTGTAAGTCTCGCCGCGGCTCTCACGAGATTTACACTGGGAGCTGACCGAGGTGCTGAACGGACGGCGCGGAGGAGGAGGGAGCTGACAGGAGCTGCAGGACAGGTAAGTTACAGCTCTGACAGCCCCCCTCTCCCCCCCCACTGAACTGCCAATCCCACTGGACCACCAGGGAAGGAGCCCCCCTCCCTGGCCAGCTAGCAAGCAGGGAGGGGGACAAAAAAATTATAATAATAAAAAAATAATAATATTAAAAAATAAAATAATAATTAATAAAATAATTAATACTATAACAATCAAAATGCCCACCAACACATACACAAACACACACTGCATCACACACACTCACACTTCATTCATATACACACACTGCATTCATACATACACGCACTCATACACACACTGCACTCATACGCACACACTGCATTCATTATATACACACACACAATGCACTCATACACACACACTGCACTCACACTGCACTCATACACACACTGCACTCACACTGCACTCATATGCACACACTGCACTCATACGCACACACTGCATTCATTATATACACACACTGTAAATAAATATTCAATTAATATAATTTTTTTAGGATCTAATTTTATTTAGAAATTTACCAGTAGCTGCTGCATTTCCCACCCTAGTCTTATACTCGAGTCAATACGTTTTCCCAGTTTTTTGGGGTAAAATTAGGGGCCTCGGCTTATATTCGGGTCGGCTTATACGGTATATATCTATGTATATATAAATAAAAATAATACGAAATATACATATGTCCATACACAAAATTACATAAATAATTATATAAATATACACGTAGACTTAAAATATATAAATATGCATATATATTTAAATTCTACGTGCGTATTTATGTAATATTTTTACATAATTAAGTAATTTTATTGATTGCACTTTGGAGGGACCTGCCTGACAACCCAGGCCGAAAGCCTTGAGAATTTAATTTGCTAGCACTGTATTTTACCCTGTAACTTTCTATGACACCCTAAAACCTGTACATGGGGGGTACTGTTTTACTCGGGAGACTTCCCTTAACACAAATATTAGTGATTCAAAACAGTAAAACATATTAAAGCAATGATATTGTCAGTGAAAGTTACTTTTTTTGCATTTTTTCACACACAAACAGCACTTTTACTGATATAATTGTTGCGATACGTTTTACTGTTTTGAAACCCTAATATTTGTGTTCAGCAAAGTCTCACGAGTATAACAGTACCCCCATGTACAGGTTTTATAGCGTTTTTGAAAAGTTACAGGGTCAAATATTTTGACATTGAAAATTGCCAGGTTGGTTACGTTGCCTTTGAGAGCGTATGGTAGCCCAGGAATGAGAATTACCCCCATGATGCCATACCATTTGCAAAAGAAGACAACCCAAGGTATTGAAAATGGGGTATGTCCAGTTTTTTTTAGAAGCCACTTCGTCACAAACACTGGCCAAAATTAGCATTCAATATAGTTTTTTTACTTTTTGTCACACACACAAACAAATATGAACGCTAATTGACACTGAAAAATGCCTGATTTGGGCAACAAAACCCAGCAAAAACCACTGCAAACACCCAACAAGCAGGGGAATACAACATGGGTTGGAAGACCAAAAAACAAAAACCCGACGGACAATGGCAAAGCCTGGATATCGGAGAGCTGCTGAGGAAAACTCAGGGAGCTGCTGGGCCCAAGATGGCCGACTATCCAGAGGCCTATTCAGAGCTCTCAGATGACTCTTCACTGGAGGAAGAAACGTATAACTTACTGGCCGGGCGGGCACCAAAGCCGAAATCCTTGAGCTCCGATACTGCACCTGTCACAGCAGAGGTGCTTAAGAAACTTTTGGCAGACCTGCAGGCTAACATCCACTCTGATGTTGCCAATCTGCGCACAGACATCCAAGGCCTGTCAGGAAGGTTGAGCACCCTGGAGAACACCTCCAAAACCCACGAGGTGCAAATAACCTCCTTACAGCAGGAGATACAGGGGCTGAAAAAGCGCAATGCAGACTATGATCGGAGATTTGCAGCCCTGGAAGACGCGCACCGTGCAAATAGCATTAAGGTACGGGGCATAAAAGAAGATATCCCAACAGCGGAATTACCGCACTTGGTGCACAGGCTCCTGTAGGCGTTGCTCTACCCGCGGCAAGCGAAAAATATAGAGCTGAATGGCACTTTCAGAGCCGCGAAACTGGCAAGTGCGCCCAACACAGCCACCAGAGACCTTATCATATGCTTCCAACTCAGGAGAGACAGAGCGGCGACACTGGCAGCGGTCCGAGACCACACCAGTTTGAATCAATGTCGTTTACTTTCTTTGCGGACATTTTGGGTGACACACTGGCCTGGCGGAGGTCCCTCAAGCCTTTCATATCCCTCCTCGCGCAACAAGAGATACAGTACAGATGGCGACCTACCCGCTCCCTCTCCGTTCTACAAGGCAACGCCAGACATGAAGTCTTCGACCTACAGGGAGCACAGAGCTTACTACCCACACTGGGACTATCAAAAGTGAGGCTGAAACCCGCAGCACAACCGTAACACCGCGTAGATGGAACCCAGAGAAGGCGACTACCTTTTTTCCGCGGCAGAATAAACATGGCTCAAGCACTTAGCCTGCAGCCTAATCTTTAGCTTTTGCTGTTCACTAGTAACCGTCACATATACATAGACACCCTTAAGCGGCACTCGCAAGCCCCACGCAGCTCCCACGATGTAACCGACAGGGTTACCACATATTCGGAGATCTCCCCTAGCAGAGTGATAAACATACAACGAGCCTAACCTGGCGGCGTAATTCCACCCACCCAGTACATAGTTGCACGGCAAGACTCACCTGCTATATAGAGCTACCACAGATGTACATAGTTAAACGTAAGGCAACCTTATATATACGTATAAATCAAACCACAATAGCTTAAGAGCAATATATGTGGCGAAACCGACCTCGCCACTGGGCATTGGAGAAGACTGACTGCCCGCCTGCTGCCATGTGACTGTGGCCCTTGGGATTTATTGCCCTTTAAAGACATTATTTGGGCATATTGTATTTTATTGTGCTGTTTCTGGCCCTTTAAGTACTTTGAGAAAGGACCTGCAGTTTTGGCATGACACTTCGGATGCAGCCAAAGCGCCGAAGTAGTCAAAGTGGCGGCGGCCATTTTGATTCATTCTAATGCATTCAGCGGTGTGTGCCGTCAAACTCATGGAACTAAAATCGGCTACAGAACTGCACGAACATCGCTGAAGTTTTACCTTCCCTGGAACGTTTGACGAATTAAGAGAAAGCCAGAGGAAGATCAGTGAAATCTTCTCTCTTGTGTGAGTTGCTTTTGCAGGTCTTACACCAAGTGTTTGTTTTCAGCTTTCCCCCAAACATGCTTTCTATCACAGTTTTTTCTTCCTTTCCCAATCTGTGCTCCGAGGTGTTGAATACCGTGCTGATTTTTCCTCTTCATGCAAGCTAATGCAGAAACAAATATAAAATAAAAACAATAGTAAGTTGAAAGCTACAACATTTGTATCTGTTTAAGGGCCTTTAATGACTAATTAGCTAATATAGAAATTTTAACAATAAACTTGAACTATTTTATAAAGAGACACCTCCTAAATTATTAGTTAAAATTAATTCAATACTAACTTTAATATTGTGTATTTTGCTATTTTTCAAAATGTTTAAGGTATGAATGATGACAATACTATACTTGACAAATACTAGTTAAATAGACGGGATACTAAGTATATATACCTGTTTAGAAGGAATCTGAGATACTCAGCAGAGTCTTCCTGGGAATTAGAAGTGGAACCAGGTGGTCTAAAAACCATAAAAAATCCACAAGGTGCATAAGGTATTCGCTGGTTATAAATGGAAAAAGACATGATATTAACGGAACACTATAGGTTCAGGAACACAAACATGGGTTCCTGACCCTATAGTGTTAAAAACACTATCTAGCCCCCCTGGCCCACCTTGCCCAACTAAATATAGTAAAATCTTACTTGTGTTCAAATCTGCAGCTGCTGGCTCTGCCCATGTCTGCCGCTGACCTGCCTGCTGTCTGCAGACATCATCAGAAGTGGTAGCCTGATCCAATCACAATTCTTCCCCATAGGATTAGCTGAGAATGTCAAGGGGGCAGATCAGGGACTGAGCCAGCACAAGTCAAACACAGCCCTGGCCAATCAGCATCTTCTCAGAGATTAATTGAATCAGTGCATCTCTATGAGGAAAGTTCAGTGTCTACATGCAGAGGGTGGAGACACTGAATATGCTCACTGTGTAGCATTGCCCCAGGAAGTACTGTGATGTAATTCCAGTAAAATACAAGTTTAGCAGGCTAAGATTGCCACAAGGCATATGTATGTATATGTGTTTGTAGTATCAGTTGGTTAATTACACGTAGCTAAGATACTGTCATCACTGTACTGACCAGGTGCAGGAATGTAAGAACTGGAATTACGCGTCCCTCTCCTTTGTATCAGATGAGCCACGTGGTTAGACCGGATGGATGAGTTTAGACTCTATTCATTAAATAGGTTAAGGGTATGTGTGGGTGTAGTTAATTGTGGGAGGAGCTACAGTGCTATATAAGGAATGTACTCTATGTATTCAGTACTCAGACTTTGCTGTATTTTGGTGACGCTAGTCCCTCTGAGTCCCGATCGGTGATCCAATAAAGAATCTCTTCCTTCCTGAAGAAACCTGTGTCCATCTCTCTGTGCTTGGCTTCCGTCAGTTTCTCCGGTATCATTTGGTGCATTGGCCGGGAAGCTCATCGTTCAACGGTAGCTGAGAGGCAGAGGCGTGAGACGGTCTATCTTTGCCCACGTTCTCTACGGCTGCACCCCTGAACTTCTGCGTGGACCTCCCTTCGTCTCGGCGCCACTGGTCTGTTGTCCAGGAGATCATCGGCCTCTACGTAAGAAGTGCTGGGGTGTCCCCGTCGATGAGTGTGAACTCAGGTTCAGGAACGAGGAGGTAAGATAACTGCTGTTTTAGACGGCAGGACCCGCTAGGGGTATACCGATTGTGCGGTAGGCCCAAAGGGGTTTTTGAATCTGTATCTGCCCCCTCTGTCGGAGGGAAGGAGCGAAGGCGCACCGCTCGATCGAACGCTCTTTAGTCAGACCGTTTGATTTGGTTAGTCAGGCGGGGTCCAGGTGTAAGATAGCCCTAGCCGGACACCGGTGTCTTGTCTAGACTAGCGTTCTAGGGTGTATATTACGTTCGCTAGGTCGGAGGGACCGGGAGACTAAGCGGCGCCTGTGTAAATTCGGTTCGCTAGTTCTCATCCTATCTGGGCTAAGTGGGAAGGCGTGTAAATTTGGAACCCACTAGACTTTTGATAGTACGACTAAGAGGCGCCTGTGTAAATTCGGTTCTCTAGCTCGTTGTATAGTGCGACTAAGAGGCGTCTGTGTAAATTCGGTTCTCTAGCTCGCTATATATGTGGTGATTGGGCAGTGTGGCTAACCAAAACGGGTGTATATAGTTTTAGGTAGTCCATTCAAGGTACTGGCCAATAGTTTAGTTGGGAATTGTAAATGTGTTAACGATTGTTTTAGTAAAGTGTATATCTTGTTAGATAGCGCGAGCTCAGCCGTCTAGCGAGAGTGTTAATAGTGTGTTGCTGTATTATAGTGCACGGTACCATAACCCTGTATATTTACTGACATTATATAATAAGTACTAATCATTGTCGTCCATTGCATGTTTAACACCATAACCACTAATAATTGTATTGTGACCTTAACTTGTGCTTTGACCTATGCTAACCGTACTGTAACCGCTATTTGTAAAAGACGATGTTACTGGGGTGTGTTATAGACGGGTAATTCGTATATAGAGAATTATAGCGTGGGTGACTGTGTAGTTACGCCAAAGGGCATAATATTGATTATATAGTGACTGGTGTAGCAGCTGTGTGTGTACGGGAATTCCCTGAGTGTTTATTGTTATTGTGTACGTTTCACTTGGTAACCGTACCACGTGGTGCTGTTGCCAGAGGAAACGGGTGTGACTGTTGAATAGTACGCGTGTATAGTAATCGTTGTCGACGACGTTCCACTGTTAAATATGGGTGCGTCGCAGTCAACGATTCCGGATCCCTTAGGATGTATGGTTAAGAATTTTAAAAAGGGATTCAAAGTTTGTGATTTTGGGGTTAAGATGTCCCCTGTACGTTTGGTCACTTTGTGCACTAGGGAGTGGCCTACTTTGGTTGCGGCATGGCCGCCACGTGGCAGTTTGGATCCAACTCTGGTACAGCGCTTACACGTGGCTGTATCAGGTAGGCCTGAACTTTACGGCCAGTTTCCTTATATTGATTGTTGGAGACAGGCCGTAAATGACTCGCCAAAATGGCTCCGGACATGCCACGAGGAACAGTGTCGCCTCATGGTAGCTAGGACTTGTTCGTCCACTAGGGCTGGTGTTAGGCCCATTTTGGACACGCCCCCTGAGTCCGAGATCCCTTTGCCGCCCCCTTACTTTCCGGTAAGAGGAAGTGACGCAAATACAGGAAGTCCTGTAACCCTTCCCTCATTACCCTCATCCACTTCCGCTTCCTCCTCCAGTACAGGATCCACCCCCCCTCGTACTAAATCTCCCCTTCCGGAACCAGAACCCACCCCCATTAGAAACGAATATCCTGATTTGGCGCCACTTCAGACTTCCGGTCAAGCTTCATCTAGCTCGGCCCGAAGTGTTTTATTTACCTCCTTTTCCCAAAACCAAACTCCCACATCCCCATACCCTATTTCTCCCCGACCGGAACCCATGACTGACGCTTCCCTACGTAGCCCCATCCAAACCCGACAGTTGACTGGTGCCCAACAATTAAAGCACTATCAGATGCCTCTTCGCCTAAATCCCGGGTCAGCTTATATCGATGCCGCAGGTCAAATGGCACACGCTGACCCAGTCTTCGTATATGTCCCATTTACCACTACCGACCTTTTAAACTGGAAGACCCATAATTCCTCGTATACTGAGAAACCACAAGCCATGACTGATCTGTTCACCTCAATAGTACAGACGCATAATCCGACATGGGCTGATTGCCAGCAGTTACTAATGACTTTATTTAACAATGAGGAAAGGACAAGAATAAATCAAGCAGCCATTAAAGCATTAGAAGATAGAGCCCGTGCTTTGAACCAAGCTAATCCAGCAGCATGGGCCGCAACACATTATCCCAACACTGATCCCGATTGGAACGTAAATGGTGCTGATATGGTTCAACTCAGAGCCTATAGAGACGCTATAATTGCTGGCATGAAAGCCGGAGGAAAGAAAGCCATTAACATGTCGAAGACAGTTGAGGTGATCCAGAAAAGCGATGAAGCGCCCAGTGTCTTTTATGACCGATTATTGGAGGCGTACCGCTTGTACACCCCCTTTAATCCGGAAGACGCAGACAATTCCCGAATGGTTAACTCCGCCTTTGTCAGCCAAGCTTACGGAGATATTAAGCGCAAGCTACAAAAGTTAGAAGGGTTTGCAGGTATGTCAATCTCCCAACTAATGGAGGTAGCTAATAAGGTCTATATGAATAGGGAAACAGAAAGCAAGAAAGAGGAGGAGCGCAAGATGCGTAAAAAGGCTGATATGCTAGCGGTAGCGATCGCAGGCGTAGATAAACGGGGCCCAGATAGAGGCAATAATAGATGGAGTAGGGAGCCTTTGAGTAGGGATCAGTGCGCGTATTGCAAGGAAGAAGGGCATTGGAGGAACGAATGTCCGCAAAGAGAGCAGTACGAGAGAGACCAACCCAGGGCAGGCTACGGAAACTTTAGAGGCAGAGCGAGAGGTAGAGGAGGTCCCGGAGGGAGTAATGGTTATAGAGGGAGCAATGGGAACAGAGGAAGTGTTAGGGAAGACAGGTATATTCCAGCAGCGCAAAGGTCTCGCGATAGAGAAGGTAGGGACTTTGTAGGATTGGCTGACACGGTCATGGAGGACTATTGATACCGACCGGGCTCCATCCCCCTTGGTCGAGCGGAGCCTATGGTCGATGTATCAATAGGGGGGAAAAGGAGTGCGTTCATGATCGACACTGGTGCTGAACATTCAGTGGTGACTAATCTAGTTGCTCCTCCATCTGGAAGGACTATTACTGTGATAGGAGCAACTGGAAGAAGTGCTGAAAGACCGGTTCTTAAAAGTCGACTCTGTACATTGGGAGGCCACGTAGTAAAACACCAATTCCTTTATATGCCTGAATGTCCAGTCCAATTGCTGGGACGTGATATGCTATCCAAATTACAAGCGCAGATTACGTTCCTACCAGATGGAACAACATCTTTAAAGTTTAATGGACCTTCAGGTATTATGACTTTATCCGTACCAAAGGAAGAAGAGTGGCGACTTTATACAGTGTTGACTAGCCAAAACCCTAGGAGTGATGAGACATTGTTTAACATACCAGGAGTTTGGGCAGAGAACAACCCACCAGGACTGGCCCGCAATATTCCACCTATAAAAATTGAACTGAAACATGGGGTTTATCCAGTGAGCCTGAGACAATACCACATCCCGCAGAAGGCTAAGAAGAACATCCAATCCTATCTGGATAAGTTCATACGGTATGGTATCCTAAAATTCTGTACTTCCCCCTGGAACACCCCATTGCTGCCTGTTCAAAAGCCCGGCACAGATGAGTATCGACCTGTGCAGGACTTAAGAGCAGTCAATGATGCGGTTGTTAGTATACATCCAGTTGTGCCCAATCCATATAACCTGCTTGCTTTAATTCCGGGCGGGGCTACTTACTTCACAGTTTTAGACCTCAAAGATGCCTTCTTTTGCCTCCGAATTGCCGCAGAAAGTCAATGTATTTTCGCTTTCCAATGGGAGAACGCTGTAACGGGCTCAAAACGCCAAATGACTTGGACAAGACTGCCCCAAGGGTTTAAAAATTCACCTACCCTATTTGGTTCAGCCCTAAGTCAAGATCTATTGGATTTCGAGTCCATCCCAGGAGAGTGTGTATTGTTACAATATGTAGATGACTTGTTGATAGCAGCAGTTACAAAAGAAATCTGTCAGCAAGCAACGCACGATCTACTACACATTCTCTGGAAGGCAGGATACAAGGTGTCTAGAAAGAAGGCTCAGTTGTGTTTGCCAACTGTCAAGTATCTAGGATTCCATATCTCTGAAGGTCAAAGAATTATGGGGCCAGAGAGAAAAGAAGCTGTCTGCCAAATACCAATACCCAAGAATAGAAGACAAGTGCGAGAATTCTTGGGGGCAGCAGGCTTCTGTAGGATATGGATTCCCAGCTATGCGATACTAGCAAAACCTCTGTACGCAGCTATCAAAGGTACAGAGCACGACCCCTTCTTATGGACCCAAGAACAGCAAACGGCATTTGAAGATGTGAAGAAGGCTTTGATGAGTGCCCCAGCATTAGGTCTACCTGATCACACACGACCATTCTACTTATATGTACACGAGCAAAGAAGAATGGCTGTGGGAGTATTGACACAGTACTTGGGATCATGGCAAAGACCTGTTGCCTACATGTCTAAGCAACTGGATGCAGTGGCCAGCGGACTTCCACCTTGTCTAAGAGCCGTAGCTGCAGCCGCCCTGCTAGTAGCTGAAGCCGATAAACTCACTCTGGGTCAAGAACTTTATGTACGAGTCCCACATGCAGTACAGACGTTGTTGGATTACAAAGGAAATCATTGGTTTAGTAATAGCCGTATGACCAAGTATCAAGCAATGTTGTGTGAAAACCCAAGAGTGCATTTAGAGACTGTAAACACCTTAAATCCAGCTACCCTTTTGCCACAACCTACTGAAAGTCAACATGATTGTTTGGAAGTAATGGATGAAGTATTCTCAAGTAGACCAGATCTTCGTGATTTTCCCATCCAGAACCCCGATGTTCAATATTACACCGACGGCAGTAGTTATGTGAAAGAAGGGATCCGCTATGCAGGATATGCAGTGACAACAATAGACAAGGTGATAGAAGCTCGGCCACTGGCGAAAGGAACATCAGCACAAAAGGCAGAATTAATAGCACTAACACGAGCGTTACAATTGGCTGAAGGTTTAAGAGTAAATATCTATACGGACTCTAAGTATGCGTTTTTAACCACTCATGCCCACGGAGCTTTGTATAAAGAAAGAGGACTACTGAATTCAGAAGGCAAAGAAATCAAGTACGCAGCTGAAATCCTACAACTATTGGAAGCAGTGTGGGAGCCGAAAGAAGTCGGTATCATACATTGTCGAGCGCATCTGAGAGGAGATGGTGATGTAACCAAGGGAAATCGGATGGCAGATAGTGCAGCTAAGCGTGCTGCTGAATCAGGAAGACAGGAGTATGTAGGGCATATAGCTGCTCTTATACCAACTCCACTGTCCCAATGGACTCCAGTTTATACAGCTCAAGAAGAGGAGTGGTTAAAGACTGAACCGGGAAAGTATTTGGAGAACAAGTGGTATCAGCTAGAAGATGGAAGAATAGTTATACCAGCATCGCTAGCGGTAGAAATTGTCCAAAATTATCATAACGGGACACATTCTGGGAGAGACAGTACTGAAGAATCTCTTAGAAAACATTTCTACATACCAAGATTGTCCAACTTGACTCAGGCCATTGTACGCAGATGTGTAACGTGTGCTAAGAATAATGCAAGACAAGGACCAGTAAAGCCACCAGGAGTTCAGTTTATGGGGGGACTCCCCATGTCCGATCTACAAATAGACTTTACAGTGATGCCTGAATCGGGTGGACATCGTTACCTGCTGGTAATTGTGTGCACCTATTCAGGCTGGGTAGAAGCATGTCCTACTCGTACAGAGAAAGCAGGAGAAGTTGTGAGATTCCTGCTACGAGAAATAATACCCCGATATGGACTACCCTGTTCTATAGGATCGGACAATGGTCCAGCTTTTGTTCACCAGTGCCTACAACAACTGACTCATATGCTTGGTATAAAGTGGAGGCTTCATACTGCATATAGACCCCAGAGTTCTGGTAAGGTAGAGAGAATGAATAGAACTATAAAGAACCAGTTGGCTAAAATGTGTCAGGAAACCCAACTTAAGTGGAACGTTCTCTTACCCATAGCTTTATTGCGAATCCGCAGTACCCCTACCAGAAGGATGGGCCTCTCTCCTTTTGAAATCATGTATGGGCGACCACCTCCCGTACTTGGTAACTTAAGGGGGGACTTGAGTCAGTTGGGAGAAGGAATTACTCGGCAGCAGGTTGTAGAGTTGGGTAAGACTATGGAGGAGGTACAGAAATGGGTACAAGATAGATTACCTGTGAATATTTATCCCCCTGTTCATAGTTATCATCCAGGAGATCAAGTGTGGATTAAAGAGTGGAATAATGTACCGTTAGGGCCCAAGTGGAGAGGTCCTTATGTTGTTCTTTTGTCTACCCCTACAGCAATAAAAGTAGCAGAAGTGACTCCGTGGATACATCACTCCAGGGTTAAACCAGCAGCAGTCAATTCTTGGCAAGTTACAGCAGATCCAGAGAATCCCTGCAAGATCCTGTTGAAACGCACTACTCAGTCGGAGTAACGAGGAATTATTGTGGATTACAAATTTTATTGTTACAGGTGTGAGTGAGAAGGCCATAATAAAGCCTGTCCGCTTACCATCACATAGTGTATAAGCCAGGAAAGTCTCGAAGGGACACCTGTGAAGATGAGCAGAACTCCATTCCCTGCAGCCCCTCACATCCTGGAAGCTGAGGCGCCATCGCACGGACGAAGACTGAGGATGACGGCGAAAGATGTGCTTTTGATAGTGTTTATTTATATGTGTTTTTATATTCAGGAAGGTAGAGGTACCGACACTCCTAGCTGTGAGGTATGCATTAAGACTACGAGAACAGGTAACCATATTTCCCAAACCCTAATTTGGCATTCACAATACGAATGTAAAGGAGATGTATCGAGATGTAGATACTTAAATATAGATTATAGTGTGTGCCATTTAAGAGTAGGAGAACCTAAGTGCTTCAGTCCGGAGTATCAGCCTCGTACAATTTGGTTGACTCTCAGGAATGGAGATCCTCAGGGGACCCTAATTAATAAAACGGTGTTAGAATCCGTACATTCTTCGGGTGTTCTGCTATTTGATGCGTGTAAAGCGATATCGAGTGGTAGAAAGCCGTGGAATGTATGTGGGGATCTTAGATGGGAGAGGACGTATGGGTCTAACGATAAATATATTTGTCCCAGTAGCAAAAATAAATATGTAAGTCCTAGATGCCCAAATAGAGATTATAACTTTTGCCCATATTGGTCTTGTGTGGGGTGGGCAACTTGGGGACAGACAGTAGACAAAGACATGATAGTGACTAAGTTGCCGACTAGCCCTTATTGTAAGTCTATGGAATGCAACCCAGTCCATATACTCATTAATAACCCCGACAAGTTCTTAGATAAGTATGGAAATTTATTTGGGTTTCAAATATACGGGACGGGTTTAGATCCTGGGACATTATTGTTTATAGGAATAGAGACTGATACGGTATCCTCCCAGACTCATCAAGTATACCATTCCTTTTACGAAGAGATGAGTATAGATAATAAGATCCCCCATAATGCTAAAAACCTGTTCATCGATTTAGCTGAAAGTATTGCCGGTAGTCTTAATGTTACCAACTGCTATGTGTGTGGAGGTACTAACATGGGAGACCAATGGCCTTGGGAAGCAAAGGAGGTAATGTCCGGTTCTGAGGCAGTTGACCAATTAATATCTACACAAGCCGATTATCATATGAGTGTTAGAGGTAAATCTGAGTGGAGATTAAAGACCTCCATCATAGGTTATGTTTGCATAGCAAGGAAAGGAATAATGTATAATACTTCTGTAGGAGAATTAACTTGTCTAGGGCAAAAAGCTTATGATGATGATACAAAGAATACAACTTGGTGGTCGGCTTCAAATGTCTCAGAACCATCTAACCCGTTTGCTAGATATGCCAATTTAAAGGATGTGTGGTTTGATCTATCCATCACATCTACTTGGAGAGCCCCAGCAAATTTGTACTGGATCTGTGGTAAGAAAGCCTATTCGGAGCTGCCACAGGACTGGGAAGGGGCATGTGTGTTGGGTATGCTCAAACCATCCTTCTTCTTGTTACCGATTGAAACAGGTGAGACTTTAGGTGTTAAAGTGTATGATGTGAATCATAGGAAGAAAAGGGGACCCATAGAGATAGGCGCCTGGGAAGATGATGAATGGCCTCCCCAGCGTATTATAGATTACTATGGGCCAGCCACGTGGGCTGAGGATGGTACCTTTGGTTATAGAACCCCTATTTATATGCTCAACCGTATTATAAGATTACAGGCGGTGGTTGAGATTATCACAAATGCGACATCACAAGCGCTCAATCTTCTAGCGAAGCATAACACCAGGATGAGGACAGCAGTCTACCAAAATAGATTAGCCTTGGATTACCTTTTGGCAGTAGAGGGAGGTGTATGTGGGAAGTTTAACCTAAGTAATTGCTGTCTTCAAATAGATGACGAAGGGCAAGCAATAGCTGAGCTTACTAGCCATATGGTTAAACTAGCGCATGTGCCTACTCAGGTATGGAAAGGGTACAATCCAAGTAGTTGGTTTGGTAGCTGGTATGAGTGGTTTGGAGGGCTTAAGGCAGTGGTAGGTGGAGTCCTACTGATTTTACTGTTGTGTCTACTCCTACCGTGTCTTATACCCTTAGTAGTTAGGTCTGTGCAAAGCCTGATAGGAAGTATAGCAGAGAGGAAGGCTGCTGCACAGATAATGGCGATATATAAGTATAAGGCTCTAGATCAGGGAGAACCAATGCAAGAAGATGAATGTTGAAGATTCACATCATAAGATAAGTCTGGTCTGGTTCATGGTAACCTGAGGTATATGCAAACCAAGGTTAAGTGATGCCTCAAGTAATTGTGAAATATCAGAGGCATCAAAGGGGGGAATGTGATGTAATTCCAGTAAAATACAAGTTTAGCAGGCTAAGATTGCCACAAGGCATATGTATGTATATGTGTTTGTAGTATCAGTTGGTTAATTACACGTAGCTAAGATACTGTCATCACTGTACTGACCAGGTGCAGGAATGTAAGAACTGGAATTACGCGTCCCTCTCCTTTGTATCAGATGAGCCACGTGGTTAGACCGGATGGATGAGTTTAGACTCTATTCATTAAATAGGTTAAGGGTATGTGTGGGTGTAGTTAATTGTGGGAGGAGCTACAGTGCTATATAAGGAATGTACTCTATGTATTCAGTACTCAGACTTTGCTGTATTTTGGTGACGCTAGTCCCTCTGAGTCCCGATCGGTGATCCAATAAAGAATCTCTTCCTTCCTGAAGAAACCTGTGTCCATCTCTCTGTGCTTGGCTTCCGTCAGTTTCTCCGGTATCAGTACCTCTAGCAGCCATCTGAGGAGTGGCCAGTGAAGTTATCACTAGGCTGTAATGTAAACGCTGCATTTTCTCTGAAAAGACAGTGTTTACATCAAAAAGCCTGAAGGTAATGATTATACTCACCAGAACAAATGCAATACGCTGTAGTTGTTCTGGTGACTATAGTGTCCTTTTAAGCCACTTTGATATTACAGAAAATCCATATTTGAATTATCAAGTGTGATTCCATCCAATCTGGACAGCAATGAAAGGCTGAGAGAGCTGGGGATCACTATATTGGTCTAACTTTAGAAATTTGCTTTGAATTCCCAGGAATTCTCACTTTAGTGAATAATCCTGGTTTCATTGACAGAGGACCCAGCACATCAGCCTGACCTAGTTAGGCTGCCGCGAGGTCCCAGTCAGTGCGAGGCTTTAGGCGGCCACCTAACTCGCCTAAAAAGAAAAAGCAAACCACGATCAAGGGAGAGAGGCTGCATCTTTCTGTCTATCTATACCTGTTTCTTAATTATTTTATTAATTAAATTAATTATTTTGTTTTGAGATATTAGCACCCTCTTTATCCATACAGGGTTGAACCAGTATTTCTCTATAAGCACTGTGTGTATTGGCCATTTTTTAATATATGGTGACTATAGTGTCCCTTTAATAGTTTCTGCACAGAATGGCCAAAAGGTAAATCCCCAGTTCTCTTGAAACATGTCATCATGGCATCCTTAAATTGTCAGAGCATCAAGGGGGTTGTAGTTCCATGAAAGCTGGTAATGTTCCTTTAAAAAGAAAAAGAAAAAAAAAACTGTTTCATGAGCAAAGTCGCGCACAGAAAGCAAACCTTAACCGCCTGGGCCACGGCTTCCCCACCAGCCAATCAGATCTCTTGTACTATTCGTTCTCTCTGGCCATTGCGTCAGTGCGTCATCACTCAGCTCTCTTCTGATTGGTAGGTGTCATAGCGCCGCCGGGCGCCTAGATAATGGTTTTTGGAAGATGGCGGCTTCTGGCAGTCTGTTCTCCGACTTGCGGGATATTAAGAAGCAGCTGCTCAGTGTGAGCTGGCTGTGCAGGGAGAGGGGTCTGATGCACAGCGTGAAATGGTGAGCGGGGCTGGCGGTAGCATAGGGAGAAATAACAGCATCATAATATTAATAATAATAATAGATCTACCCTGAGTGTAATACACAGTAATGATAGATCTACCCTGAGTGTAATACACAGTAATGATAGATCTACCCTGAGTGTAATACACAGTAATGATAGATCTACCCTGAGTGTAATACACAGTAATGATAGATCTACCCTGAGTGTAATACACAGTAATGATAGATCTACCCTGAGTGTAATACACAGTAATGATAGATCTACCCTGAGTGTAATACACAGTAATGATTGATCTACCCTGAGTGTAATACACAGTAATGATAGATCTACCCTGAGTGTAATACACAGTAATGATAGATCTACCCTGAGTGTAATACACAGGAATGATAGATCTACCCTGAGTGTAATACACAGGAATGATAGATCTACCCTGAGTGTAATACACAGGAATGATAGATCTACCCTGAGTGTAATACACAGGAATGATAGATCTACCCTGAGTGTAATACACAGGAATGATAGATCTACCCTGAGTGTAATACACAGGAATGATAGATCTACCCTGAGTGTAATACACAGGAATGATAGATCTACCCTGAGTGTAATACACAGGAATGATAGATCTACCCTGAGTGTAATACACAGGAATGATAGATCTACCCTGAGTGTAATACACAGGAATGATAGATCTACCCTGAGTGTAATACACAGGAATGATAGATCTACCCTGAGTGTAATACACAGGAATGATAGATCTACCCTGAGTGTAATACACAGGAATGATAGATCTACCCTGAGTGTAATACACAGGAATGATAGATCTACCCTGAGTGTAATACACAGGAATGATAGATCTACCCTGAGTGTAATACACAGGAATGATAGATCTACCCTGAGTGTAATACACAGGAATGATAGATCTACCCTGAGTGTAATACACAGGAATGATAGATCTACCCTGAGTGTAATACACAGGAATGATAGATCTACCCTGAGTGTAATACACAGGAATGATAGATCTACCCTGAGTGTAATACACAGGAATGATAGATCTACCCTGAGTGTAATACACAGGAATGATAGATCTACCCTGAGTGTAATACACAGGAATGATAGATCTACCCTGAGTGTAATACACAGGAATGATAGATCTACCCTGAGTGTAATACACAGGAATGATAGATCTACCCTGAGTGTAATACACAGGAATGATAGATCTACCCTGAGTGTAATACACAGGAATGATAGATCTACCCTGAGTGTAATACACAGGAATGATAGATCTACCCTGAGTGTAATACACAGGAATGATAGATCTACCCTGAGTGTAATACACAGGAATGATAGATCTACCCTGAGTGTAATACACAGGAATGATAGATCTACCCTGAGTGTAATACACAGGAATGATAGATCTACCCTGAGTGTAATACACAGGAATGATAGATCTACCCTGAGTGTAATACACAGGAATGATAGATCTACCCTGAGTGTAATACACAGGAATGATAGATCTACCCTGAGTGTAATACACAGGAATGATAGATCTACCCTGAGTGTAATACACAGGAATGATAGATCTACCCTGAGTGTAATACACAGGAATGATAGATCTACCCTGAGTGTAATACACAGGAATGATAGATCTACCCTGAGTGTAATACACAGGAATGATAGATCTACCCTGAGTGTAATACACAGGAATGATAGATCTACCCTGAGTGTAATACACAGGAATGATAGATCTACCCTGAGTGTAATACACAGGAATGATAGATCTACCCTGAGTGTAATACACAGGAATGATAGATCTACCCTGAGTGTAATACACAGGAATGATAGATCTACCCTGAGTGTAATACACAGGAATGATAGATCTACCCTGAGTGTAATACACAGGAATGATAGATCTACCCTGAGTGTAATACACAGGAATGATAGATCTACCCTGAGTGTAATACACAGGAATGATAGATCTACCCTGAGTGTAATACACAGGAATGATAGATCTACCCTGAGTGTAATACACAGGAATGATAGATCTACCCTGAGTGTAATACACAGGAATGATAGATCTACCCTGAGTGTAATACACAGGAATGATAGATCTACCCTGAGTGTAATACACAGGAATGATAGATCTACCCTGAGTGTAATACACAGGAATGATAGATCTACCCTGAGTGTAATACACAGGAATGATAGATCTACCCTGAGTGTAATACACAGGAATGATAGATCTACCCTGAGTGTAATACACAGGAATGATAGATCTACCCTGAGTGTAATACACAGGAATGATAGATCTACCCTGAGTGTAATACACAGGAATGATAGATCTACCCTGAGTGTAATACACAGGAATGATAGATCTACCCTGAGTGTAATACACAGGAATGATAGATCTACCCTGAGTGTAATACACAGGAATGATAGATCTACCCTGAGTGTAATACACAGGAATGATAGATCTACCCTGAGTGTAATACACAGGAATGATAGATCTACCCTGAGTGTAATACACAGGAATGATAGATCTACCCTGAGTGTAATACACAGTAATGATAGATCTACCCTGAGTGTAATACACAGTAATGATAGATCTACCCTGAGTGTAATACACAGTAATGATAGATCTACCCTGAGTGTAATACACAGTAATGATAGATCTACCCTGAGTGTAATACACAGTAATGATAGATCTACCCTGAGTGTAATACACAGGAATGATAGATCTACCCTGAGTGTAATACACAGGAATGATAGATCTACCCTGAGTGTAATACACAGGAATGATAGATCTACCCTGAGTGTAATACACAGGAATGATAGATCTACCCTGAGTGTAATACACAGGAATGATAGATCTACCCTGAGTGTAATACACAGGAATGATAGATCTACCCTGAGTGTAATACACAGGAATGATAGATCTACCCTGAGTGTAATACACAGGAATGATAGATCTACCCTGAGTGTAATACACAGGAATGATAGATCTACCCTGAGTGTAATACACAGGAATGATAGATCTACCCTGAGTGTAATACACAGGAATGATAGATCTACCCTGAGTGTAATACACAGGAATGATAGATCTACCCTGAGTGTAATACACAGGAATGATAGATCTACCCTGAGTGTAATACACAGGAATGATAGATCTACCCTGAGTGTAATACACAGGAATGATAGATCTACCCTGAGTGTAATACACAGGAATGATAGATCTACCCTGAGTGTAATACACAGGAATGATAGATCTACCCTGAGTGTAATACACAGGAATGATAGATCTACCCTGAGTGTAATACACAGGAATGATAGATCTACCCTGAGTGTAATACACAGGAATGATAGATCTACCCTGAGTGTAATACACAGGAATGATAGATCTACCCTGAGTGTAATACACAGGAATGATAGATCTACCCTGAGTGTAATACACAGGAATGATAGATCTACCCTGAGTGTAATACACAGGAATGATAGATCTACCCTGAGTGTAATACACAGGAATGATAGATCTACCCTGAGTGTAATACACAGGAATGATAGATCTACCCTGAGTGTAATACACAGGAATGATAGATCTACCCTGAGTGTAATACACAGGAATGATAGATCTACCCTGAGTGTAATACACAGGAATGATAGATCTACCCTGAGTGTAATACACAGGAATGATAGATCTACCCTGAGTGTAATACACAGGAATGATAGATCTACCCTGAGTGTAATACACAGGAATGATAGATCTACCCTGAGTGTAATACACAGGAATGATAGATCTACCCTGAGTGTAATACACAGGAATGATAGATCTACCCTGAGTGTAATACACAGGAATGATAGATCTACCCTGAGTGTAATACACAGGAATGATAGATCTACCCTGAGTGTAATACACAGGAATGATAGATCTACCCTGAGTGTAATACACAGGAATGATAGATCTACCCTGAGTGTAATACACAGGAATGATAGATCTACCCTGAGTGTAATACACAGGAATGATAGATCTACCCTGAGTGTAATACACAGGAATGATAGATCTACCCTGAGTGTAATACACAGGAATGATAGATCTACCCTGAGTGTAATACACAGGAATGATAGATCTACCCTGAGTGTAATACACAGGAATGATAGATCTACCCTGAGTGTAATACACAGGAATGATAGATCTACCCTGAGTGTAATACACAGGAATGATAGATCTACCCTGAGTGTAATACACAGGAATGATAGATCTACCCTGAGTGTAATACACAGGAATGATAGATCTACCCTGAGTGTAATACACAGGAATGATAGATCTACCCTGAGTGTAATACACAGGAATGATAGATCTACCCTGAGTGTAATACACAGGAATGATAGATCTACCCTGAGTGTAATACACAGGAATGATAGATCTACCCTGAGTGTAATACACAGGAATGATAGATCTACCCTGAGTGTAATACACAGGAATGATAGATCTACCCTGAGTGTAATACACAGGAATGATAGATCTACCCTGAGTGTAATACACAGGAATGATAGATCTACCCTGAGTGTAATACACAGGAATGATAGATCTACCCTGAGTGTAATACACAGGAATGATAGATCTACCCTGAGTGTAATACACAGGAATGATAGATCTACCCTGAGTGTAATACACAGGAATGATAGATCTACCCTGAGTGTAATACACAGGAATGATAGATCTACCCTGAGTGTAATACACAGGAATGATAGATCTATTCTGAGTGTAATACACAGGAATGATAGATCTACCCTACACAGTAATGATAGATCTACCCTACACAGTAATGATAGATCTACCCTGAGTGTAATACACAGTAATGATAGATCTACCCTGAGTGTAATACACAGTAATGATAGATCTACCCTGAGTGTAATACACAGTAATGATAGATCTACCCTGAGTGTAATACACAGTAATGATAGATCTACCCTACACAGTAATGATAGATCTACCCTGAGTGTAATACACAGTAATGATAGATCTACCCTGAGTGTAATACACAGTAATGATAGATCTACCCTGAGTGTAATACACAGTAATGATAGATCTACCCTGAGTGTAATACACAGTAATGATAGATCTACCCTGAGTGTAATACACAGTAATGATAGATCTACTCTGAGTGTAATACACAGTAATGATAGATCTACCCTGAGTGTAATACACAGTAATGATAGATCTACCCTACACAGTAATGATAGATCTACCCAGAGTGTTATACACATTAATGATAGATATAGCCTGAGGGTTATATATTTGAGCAATGACACTGCCAGGTTTTGCACCTAAAGTAATCTCAGGGGGTGTAATAAAAACAGGGAATATATCCTACATGCAAGTTTTAATCGATGTAGTTGGTGAAAGCCAGGGCTATGGAGTCAGAATCAATTTTGGGTTACTGGAGTAAGTTGGTAAAACATTTATACTCCAGGTAAGTGTACCAGATAAGTTGGCATATAAAATGACCCACAAAAATAAACTGTTAGGTTTAGGTCTATGTTCACCAGCTAAGTTGACCCCCTAAATAAAGTGCATCGTTTCAGACCAGGATAGGCTTGTGCACTCATATGCTTGTGATATGGGTCTAGACCAGGCAACAGAATTCAACAAATAATCCCATTTCTTTCATATAAAATTATAAATCTTGTTTTACTTACTGTTTCCTATGATATTGTAGGTTGTTTTATTATGTAGTTAGTAAGATGGTGAGTGATTAACCCCCTAAGGACTGAGCCATTTGTACAAGTTGTGATGAAAACGAAATGTAAACAAAACTTGGAATTTGCGCTACAAGTGGTCCAACCATAATTCACCTTTTTCATATTAAGTGCACCCACACTTATTTTAAATCATTTTGTTTAGGAGAAACCAGGCTTTCATTTCATATTAAATATTTATATATGAAACATAATTTAATATGAAAAAAATCAAAAAATGTATGAGGAATTTTAAAATGTTATTTTTCTAGTTCTGTATGACATTTTAACTGTGAATGTCGTAATACTGTTGGATTTTACTGCAATAAAATACACATATTTGTATTCAGAAATATATCACGGGTATAACAGTATCCACCATGTACAGGTTTTATGGGTTTTTGGAAACTTACAGGGGTCAAATGTATGGCTTTCCCCTTTTCTATGTTTGCACATTGAAATTTGCCAGATTGGATTGCTGGGCCTATGTTGCCTTTGAGACCGTATGGTAGCCCAGAAATGAAAATAAACCCCATCATGGCATATCATTTGTAAAGTAGATAACCCATGGTATTTAAAATGGGGTATGTCCAGTCTTTTTTAGTGACAACCCCTTGCCAAAATTAGCTTTATATATTTTTTTTGCATTTTTCACAAATCAACTGCCCTTTAACTTATGATATTATCAGTATAATACATTTTACTGCTCTAAAACACTCATATATGTGTAGAGTAATGTCTCACGAGTACAACAGTACCACTCAGGTACAGATGTTATGGTACTTTGGAAAGTTACAGGGTCAAACATAAGATTTGCCAATTTCTTTTTTTGCAAATTGCTATTTGCCAGGTTGGCTATGTTGCCTTTGAGACGGTATTGCAGCCCAGAAATGAAAATGAATCCCACCATGACATACCATTTGAAAAAGTAGACAGCCCAGGATATTCAAAATGGGGGTATGTCCAGTCTTTTGTAGTAGCCACTTAGTCACAAATACTGAATGATTGAAGTTAACTAACTCTTGAGGAAAATGTTTGTGCTTTGACTTTCTCAAGTGCCTAATGGTGATTTCCATTTGATTCCTGTTAGGGCATCTGAATTGGCTTTTTCTTTGGAATCCATCCCTATCAACGAGTTACCTCCCACCCCAGAACTCACAGAGGTAAGACAAGAGAAGGTGCAGTACTTGACAATGTTTGCTATCACCAGGGACTTACTTAGTAGCATATAAATAAGAATTTTTAAAGGACCACTATAGTGTCAGGAAAACAAACTCGTTTTCCTGGCACTATAGGGTCTTTAGGTCCCCCCCACCCTCCGGCTGGGCTGAAGGGGTTAAAACACTTACCTTTCTCCAGTGCCGAACTCCGTCGGCGCTGGGGAACTCTCCTCCTCCTGCCGATGTCAGCGCCGAATGCGCATGTGCGGCAAGAACCGCGCGCGCATTCAAACCGCCCATAGGAAAGCATTTCTTAATGCTTTCCTATGGACGTCAGCGTCTTCTCATTGTGATTTTCACAGTGAGAAGCGCGGAAGCGCCTCTAGCGGCTGTCAGTGAGACAGCCACTAGAGGCTGGATTAACCCTATTGTAAACATAGCTCTGAAACTGCTACATTTACAGCTGCAGGGTTAACACTAGAGGGACTTGGCACCCAGACCACTTCATTGAGCTGAAGTGGTCTGGGTGCCTATAGTGGTCCTTTAAGTATCATATTTTGGCAAGTTTATTTAACGATGAGGTAATTCATGTTTTTCCCCTAACTTCATGCATTGTTTTTATACAGGAAGATGCTCAGGATCTTGATGCTTATACACTAGCCAAATCTTACTTTGACTTGAAAGAATATGACCGAGCAGCCTACTTTTTGCGTGGGTGTAAAAGCCAGAAAGCCTATTTCTTGTACATGTACTCCAGGTACTTGGTAAGAACACTATTTTGGAACAAAATGGTTTAATTATTTTTAAAAATTATTTATTTTTTGTTTACTGACCTACGTTTAAATAAGCAATTTTCATGTTGGTCATAAATGGTGGATAGTATAGAAAAGGGTGATATACTTTTAGACTAACTGTTTAAAGACTTTTCTTTTCTTCTGAAGTTCTGTTTTTTGTTTGTTTGTTTGTTTTTATCATTATTAGACCGCTGCTGTAAGTTTATTTTTCTGTGTATTTTCTGGTTAGGAATTATGTTTGAAGTTTAACTGTGTTCTGGATTGCTTATTCATATAGGTCCAATCAGTGATAACCGTACGTTACAAAATGTGCTGTAGCTGTTTTTTTTTGTTGCATTCCCATTTACTTTAGGTTTAGTGTAATAAAGTGAATGCATGTTTGAAGGGGCTAAGTACCACAACTATAGTAAACACTACATGCTTCTATTGTATTCTTTTTCAGTCTGGAGAAAAGAAGAAAGACGATGAGACTGTGGATAGTTTAGGTATGTTAAGGAGACTATATTAACTGAATACGCCTTCCATCATTTTTTCAAAATATTTTTTCCCCAAATTAGTTTTGTTGGAAATGCTTAAATAAACCGAGGCTTACGCAGCCATCCTTTTCTTTTATCAGAATTCTGTCCCTCCGGACTGTAAAATTGTAAACACTGATACGTGCCTTCTAATATTTTCACAGAAGTTAAATGTTTCTCCAGGGATCGTGGTAATATTAATCCATCTAATATTTTAGTGACATGAACAGGAATTAAAATCCTGGCCAGAATTGTTAGATGTGTTTTTTTTTGTTTTTTCCCCCTCATTTTCTACTTTGCCATGCAATAGTCACACATAGCCTCCAGTTCACTTGGAAACAACAATAGTGGTTGCTGTGGGCTTTTGGAAATTGATGCCACCAAGCGTTTCCATTCACTGGCATGACTGGTTAAATAGAAAACTGACAGTGAAACCCTTTCACTTTTTTAGTGTGAATTACTGGAAATGCACAGTTATGCTATCATACATGTGTGCCTGCTCAGTAATTCTTACATTGATTTGAACAGGACCTAAGATTAGTTGAGAGATATTGGGCAGCTATTTTTGTAAATGGATGTCACTGGAGCCAAATAAAAGGTCAATGTTTTATGCAAAGTTACATTCAGAGGTCATGCATAAAATGATAATAAATCTACATTCAAATCTGTAAATCTTTATTTATAATTGTACTAATCTATTAAGGCATGCCGTGTAAGTTGGGTTTTCTTGTTTTGTGTGTATGTAATGTTCAGGTCCACTTGAGAAAGGACAGGTAAAGAATGAAGCTCTGAGAGAGCTACGGGTGGAGCTGAGTAAGAAGCACAAATCAAGAGAGCTGGATGGATTTGGCCTTTATCTGTAAGTTATAAATTCACTGCTCTGTTTGTCATAATACTGATTTTGATTTATAGACTCTGCATATGTTCGCTCTTCAGGTATGGTGTGGTTCTGCGCAAGTTGGACCTGGTAAAAGAAGCAGTGGATGTGTTTGTGGAATCGACACACATCTTGCCGTTGCACTGGGGAACTTGGTTGGAGTTGTGTAACCTGATTACAGACAAGGAGATGGTAAAGAACGCTCAACCCTGCACTAGCAACTAAATAGATGGCGTCCATTATGCTTGCGTTCATTTATATACTGTGAATTTGCAAAATATTCTTGCGCATGTGCAATAAAAAGCTTGCCATCAAACAATTTAAGATTAAAAAAACAAACAAACATGGGGCAGCACCCACAGGCTCTCTATGCCGCATCCAATGCACTGAGCTGTAGTGATTATTGTATATAGTTTCACTTTAAGGTGTGGATCTGTTATAGCTCTGACTTGCATGCACATTCCTCAGTTAGTTATCTTCTCACTGCAGTTCAAGCTATTTAATTTTATGTCCCCCTTTTAATTGTCATGTTGCGTTCATGTAAAAATAAAGCGTGTCATTTCTATTATCCAAACTGCTTTGTGTCTCCCTAGCTGAAGTTCCTCTCCCTGCCAGAGTCGTGGATAAAGGAATTTTTCCTGGCACATATTTATACAGAGTTGCAACTAATTGAAGAAGCTTTGCAAAAGTACCAGAGCCTCATAGATGCTGGGTTCTCAAAAAGCACTTATATTATTTCCCAAATTGCTGTAGCCTATCATAACATCAGAGGTAAGGTCAGCTCTCCCTGAATAACTTTAAACATAAATATATATATTATTATCATTATTAAAGGTAGTTGATCTTGTTTCCATCCTAAAATTGTTTTGCTCGTGGCAGATATTGACAAAGCCCTCTCTATCTTCAATGAATTACGGAAGCAGGATCCATACAGGATAGAGAACATGGATACATTTTCTAATCTGTTGTATGTGCGGGTGAGTGTTCACATGCTTTTTAATGTTCTTGTAATCACAGAGACATCCGACTAAACCACATGTAATGTAAATGTTCCAATTAACTGTGAAGCTGTTTGTTTGATATTGGATTCTTCCCGTCATCCCCTATAGGGCCTGAAGCCAGAGCTGAGTTTCTTGGCTCATAACCTCTGTGATATCGACAAATATCGAGTAGAGACTTGTTGTGTTATTGGTAAGTGGTGGCTGGTGCTGAATGAGTATATGTCACTGGCTAGAAAGGAAGTCTACATGAAGATCTAAACTTCTTTGTGGTTTACCACAGGGAATTATTACAGTCTCCGCTCGCAACATGAAAAAGCAGCATTGTATTTCCAAAGGGCATTAAAACTGAACCCGCGGTATCTCGGTGCTTGGACGCTGATGGGTCATGAATACATGGAAATGAAGAATACGTCTGCCGCAATACAGGCATACAGGTATAAACAAACATATAGTAAAGTTTATTGGGGCAGGCTTTCTGTGTGTGTAGAAATCACAAGAATTTCTTTTTGAATCTAATTAAATAAATCCTATGTTTGCGACAAAATGTATTTTCTTAATGTTTCACCTCAATAGCCAATGTCAATGATATATTGAATGTTAGCATATTAATAATAGCTGAGTTTGAAGTCTTAATATTCGACTCATCTTTGTTTAAGTTATTTAATACTTTTAAAAGTTGAAGTGACTTGCATCTGCAGGGACAGCAACGAAACACTTAACAGTTCTCTTACTCCTAAGAAAATGGATTTATTTGCATGGGATTGTTGTGCTCTCCAGGAAAAGTGCTTAACACATTGCTTTGAATTGAGCAGCATATTTGTAGTTTTAATTATTTTAATTATACCAATCACTTTCATACGGTTTAACCCATGTTTTTTTTTTTTGTGTGTGTTTTTTGTTTTTGTGACCCAGGCATGCAATAGAAGTCAACAAAAGAGATTATCGAGCTTGGTATGGGTTGGGACAAACGTATGAAATCCTGAAGATGCCATTTTACTGTCTTTATTACTACCGACGTGCCCACCAGCTTAGGTAATAGAATTTGTAAGAATTTGTTAAGCAGAAAAGGGTATAATCAGACCCATAAAATATTAACTTGTCGGGCCTTGCCTTGCCTTGCCTTGCAGACCTAATGATTCCCGAATGCTAGTTGCTTTGGGAGAATGCTATGAAAAACTGAGCCAGCTTGTAGAGGCTACAAAAGTATGTTGGTTTTTCTTTTTAATTAATTTTAATGTGAAAGTCACTGAACATTTTATTCCTTTCTGTAAACCTTAAGATTCTCATAAGAATTGGTGATTAATATATACACTGTAAATAAATGTGAAACATGCATTGCATATATTACAGCTGAGGAAGGGGCAAGCCATGAGCACGAAGGAAATTAAACGTACCCAAAGTTTTCCATACGGAGAGCAACAATACAACAATTGGGTTTCACCTTATTTTCCTGCATGGATAGACAGCACTTTATGCTTAAAACATTTAACAAAAAATAGATTACGACCACCACTCACTCCCATCCCTCTTAGGTATAAATTCCAAATGCACCCCAGTTTCCCTCCATAGAACAGTTTCTAGTTAGTGTTCTGTCCCATTTTTATTTTGTAATGCGTGCAATGGTGGGGTTAGTTTTTCAGATAATGGTTTATGAGAAGTAATAAGAGTATGAGAAGAATAAGTTAGAAATCTATATTTTACTAGTTTGTAAATCTGTCGTCTTCTCTTGCAGTGTTACTGGAGGGCGTATGCCGTTGGTGATGTGGAGAAAATGGCTTTGGTTAAATTGGCTAAGTAAGTGATTTTTGCTGCAATTTCCATTTTATATATACATAATATATTTTAAAGTTCAGCAATTAATGTTATAAAATGAGCATGCCCCCTTACCTCCGGTGCACTGCTTGTCCCAATAAATGTTTTGAGGAACAGTCACATTCAGAAAACTCTAAGCACTATAACTACAGTATGCTGTCATTAGCATGGCCACCTCATTGGCTGAGAGCCTTTAGCTCAGAGCTGCAAGTTTCTGACTGCAGTGGAGTCATGGACTAGTGCCTGGTGAATCTCTGATAAGATATCAAATTGTTCTAAAATGGTTTGACTACTTACATTAAGGGCACACCAGGGTACTAATATCACTATAGCCACTACAGTGCACTAAATCACATGTTTTTAGTTATTTTGTATTTTTATAAAAGGTAATGGGGCTTATATTAAGGCAGGATGCTATATTTCTTTCAGCATAGATCAATTTCACACTTGTAGATCTTTTTATACTGACTGTTTTTTTACTTTATAAAACTTGTTCTGGGATTGTAGGTATATAAAATTGAAGTTTCATTTAAAATTTTAAGGGGTTAAATCAGGGTAAATATGAGTTATTTTGATGCATTGAATTGTTTTTATGTTTAGGCTCCATGAGCAATTGAATGAGTCTGAGCAGGCTGCTCAGTGCTACATCAAATACATCCAGGACATTTATTCATGTGGGGTAAGGAACAAGTCAAGCCAAGAAGTCCAACTGCATGTCTGGTTGCTTAGTCTAATAATCTCACTCTGTCCTGCCCTGTAGGAGACAGTGGAACATCAGGAATTGAGCACAGCATTTCGATATCTGGCCCAGTACTATTTCAAGTGCAAACTATGGGACGAGGCTTCTGCTTGTGCACAAAAATGCTTCAATTTTAATGAAGTAAGTGAGATATAATAATAATAAACCGTATCTACTGCATTTAATGATTTATAGATTTTGTTACGTGCCCAACTGCTTTAGGGTAGTGGGTAGTACTTTGAATTGCTTCTGTGCCTAGAACCGTTATCTTTAAGCTGCATCCAAACTGTTGCATAAAAAATCTGTATATTATAGCGCTAAAATATTTAAAATTCTAAATTCCTAAACTGTTTCACAGTTATGAACCTTACCTTCAGTGTTACACCCAAAATATTTTCTACATCTATACTATATTTCACAGTTTATCATTCGATATCTTAAGTATGATTTTAAAGGGCTATTATAACTACTGTAACTGTTTTACAAGTTTGCAACTTATCTGGGTCCCACCTCAGGGAATGGCCACTTGGACAATAATTTATTTACTGCAGTTCAGCAGAGCGCTCTTGGCCATTGACCGAGATCATTTTCATAAAATATGCCAGAATTAACATTAGGCAACCAGGAACTCTTGTTCCAGGCTTACTATTGGTAGAATTTCACCTCCATCAGCAACATAAAGTGTCCAAATATGTGCATTGTTTTATACTGAAACAAAACATACAGAGTTTCCTTGCACCATGAATACTTCAGATCACTGAAGTGGTCAAAGTGCTTGGAGTAACCATTTAAAGGGTTACAGCAGCCATCATAACCACTACAACCCGCTGTAGTGATGGTTTAATGGCAGAAGTGCCCTGGTGCCGTCCCCCGGTAATGGGGCAAACTGTTCTTCAGTGGCGCCGGGTAGGTTTCCGACATCCTGTGTCAGCTGATTGCTCTCAGTTGATTTTGTTGGTTCCTTTTTCTTCTAGCTCAGCAGTTGTGGCTTACCATTCACAATTGTCAATTCTCCTCAGTAGCTCGTTTAGTATCATCACCCATTTTTTTTTTCCTGATGTACAATCCCTTGGAGCCAGTCTCTCTTGTATGGCTGGAAAATATTGGAGTACTAACTGATAGCCATCCAATTTATGGCAAGTTGTACTCAATCCATTTGTAGATCTAGGGTGAGCTCACTCACCAGGTTATGTAGCATGGCATGCAAGATGAGCCATGTATGAAACTGTGATGGTCACAATGCTCTGGTTTCCAGCATCTCACAGGGTGTTCGTCCCTAAAGTGAGAATTTAAGGTACATTCAAAGTGAATTTTAAATTAAAGGTAAAAATAGCCAAGTTGGAATCATTGTCTGTTAGCTATGTTTCCATTTTGACTACTTTGACCTTACATTTGATATTCACTTTGACTGGGTTATTCCCTGATGTAAAAAATTCCGTTATTGTTTAACTACCTCTACTATTGGTTTCGAATTAATAATCCATTTAACTTTTTCAGACTAGAGAAGAAGGAAAGGCCCTTTTACGTCAGATTCTACAGCTTCGTAATCAGAATGAAAGTCCATCAAATGACCTCCCACCTGCTGTACCCTTTTTCCTTCCACAGTCCATTTCAGCCAGCAACACACCCACCAGAAGAGTATCTCCACTTAATCTTTCCTCCGTCACGCCATAGCACTTTCTGCGCAGACACTTTGAATAGAGGTGCTTTATAAAAGAACAGTGAAGTTAACTTTTTTGAACTGCTCCTATAATTGAAGTGGAGATCATTTTTCACAATCTCTTGTATGTGGCATAAATATTCTGCCCAACAGTTCTAGGAGTGGTCAGATTTGGTCTCGCACAGACAGAACTCCCAGGCACCGCCTGTCTGCTTTGTACTTGTCAATAAACTTTTTTTATACCGTGTCATAAGGTTTTCTACTTGCTACGTAAGGTGTTTTCACTCCATCCTTCCCAGAGTAAACACACAGACTCATTTTTAATCTGCATTCACAAAAAATGCTTCTGGTTCCTTTAAAGTACCCAGGAGTAGGGTGATTGACCAGTTTTCTCATGTGTCAGGATTACTGTAGGACAAAATTGATCATCTACGTAAGTACAGCTTGAAAGTCTGATAAGTGGTCCAAACGGCTTCTGTAAGCAGACAGGTGCAATAGTACCGCTACAGTAATCATTTTCAAGACAAATAATGCATGAATTAATTAAATGATGGAGAAAAGTAAGTGGTTGAGTGATCTGATAAATGACAATACAGCCCAAACAAAACCACGCAACTTAAATGAGAGCTTCGTTTTACTCACCAGAAATTCTCTTTTTTCCATAGTCCAAGCTGCAGTGTATGCAGTGTTTTATTGAGCTATTTTATTATTGGGTAGTTCTGTTTAGTGCTGCTGTACTATATCTACGGATATAATTTTTCTTGTTGGAGGACCTTGCATATCTCCAGGCAGCACTTTCCCGCTCAGTGTGAGACTATGCCTATTTATTTTCATGTTTATACATTCTCACAGTTAAGCCCTTGGACAATCCTGGTGGCCTTGTTTCATAGTCTCTACGGATCCAGTATTTGACTTTTTTTTTTTAGACCTGTAAAACGCCAATTAAACAGAGCCCAGCTCTCTGATCCCCAGACATGCCTTGCCCAATCACTGTATTTAACCCTTGTTCACCGTTATAAAAAACTAATGACGTATCAGAAATATGACAAGATATAATTTTATTTAGTGCAAAATAATGGGTGTATCTTTTTTTAGCAAACAATTGAAAAGGAATGTCTTCAAGAGGCTCAAATGGAATCTGATAAGGGGAGATTATGGTGTCCTGGTGGAAGGTTTAGTGATTTGAAATGGTTCTGACCTCTTTTTTTTTTTTTTATTCGAATATAGTCCGCAGTATTATGTAGTGATGATGAACCAATCGTTTCAATCTGTACTTTGAAGTTTGAGTTGAGACAATTCTTAAAATCAGAAAGTAGAATAGGTAAGGGCTGCATCCAGCCCTTACGAGCAGACCCCCGTCTGTTTGCACGCCACTGGCCTTGCTGAGCAGGAACCGTCCAAGAGCGCCAGAAATTTAGCATCAGATGTGTTGGGCTATGCATGGAGGATCTCCTTTTGTGCCGAGGCACAGACAGGTGGTGGCTGATGGTGGATCTGCGTCCCGTGAGTCAGGGTGCCCTCTTCACTCTCGCTTTCTTGCGGTCATTGGTTTGACAATGCGATTTGGTGCATGTTGTAATTTAAGTGGAGCCGTGGGTTCTGTGCCAGCTTAGCCCATAGTTGTGGTCAAAGGCTTTTGCAAAGGCTTCGTGTAGACGCCATCTTTACTTTGAGCATGTGGCCCTGTAGATCCTGTTGCTTTTGCACCTGTAGGTGCTTCACCCTGGGCTGTTCAAAAGATATCCAGTGGGGACTGGGATAACCCCCATCGGTCCAAAAGGGGGGAGGGTTAGGAGTCCAACTGAGTTGCTTGTTGAGTATAGTGTCGGGAAGAGCGGCAGTCTCTCCCCAGTTTCAACTCTAGTAGGCCGCAGCATAGCGTTAGTCTCTCGGCCTCGATGGATTTGATTGAGGTGTCAGTCGATTCAGCAGTGTACCCCAGCAAGTATTTTGTCTAGTGAGACGCTGATATTACCCCAAAAATCCACGAGTTCGGCGGGAGCTTGTGCTGCCTGCGTCTGCACTTCTCGGAGTTCAGGCTCCGTCCCCTCTCATGGATTCTTTAATACATACATACATACATACATACATACATACATACATACATTACAAAATGTATTTCTTGTAAATGTCAGGCATTGGTTGAGAACACGCACCACAAACTGTTTGCTTGTGACTATAATGGGTTTGTCAGAATTTTCTGCGATATACATTCTGATTTTTTTTTTTAAATATATAATATACGAAGTACAATAACATGGGTCCATTGTACTGTGTATTGTACCTTAAAAAGACTTCACAGCAAGGTTCTGGTGTGGGTGGGTACTGCATTACCTTAGCAGCAATTTTTAAATCCAATTTCCATTCCATTATATTCAAAATATGGTGCCACTGCTTCTGATTGGATGTTTGCATGGTGGACTGCAGTGTTTGAGTCGTTGTGTTCCACTGTGCTGGAAGTGAGAGAAAATTAATTGTAATGTTTGCGCCCAACTGGGCCACTGTTATGCAGTATATATGTGTTAAGGCCAAAGGCGTGTATTTGTTGGCAGACTATGGCCCTATATAAACCGCACTCTCCCTCTTATCTGGGCCGTTACCGGTCAGGTTATCTCAACCTTCATGCATTATCTGTTTCATTATTCTCCTTGATGGGCCCTCTTTTATGACAGGCCTACCCAAACGCTGGTTTCGGCCCACCTCAACCAACTTTGATCAATACGAATTACGAGCAGCCTTTATAGAGGATAGCTGTAGCCCCTGAATAAGCCTAGTCCTACACTAGTGAAAGAGAAAGAGGCTCCTACTGTCTGAGAAGCACATTGCATGGCTTCAGCCCCCAGCTGAAAAGACCACGCAAAAAAAGAAATAGGTACTACACCTATTGTCATCATAGATAACATGTAGCCACTAGGGAAAGTACCAAGGGATAGGGTTGTATACAGTGAGTGTGAGGGGCCTGACTATTAAATGGCTACCTGACCTAGAGTATGGGCAACTACCCACCAGTCACTCTGCCGCAAGGATGTATTGAAAAACAAGCTGATCTTCAGAAGAACAGCAAGGCGTACTATTTATGTACATGTATATACGCAGTGCACTGTATATAATGTCATAGTGTAGCTTAACACAAGAAAAATAAAATCCCTGCTTTGTTAAAGAATTTGATATGTAAAACTGGGGCATGTCTAGATGTCAGACAATTTTATAACATGACAGGAGGCTTCATATTTGCTTAAGTCTCTCTTTACTAGAACTCCACAGCAGCAAAAAACACAGTTAAACGACCAATCAGAAAATAGTAAGGAGACCATAAAACTCCCTTCCCAACATTCAATTTCCTCTTTCTTTGCTGCTCCACATCAGTACAGGTCAGAGTACCACTGCCTCCTGCTATATTAGTTGGTGGCTTTGGTATTTATATATTTTTATGTATATGGTATTTTGTGCATTTTACTTAAATTATTTTGTTTATTTTGGGGGGCTTTTATTGCTCTTCATGTTTGGCTTCTACCTTCTGGGGATCTAACTCCCCCTTTTTTACTGTCCCCTTGCTTGCTCTTTGTTTACCCGTTGCTTTCCTGCTCGGGGGTTTCTGGAGGCTGGTCTGTTCTGCCTCTTCCGATCCCCCCCAAGCCCTGGGACCGCGGAGTACGTCTCCAGCGGTCCCGTGAGTGCTTTCTGCTCCGGTCGCGGGGCGCTCGCTTTTGAGCACTCTGCCCGCCGACCGGAACTTCAACACGCGGCCGCCTCGATCCACGGACCGCGTGTGTCCGCCGGGCGGAGAAGGGAGCTCCTACGCTCTCGCCCCCTCCCCCGCCCGTCTCGTTGTCTCGGCACCGGGCTCTCTGTTTCCCACGCCAATAGACCACGGCCGCAGGCCTGTGGGTGGTCTGGGAACCCCCCTTTTTCGTCTATATGGTGTTTTTTTCGTTGGATTATAGATATCCATACAAGGCTAGATACCTAAATATTTTTCTCTCTGTATCAGTGACTAAGTTTAAAGCTATATTTTATGTCCTCTATGCTGTATATGTTTGTACAGTCAATTCACTTGAGTCTTATGTAGGTTGATGTCTCTGCTGCAGACCTTTTCCCTATGCACTAGTGTATACTGAGGGTTTAAGATTTTAACCCCCTCTGTGACTGTCACATCCTTCATTTTATGGAGGAAGAGAACTCCTTTATATATTGTACGAAGTGCACGTGTCCTGGCCTATCTTATCTCTATCACATATCCTGGACCAACTATATCTGTGCCCCTATTACTGGCCTGCCGAGTCTGTGCCCATACTACTGGCCTGCCGAGTCTGTGCCCATACTACTGGCCTGCTGTGTCTGTGCCCATATTACTGGCCTGCTGTGTCTGTACTATTAAGCAGAGTAAATGGTGGGAACCACACTCATTCCCACCGGCCACGAATGCTCCAGAGCAGGGCCAGCAATCCCAGGATAATAGGTAGAGAAGAGAGACTCACAGGCACTCCGAATTCAAGCCGCAGGCAGTTTTATTATAACAAAAAAGACCTTTACGGTTGAAACGTTGCGTTACATTTTGTTATAATAAAACTGCCTGCGGCTTGAATTCGGAGTGCCTGTGAGTCTCTCTTCTGTGCCCATATTACTGGCCTGCTTTGTCTGTGCCCATAAGATTGGCCTGCTGTGTCTGTGCCTTAACCGGCCTGCTCTGTCTGTGATTAATGATTGGACCGTCCGGTCAGTGCCCCATTACAGAGCCGGCGCTGGCCGTGCCTAATCCCCAACGGCTGCTGGCCTAAACTATTTACTGGGGAGTTAATACGGGGGTCCTCTGTGGCCATACTGTTGTCACCGGGAATTGTGTCCACTTACATTGCTCTCATATTAACTGTGTCGCCTGTCATTTTTACCCCAGGGTCACGCTACTGCCAAGACATGGACGCTACGACCCAAGAGAACCTGCAGGCGATGATCAATGCGGCCGTTGCCGCTTCTGTGGAAAAAGCGCTCTCACGCGCTATGCCCCAGTCATCCCAAGATAGGGATATGTCTGAGGCTCAGCGCACGCTGATTGAGTACGACCCCGACTCTCCAGACAGGAGCCAGTCATGCGCATCTAAGCGCTATTGGAAGGGTGCAGGCCCTGAGCCTACTACCCGGAAGGGTAAGGCTCCTGCAAAGCGACCTAAGCGGGCGTCCGCTTCACCTCCGGCACGCCCAAGATACTTCCCCAAAGAGGAGGAAGATTTCACCCTCCCCGCGCCTCTGTCCGTCCTAGATGAATGGCGGGCAGATCAGTCCCCCTCAGAGGACGAAGGCGGGTGGGGTGGGGAAGATTCGGAGGAATGGGCATACCGACAGGACGCCGGTGAGACCACCTCAGAAAACCTTAACGCCCCCCTTGGGGAGGACGTGTTCTTGGACGCCACGGGCGAACCCCTCTTCGACCCACGCAACATCCGGCACCCCCGGTCTCCTGAGTGGTCTCTACCCGAACATCTGGCCCAGTTCGTTCATTATTGGGTTCGCAGACCCCTCGATTGGGCAGTTCGAAAGGAGGCTGAGGGCGGAATGCCCCAGGCCCACCTTGCCAGACAAGGTCGCTGTGACACCCGAATTTGATCCGATGGTCTCCACCTACTTGACCTGGACTGGTCGCGATCCCAAGAAAGGGGTCGAACGCAACCTCCGCCTCGCACAAGATAAGGTGCTGGACATACTGGGGCCACTGTCGCGGATCCTTACCATGGCGGACAAGGCTGTCACACAGAGCTCTCCCCTGGACGCTACTGCCATCAGAGATTGGGCATTACGCTCCGTTTGCCTGCTGGGCAACTCCAACGTGGCCTTATGCACGGAACGGAGAAGAGCGGTCCTCATGCGCATGGACGCTAAGTTGTCGGAGCTGGGTTCAAAGGAGTTGGGCCCGTTGGCCAAAAGCCTGTTATTCGGGGAGCCCTTCATCAAGGAGCTCCAGAGGCACGTTAACCTCTATGCTACCCTGAATAAGGCGCAGTCTTCGAGGAGAAGGGTATTATGTTCTCAGTCTTCACGTGTTTTTGGCAGGGAGGATAGGCAGAGGGGTTGTGCCTCCAGCCGCTTCTGGCCTTCGGGTCAACGAGGAATCCCGAACACCATCTTTCTTCCCCAGCTACCGCTCGGGTCCTTCACCTCCTGGAGATTGGACCGTGGCAGAGGAAACTGTGCACGTGGTCGAGGCAGACTGCCCTCAGGTGAGACACATGACACCACATGTTTTTCAACATTTGCATGCCGGCAGATTATGTTTTTGTCTCGACAGGTGGAGAGACATCTCTTCGGACGCATGGATCCTCCAAACGGTCCAAAGTTATGTTATAGATTTCCATTCACCATCTGTTCAGGAGTTCCACCCCCGGACTCCAGTATCATCGAGGGAATCAAAGGCCCTGGTGGATGCCAAGATACAGGCCCTCTTCGACAAAGGGGCAGTTCAGTGGGCACCGGACGAAGGAGGTTTCTTCAGCTCCATTTTTCTAGTCAAGAAAAAGACGGGAGAATTCCGCCCGGTTATAAACCTGAGAAGTCTGAACGCCTTCATTTCTTATCACTTCAAGATGGAAGGCGTCCATCTCCTACGGGACCTCTTACATCAAGGGGATTGGTTCACTCGACTAGATCTAAAGGACGCATACCTGTCCGTTCCGGTGGCGCCCGACTATCGTCGATTTCTACGATTCGTTTGGAAAGGGAGGCCATGTCAATTCACCTGCCTTCCCTTTGGCCTCAGCTCGGCTCTGTGGTGTTTCACCAAGCTATTGAAACCGGTGACTGCATGCATGCGCTCCAGAGGCATTCGATGCCTGATCTACCTGGACGATTTGCTTCTTTTCTGCGAGGACGCCTCCAGGCTGAAATCTCAGACGGCCTTCACGGTCTCCTTGTTCGAATCCCTGGGGTTTGTGGTCAACCGGGAGAAGTCGGCCCTGACGCTGACGCAATTGGTTAAATTTTTGGGTTTCGAGATAGATGTGATTCAGTGCATCCTACGACTCCCCCAGACGAAGATCACGGCCATTCGGAAAGAGATTCGATGGATTCTACGCCAGGATATGATCCCCCTCAGGGTCTTGGCACGGGTAGTGGGCCTCCTGTCCGCTTCTATACAAGCCATCTATCCGGGTCCCCTTCACTACAGGGCCATGCAGCGCCTGAAAGCACACTTCCTGTGCCGGACACCCTCATACGACCAGCGAATTCCTCTCACACAGGAAGTCACGACCGAACTCCGCTGGTGGCTGTTACACATGTCGGCCTGGAACGGCAAGGCGATTTTCGGGCCGACCCTGGACTTTGTCCTAGAATCGGATGCAAGCCTGTGGGGCTGGGGTGCGACTTGCACGATCGCCTCCCTGGTCGAACACGGAGGCAGGATATCACGTCAACTGCCTGGAAATGATTGTGGGGTCGTTCGCTATACGCAGCCTTGCGGGTCACCTGTCGGATTGCTGCATCCTGCTAAGGATGGACAATATCTCGGCGGTGCAGTATATCAACCGCCTGGGGGGGGCCCGTTCTCGAGCACTGACGGAAGTCACGAAGGAGATTTACAACTTTTGCCTTCAACGCAATATCACTCTCCAGGTGGAGTATCTCCCAGGTGTATCGAACCTGACGGCAGACTGGTTCTCCAGACACTGGAGGGATGCCAGCGATTGGCGACTACATCGGCAAGTCTTCCTCGAAGTGGTACGACAAAGGGGCCCATTCACGGTGGACCTGTTCGCGGCCAGAACGAACTTCCAGATCCCGAATTACTTCAGCTGGCTCCCAGACCCGACGTGCACAGCAGTGGACGCTTTCCTTCAGGACTGGCCGTCACAGGGAGCCTATGCTTTTCCACCGTTCACTATGATCTCCAGGGTCCTACTTCAGTTACGGCGTCAACAAGTATCGTTGGTGTTGCTGGCGCCTCTTTGGCAGGGCCAGGCCTGGTTTCCAGAATTACTGGAACTGTCTTGTCGGGATCCGCTCCTTCTCCTTGGATTTCGTTCAGTCTTGGCCGGAGAATCAGGATCTCTCTCTACAACAACTGTCAGCCAAATTTGCACTTCTTTTGTGCGTGGAGTCGTTTCGTCGGGTCTCCGAAGTTAGGGCTTTTGACGTTAACGCCTTCTCTTTTTCCCCAGACGGGGTGACTTTTTCGGTATCGAGACGTACCAAATCCGACTCTTCTGCAGTCTTCAACCATTTTTTTCAAGAGGCCCCTAGACTCTGCGTAGTTTCTACCCTGTTTCGTTATGTGGCAATTACCAAACCGCTTCGACACTCACAATCGGGACAACTGTTGATTTCCTACGTACGCCCACACAAACCGGTTTCGAACGTTACCCTAGCTCGCTGGATCCGATGGCTACTATTGTTGGCCGGCGTGGAGTCCTCATTCGGTGCTCACTCGGTTAGGGGTGCGGCAGCATCAGGTGCACTGATAGCGGGTGCTTCCCTATCCGATATTCTACGTTCAGCAGACTGGTCTCGAGAGGACACCTTCCGGAGATTCTATTTCAGACCGGCGGAACATGCATCGTTGGCTCTTCTGAATGAGCGTTGAAACAGCAAATATGAAGCCTCCTGTCATGTTATAAAATTGTAGATTATGCTAGCTTTAGTGTACCTATAATCTTAATTTTATTAATGACAGGAGGCGAATATTTCCCACCCTTTTGTTTCCCGACCCTTGTTTTTATTTTTGTTCTTGTATGTTGAATTTGAATAAAAATTTATACAACTGGTCAGTTTCTCTAGTGATTACTTATTTCGGTATTTTCAATTCCTGGGGCGGGGCCGATAGACTTGGTGTTTTTTTCCTACAAAATTGTGCTGGGTGGCTACATGACTTTATGCGTACATTTCATTGTTTAATCACATTTTTCGACTCTGTTTCTCTCGTTTCAGTGTAAAGTTCTGAAGATGAGGTCAAGTTCAGGTCTTCGATTCGGTTGAACAGTTTCTACGTGAACCGTTATTTATGTCAAGATGGATCGTTATTGTTATATTGTGTTATGTTTTTTTTTTCCTGACTGTGTTTGTTGTCGCAGCTCGAAAGAGGAAATGGAATGTTGGGAAGGGAGTTATATGGTCTCCTTACTATTTTCTGATTGGTTGTTTAACTCTCTGTGTTTTTTTTTCATTCCAACGGTTTTTATTAGACAGGCATGGACATTTTACAAACATGTTTTTTGTTGCGGACATGAGTGTCAAACGGGTAGGCATCAAATAAACACACATTGTTTGAAAGTAGTAGACAAGCAGAGTCAAGTTATGTCCGATAATAAGATGGCAGTTAACGCATTTTAGACACATTGAGTAGGTTGACAGTAACGCTGTCGAAGTAAAGGTCTCATAACTGTAATTATTAATACTGTAGCTTAATGTGAGCACAGTTTTATAAGTTTTACAATAGATTAACCTTCCAGATTGGACCAATAGCCAAACTAAACTAGTGTGACATTTATACGTAAAACAGTTGAACTCTCTGTGTTTTTTGCTGCTGTGGAGTTCTAGTAAAGAGAGACTTAAGCAAATATTCGCCTCCTGTCATTTATAAAATTAAGATTATAGGTACACTAAAGCTAGCATAATCTACAATTATAGCCGTATATTTTTACAATGAAGATTTTAAAAGAATATTTGGTTCCCTTAAATGCAGTGTGCAGACTGCCTTAAGAATTCTCAATCTTTATTCCCTCTACATACATGTACAGATACAGGGTCTATATCAGTAAACCACAGAGGTGATCATTTTTGGCCTTCCTCCAGGAAAGGTTGAATAATATTTTACTGCAGTCATTAAAGGATTACTTCAACCAAAAAAAGTGTTTTCAAAGTGAAGTCTCATCTGATGGCATTTGCCTGTATGTGGGTTTTATAATATCTCATCTAAAATACCTGCTGTAGATATTTGCGCCATTAAAGCAACACTATTGCGCAGACTTCACATTCTACTATTGGTTCCTCTTTTCTTCCTCTCTCAGGATCTGCTCTGCTTTCTTTATTTCTGATCTAGTTTTCTTTAAAACATGAGATAAAATAGGGACTACTTTGTCATGTAGTTTTCCAACGCCTGATATTCTCTGACACAAGGGGGAACTTTTAAGTCAGCTCCATTTCCGGTGTCAAAGTTTTCCCACACTATGCATCATTCTCCTTCTCGACACAGGAAATGGAACCTACTTTGACTTATGTTTTAAAGAAAATTAGATCAGACAAAGAAAAGAGCAGATTCTGAATGAGGAAATAAAAAAAAAAAAAAAGCAGATTTATCATGACAGTGCCGCTTTAATAAATATTGGTCAATATGCACTAAAATGTATCGTAAACTGGTATTTCTCTTATAACTCAACGAGGGAGACTGCCTAAAGTCTGGTGGGTATTATAGAAAGATGGTAGTTTGTCAGAAAATGTCTGTTGGCTTTAGTGATCAAATGGTAAATTGAGTGTTTGGGGTAAAGTAACACATGGTGCCGATTTAAAAATGCTCTATTTTATGTAACAAATGAGAATACAAGCTTAACGTGGATTCCAGGTTTTTTTTTGTTTATATAGATTTTATTCAGATTTTTTTTTTAAATGAAAAACAAGGGGTAGCGGTCCACAGGTAACACGTTTGGTTACCTCCTCTAATTCCTTCCTTCAGCCACTGGAACCATTAAAGCATACAGACATCCAGACAAAACATAGTTCTGGGAGTTAATGGCGGTTTATTGGAACACACGCGGCTTATATGCACAGACCCCTACATGGGTCTCCCATATAATAATACAGGTCTTTTCCTCCCAGGATCCTCTACAGAAAAATATACAATATTCTAAAACACTCTAAAAATACATTTTCAAAAGGGGCTAATTTGATTGCATGGGAGGTCAGAGTTTACAATCCAAATTCCTTTTTCAAGCTGGTACCCCAACTGAGCCACTCTGCAAGGTGTGAGAAGGCACACATAATTGGCCTGGAAGTCTGGCTTCAGTATAAACTAACTCTCTCACTTGCCATATGTCCTGATTCCCTCCTAGATAAGGAGTCCTTTGATATGAACAAACCCTGTGTTCCGATATCATATCCAAAAGGAGACACCAATATCCACCTACAGATCAATACGCAAGCCTCATTTTTATCATATTTAGAATGGGATAAGCACAATCTTCTACTGAAGCCCAAACATGATTTGCGAACAAAGGGAATAAAAGTGTAGTTAGGTCCTCTATCCCGTACACAAATAGACGAATGAGTAGTAATTCTGCCACACAGCTCCCCCTTAACCACAACCTGGCATCACAAGGGACCGGCTTGGGGATGTCCGGGGGAGTACTCACATCACTTTTCTAGTTCTGTCTGTTGTGATAACCCATTGGCATTCCTATTGTGCTTACCAAGTCTATAATGAATGGAAAAGTCGTATTATTGTAGGGCCAGGCTCCACCGCAGTAACCGGGCAGTGTCTTTTACATGGCCCATAGTCCTTGGGCAGGAGGCTGGCTAGAAGACTCCTCCAGGAGCTCGTGGCTGATATAGATCCAAATATTGATCTTTGTTATATTCAGAGGAAGCCTAAATTGTTATTACAAGTGCACTTGTAGGAGCACGAATTAGACACCGGGCACCTGTTGGTATTCAAAATAAGCCTCTCATTTGTTCGTCAGCTGGGTTTTATACATTAAAAAGTAAGTGCTTACGTGCAAATACTGATAGGACAGTAGTAGGAATGGAGTGAAAGGGTAAAAGGAGTACAGATAAGACATCGGGATTAACGTCATGTACATATAACAAATAACGGTTCCCAAAAATAGACAATTGATGGTAATAAATGACTGAAGCCACGCACATGGACAGGAGCCTATGCAGTATTGGCTCCGTAAATAGATCCTTTGTGCTCTTTGGGCAGCAAACACACCCCTTTATCACAGGCAGTATCCCTCCAGGAATATACAACGAGAATATTCAGGGGGAATCAATGGACGGGGACGGCAGCCACTTCAATGATATCCACGCCCACCGGAAATGGCACACCGGCCCGGCAAAATCAACAAAATAATAAAAGGCGTTGTTGGTAAAATAAAAACAATAAATTTGGATGGATGTAATGAATAAAATGATTTTGTATAGGACACTTTGAGAACGCCTGTTATAGGTGAAACGCATTAGTGTTTTATAATTCTTTTAAACTTTGTTCTTAACTTTTATTTGGAGCAAAAATAAAAATAAAAAAAATTATTCATTTTATGCCACTTGGAGATTCCAGAACTATCTTTCAAGCTTTTTTTTTTCCCCAGAAGACTCACACAGTGATATCCTTGGTGGGGATAATACCACCTAAGCGCTTTGGGATTGAGCAATACCTCCATTTGCTCCCCATTTGTGAGTATATCTAGTGTTATTTTTATTCTTATTTTTAACATATAGAGAGCACTATATTCTGTTTTTATTTCTTCTCCTGCATACTGAGGATACCTCCCTGCCAGGCTACGGCACTTCCGTAATGGCCGTAATGACATTACAGTTAAATACTGTGTCAGCCCCAAGACTCCTCCTAACTTGCATATGTGCCTAAAAACTCCATCTTGGAAAAGGGTATAGTGAGGGAAAGGGAGCGTTTGTCACACAAGGGAAAAGTAGTGCAATCCTGACCACGTTCCCTCTTCAAAGACATGCTGGTTTTATTACAGGATTACAAATCAAAACATAATTCAGCCAGTGAATGAATTTATTGAAGGTAAATATATACACACACACACGTTTATCAGGTATGTACAAAAACAACCAAAACAGGCCTCCGCTGTACAATGTGCTTTATTAGAAACTCTTCAAACCAAACATCAGGAATATTGCACATGTGAATTAATAGCCAACTGACTGAACCGCTTTCAAATGCAAATATGTTAAACATTTTATGAAAATAAAATGCTGACTTTGCTTGCATCCCTTTCACCAGCTATACATAGTAAAGTTTGGTACATTTGTACACAGCTAGCTAAGCAAAAGGTTCATGCATACAGAATAAAAAATATATATAGATTTATAAAAACAAAAGAATATTACGTATTTACAAAATAGCAGGCAGCCACCAAGCCTTGGGTTTAGGGTATTTAAACCCGCTTAATATCTGGCATCTTGCATGGCATAATGATTTTATACAATGGGCAACAGTCTCTATGGGATTCAATGCAAGGTTCTATGCAGTCTCTCTCACAGGACTTTTCCCAGGAACTGGACAATATAATCCCTATTCAGCTGTCTTTGGCATCGCAACCCAAGAGTATCTGTATGTATATGTATGTATATATATATATATATATATATATATATATATATATATATATATATATATATATATATATATATATATATATATATATATATATATATATATATATATATATATATATATATATATATATATATATATATATATATATATATATATATATATTTTTTTTTTTTTTTTTCTTTCTTTCATACCAGACTCTAACGAAGAAAACCAGCATGCAGATGTTTATAGAACACTGAAGATAGGCACTATTAATTTTTCTCTAGTGTACTATACTTCGAAAAACATTTAAACAATATGCAAATGTTTTGGGTTTTTTTTCCCCTTGTTTTCTTTAAATCAGCAAGAACAGCCAACCACCGCTGAGCTTCTGAACTGCTTGTGTTCATGCAATTGTTTCGCCATGCACGAGACCTTTATATAAAACACACCCTTTATATATATATAGTTTAATTTTGTACAAAAAGGGAAAATAGATATGCAGCTGTCTACATAAGATCTTTGTTAGAGCAGACTAAATAAGAATATAAAGACTAAAATAAAACATGGTTGCCATTAGTATGCAGTGATAAGAACAAAATGAGGAAAAAGTGGGATTTCTCAAAACTTTGTACCAAAGGCAATAGTCTTCAGTACAGGAGATCTACGAGCACGAAGGACCCTGCTATACGGGCCATTTTCAGTTAGTCCTTTCTGTCCTGGGGTTCTGCTCAACAAGTTACGGAGGAAAGGTCTCTTTTCGGTGGATTGTGTTGGCTGAATATTCTCATTATTGCAGATGCGTTTAAAACCGGACGGAGTTCCCTGTAGTCTCTGCACTGTGTGATATTGCTCAGCAATGCAGGTTGCCTTCTTCTTCAGGTCCATTTTCACCAGAACCATGTTGTTTTGAAGTTCTGCTAGAGTCTTCTCCTAATGAAAAGCAAATAGAAGCCAGTCATGATGGATCAGTATGGAAAGAGCATTTCTAAGTGTGCAAAATATAATATATGAAAAGTATCAATCAGAACCAAGTGTACATGTAATGCAATTAAATGACAAGCATAGTATTGACCTTAAAGGAACACTGTATAGTCATGAAAACAAACATGTTTTCCTGAGAGTAAAGCTTTAAATGCACCGTTTAAATCACCAGTCCTCCTTAAATTTGTTACTTCCCTTTTGCCGATCCGCACTCAAATGTTATGATCTCAGCCAATTCGTAAAACGCTTCTGTTACGCTGCGCCAAATAGCATCTCCTCAGAGATGCATCTCTATGAGGAACATCCAGTGCCTCCATGCAGATGCTGATTGCCAGTGATGCACATTGTGCAGCACTGACCCAGAAGCACCTCTAGTGGCAGTCTGAGTGACTGCCACGAGGTGTCCCTAGGCAGCAATATAAACATGGCCTTTTCTCTGATAAGACAGTGTCTACTGCCAGGCTTTTTGCTGTAGACACCAGAACATCAATAAGCTGTAGTTCTGGTGACTGCAGTGTCCCTTTAAACGACATGGTAAACAAGAGATGCAAGAAGAAGATCCCTCCTACATCGATTTGAACAAGGAGGGAAAAAATTTTTTTTATGTACAATCGCAGGATATACTCCATTAACCTTAAAGGGACACTATAGTCACCCGAACAACTTTAGCTTAATGAAGGAGTTTTGGTGTATAGAAAATGCCCCTGCTGCCTCACTGCTCAATCCTCTGCCATTTAGGAGTTAAATCCTTTGTTTATGAACCCTAGTCACACCTCCCTGCATGTGACTTGCACAGCCTTCCATAAACACTTCCTGTAAAGAGAGCCCTATTTAGGCTTTCTTTATTGCAAGTTCTGTTTAATTAAGATTTTCTTATCCCCTGCTATGTTAATAGCTTGCTAGACCCTGCAAGAGCATCCTGTATGTGATTCAAGTTCAATTTAGAGATTGAGATACAGTTATTTAAGGTAAATTACATCTGTTTGAAAGTGAAACCAGTTTCTTTTTCATGCAGGCTGTCAATCATAGCCAGGGGAGGTGTGGCTCGGGCTGCATAAACAGAAACAAAGTGATTTAACTCCTAAATGACAGAGAATGGAGCAGTGAAATTGCAGGGGAATGATCTATACACTAAAACAGCTTTATTTAGCTAAAGCAATTTAGGTGACTATAGTGTTCCTTTAATCTTAATACCGTATATACTCGCGTATAAGTCGAGTGCAGTTTTGTGATCAACAATTGTGAAATATGCTATGCCTCGTGGATAAGTCGAGGGTCAAACTTGGAAATTCTGTGATTTTTATAATTACACACACACTCATACAAACAATCTGCATTATACACACACTCATACAAACACACTCTGCATTATATACGCACACTGTGTATATAATGAAGAATGTGTGTGTTTGTGTGAATGCAGAGTGTGTGTGTATGAGTGCGTATATAATGCAGAGTGTATGTGTAGTGTGTGCAGTGTGTGCGTGAACTGGGTGGGGGGGAGGGCATTTTTATTATTTTTAATTTTTTTATTTTAATATTTAAAAAAATATTTTAGTATTAATTTTTTTTTTAATTTTAATAATTAAAAAAATTTTATTGTTTAATTTTATTTTCGTCCCCGCTCCCTGCTTGTTAGCTGGCCAGGGAGGGGGGCTTTCATTCCCTGGTGGTCCAGTGGATGGGCTGTGTAGGAGGGGGCTGGCAGAGAGCTCTTACTTACCTTTCCTGCAGCTCCTGTCAGCTCCCTTCTCTCACCTCCGGTCCGGTCAGCTCCCCTGTAAGTCTCGCAGTCTCTCGCGGCTCTTGCAAGACTTACAGTGGAGCTGACCGGACCAGAGGTGAGAGAAGGGAGCTTACAGGAGCTTCAGGAAAGGTAAGTAAGAGCTCTCTGCAGCCCCTAACAGGACCGCCAGGCTTGTGATGAGCCCGGCGGTCCTGGTCTGTATTATGGCAATGTAAGTTGCCATAATACAGACATTAACTAGAGTATAAGTCGAGTTGGGGGTTTTCAGCACACAAAAAAAAAAATGTGCTGAAAAACTCTACTTATACTTGAGTATATACGGTACTTTTAAAAGTTATCTGAACAATTTACCCATTATCTACACGTAAACAAGCTCAGTTTGAATGAGACACAGAAGGACATGTCAAGATGACTAAGAACATTAAAGCCATCTAAGTAGGCATTTGCACAATGAATGAGAACATGTAATCTCTAAATCAAATGCATGGTCTGTCTGGGAAGACTGGTTTGGGCAGCACAGGGTTAAAATATACCAATTTAAGGTTTGTTTGCCTACAAGATAATGTTTGCTTTACACAAACACTTCTGTAATTACAGATATACTCATGATTTATCTAGAGATGTAGAAAGGACGCTTCAACCTACCTGCTTTGATAAAATCTCATCGCAGTTACCAAGTGCATTCCGGAGTTTCTCTGATCCAGTAGTGTGGCAGCAGGCTCGGTCCACTTGCTGCAAGGAGTCGCCAAATTTCTGTAATTCTCCCCGAAGCAATCTCACGTTCTGTGGAAAGATGACAAGTGACAATCAGTGAATATTATCCGTAATCTTTTTAAGTCATGCTGTCCACCTGCACACCAAATCAGAACTGCCTAGAGCTACCCAGACATCAGATTTTCACCCATTAAAAAAATAAAATATTAAAAATAATTAAAAAAGCATTTCATTTTTTTGCAAACAAAAGCGGGATGTGGTACCTTAGGTTCTGGGGAGCATGTATGTTTAAATGAAAACCTTTGAGAAAAACAGGACTATATATTTTGTGATAAACAAATTTAAAAAAAAAAAACAGCGGCATAGCTCTGCTTTGGAAACAGCATGCGTCTATACAAAAACAATTATAAGCAAGTCTGTCTTGTGCAATAAACACAAACCATCTAACGCTGTGCACCACAATGTCCCTGAACAGCAGAGATGTATCCCATCACTACTGCCAAAGCCTTTCCTGGCTGAAAATAAAATTGGTCACATTCCCCAGTATTTTAAATCTCATTACCCTAAACTAGATGTACCTTATGATTCAAGTTAGGTTCTCCTAATTAACTGTAAAACTACCAACCACCTGCAAGCGCTTTTTAAAACGTGTCATTTGTCATATTATCTGTTCCCAACTATTTAAACAAACACATTGTCTCCGTGAATTTCTTCTACTCTGAAATCTTTCCTGCACTTAACTCTTTCCCAACAATCTGTCAAAAGATTTGTCTAAACATTTGACGATGACTTTTCTTAAAATTTGCAAGAAAATCCATCAATGCTGATTGTGGTCTGCTATACCACATTGGTAATCTTGCCCCGTTTTTAAATTGTTATAGTTACAAAATGCGCTCACATACATTTCTTATGTCAATGATGTAGTAGAGATCTACTCTATTGCCATTGCAAAAAGGAGTGATGTATCGGTCTCCATCCGGTGTAAAGCTGGTATACACATTGGTTAGATGTGAAGGGTTAATTAAGCGTCAATGCTGCCTAATCATGCACAAAGTGTTTGGGTGAACACAACACTCTAAATGTAAGAAAGATGAACCTTGATGGAATGGAGTCTCCAGCCTATATTACTATGCATTTACCATCACACAGTTTAGATTTTCTGGATTTAATCCCAGAAAGCATTGCAAGTACATAGGCAAACAATGTCCAGATACTGTATATGCACATGGATCAGTAGATCTAGATCAACATTTTCTGCCATTATCGAGAAACTGAACGCAAAAGCAAAGCCACTCGCTAAAGCAACGGTACATATCCGCTCCCCAGAATCTTGAGGCAATGGAGGGAGGAATCCGGCAATAAGGAGATTACCCAAAGAGCTCTTGTGTGCCGATATTCTGTGCACCTGACAGATGAGCCCAGAACATAATGCTGGAAAAGTAAAACACAGGAAATATTTACAGACTCAAAAATAGAAGGTGTGCCCCCCTCCACAGACCTACATGCAATTCAATGTTCAGACTAGCCTAGGTCTTTAAACAATCCACAGTCTAACACCATACGCATAATTAAACAAAAAACAAGACAATCTCATTTCTTCCTGGCCACAATAGATCATTGACCTCTTCTATCTTAATTCACTGTCCCCTCATCTACATGGATGATGAATAGCACGCAGTGCTATGGAGTTAGGATTCTGGTGTGAACAAAACATGAACTATTCTGAAATTTGCATAGAGCGCTCACAGGTTTCACAAAGAAAGAGGACAGCACCGAACTTGGTAAACAGACAATTACACAAAACACACATCTATCAACACAAGCAGTGATGTTGCAGAAAGGGGAGCAGGACTCTAAGGGGAAAACAAATATAAAATAAAAAAATAAGCCAAGGTCAAAGACGCTCGAATATTTTAATTACACATGGCTTGCCAGTTTGCTCTGCTAGCAGTATTCATCTCATGTTTAAATTACCTCAGGGGCTTGGTCCTACATTCTATTGGGAATGGTACCGTGATTTCTAATGAAGTGAAAACCAAAAAAGGCAAACTATAGGCAAAAACTGTTTTTTGGGGACAAAAGTTTTCCAACTTAGCTATAGTCACAAGATGGCCATTTTAGCCTACATTTTGCAGCATTTTTTTTAAATTACAACCATTTACTGTTCCATCAGGTAGAACTCAATTGCAGCACTCTCCTGGGGTAAAAGTGGTGAAAGGGAGTAGCAGGAAAGTTTATAGAAGAGACTTACGCCCATAAGGACGTTTGCCGTCATCACTCTGGTCTTTAAAAAGGGACACTATAGGCACTTAATCTCATTGAAGGTCTGGGTGCAGTGCCCGTCTCCTTAACCCCTTAAGGACACATGACATGTGTGACATGTCATGATTCCCTTTTATTCCAGAAGTTTGGTCCTTAAGGGGTTAAAGGACCACTCAAGGCACCCAGACCACTTCAGCTTAATGAAGTGGTCTGGGTGCCAGGTCCAGCTAGGGTTAACTAATTTTTTTATAAACATAGCAGTTTCAGAGAAACTGCTATGTTTATCAATTAGTTAGGCCTTCCCCTATTTCCTCTAGTGGCTGTCTCACTGACAGCCGCTAGAGGTGCTTGCGTGATTCTCACTGTGAAAATCACAGTGAGAGCACGCAAGCGTCCATAGGAAAGCATTATGAATGCTTTCCTATGTGACCGGCTGAATGCGCGCGCAGCTCTTGCCGCGCGTGCGCATTCAGCCGACGGGGAGGAACGGAGGCGGAGAGGAGGAGGAGAGCTCCCCGCCCAGCGCTGGAAAAAGGTAAGTTTTAACCCTTTTCCCCTTTCCAGAGCCGGGCGGGAGGGGGTCCCTGAGGGTGGGGGCACCCTCAGGGCACTCTAGTGCCAGGAAAACGAGTATGCTTTCCTGGCACTAGAGTGGTCCTTTAAGCCTGCAATGGAAAACATTGCAGTCTCTTTAAAACGACCAATGTTTACATTGCAGGATTAAGAAAGCCTCAAGCGACTGTCTACCAGAGCGCCACTAGAAGCGCTTCCTTGGTTCACATGAGTGAAGGACATCCAGCGTTTTCAAAATCCCCATAGAAAAGCATGGTTTCAATGCTTTCCTATGGCAAAGGTCTAACCTGTGCACAGCACTCACTGAGTATACGCATTAGGTTCCCCATCACCGCGACGTGGGAGGAGTAGACCGAACCAGAACTGAGGGATCTCAGCGCTGGAATCAGGCAAATGAAAAAAGCTTTAACCATTTCATGACTGTGGGGGCAGAGGCACACTAGTGTTCGGAACACAGTTCGGAAGACCTGATGGCCGCATGGAATGTGATCCATGTTGCCTGCTGTTAAATGAAAGGGACATTCCATTCTGGAAGTGCATTTGTAAAGTCTATATTGTTCTAAAACACAAACTACTATTGATAAGGAACACTAGGTCGAGGAACTAAACTCTGGAGAAATCACGACAGCAGTAAATGCAACTTCGAAAGTCCTGCAAGGTTATTCACTTCAGTGAGAATTCAAAGTGAATTTCAAGTTTTAGGCCAAAGTAGAAACAAATCAGACAGAGAATGTTTAGCCAAATTGGCTGTTCTGGCCTCAAATGGACACTATAGTCACCAAAACAACGTTAACTTAATGAAGCAGTTTTGGTGTATAGATTGCGCCACTACAGTCGCGCTACTAAATTCTTAGCCATTTAGGGGTTAAACCACTTTTGTATCTGTTTAAGCAGCCCATGCCATGCCTCCCCTTGCTGTGACACTCACAGCCTCCATGAAAATGTTCTCTCATTTTTAATCAGATGTAACTTACTGTGAAAGTTTTGATCTCTTGTTATGAAATCTGAACTTATTTGTCTCCTGAATTTTGGCAAATTAAAACCAAAAAATGTAGGCACAAATAACAGACACGGAAAAAATCTACAACTTGTAGATCTAGTAAGATTGGCTATTTAAGTGTTATTTTTTTTTTTTAAATTCTTTATTTTTATTGTGCAAGAGTGGACAAGTCGTCTTGCACCGTCACAATAACGAGTGCAAGAACCTGCATTCAACACAATGAAGCAAAATACATACAATATTAACCTTCATAATCTAACACTTGCTTCGTTCCGCTGATTCAGCACATTTTTTGTAATACATTATAAAACATTTATGCTAAACGTTGTTGGGATATATGATTGTACATCCTGGAAGTTGGCCTGTATATGCCTATAGGCCTGGTAACATTTGAAGGAACTAGAGATGAGCGTTTAACAGTTGGGGGACAGTGCTGCTGCCTATTATTATGCCAGAGAGGGCAACCGGCAAACATGACCACGCTGCTGAACGCGTTTTCACGACATGATGCCAGTGTGGCGTGATAGTGCATACAGCACTGTGGTAAATGAGAAAACTTATAGGGGTAACCTATCCGACCTTCTTAGTGAAATAAGTTGAGTGCTTGTGGCCCAGCCCTCTTATGTGTAGTGTGGTTCCGTATGGTGTTCGGTGTAACTTCTCATGTAATGTGAGGGTTGTACGTTGTACATATTGGCTTAAGTATTCGTTCGACTCGGCGGTATTGCCCCTTGTATGTGTCTGCTAGGTGTGTGGCTAATATTTATGAGCTATGTCAATGTCTGGAGTTCGTAGTAGTTTTGTTGTGAGTGGCTTGGCCTTCAGCCTTATAAGTGTCGCTGTGCAATGTTATGTGTCGCTGTACCTACATTGCCTGTTGTTGCCCAGGTTTGGTACCGCCGTGAGGTATACCCCGGTGTCCCGAGTATATATTTACTGCCAAGCTCGTTATGGACGTCCCGGTAACAAGTTACATACACTGGGGACACATGGGGTATGCAGGGTTGGGGCATAGTCCTCACAGGGGGTGGGCTAATATGCCTTTAAGGCTACGGATTATGCATCGTAAAATCGGAAATAAACAACCGCGGCCTGAGACCCATTCTACTACTTAGGTGGTGCTTAAGCTAGGTAAGTCTTCCATTTGTCAGGCAAATGCTAGGGTTTACAGTGAGAGCAAATTAACCGTCTACTGTCGTGAGGTTACTTTGAAAAACAAAAAGCAAAAAGACAAACGGATTAACATAGCTTGAAGGAAAAGAATAAAATTAACGGAAAAAGAAAAATTATAGTGATAAAAATTGTCATTTGTGTGGCTATATTGCCAGTAGTATTCAAACCGTTCATGTTGCCACTTTACGGCCTGGCGTGATTTTAGTAGTGTGCACCTGGGTTGGAGTCCAGCTTCAAGTGGTAGCCTTGGCGTACGGGTCTGAAGGCCTCTCCCGGGGGATAAACTCCGGGGCATTCATGGCATCTCTTCCTAGTGTGATTGTGCGGCCTGTTGGGCACGGCGTGGTTGTGAGCGAGTCTGTGGGTAAGTTGAGCAGGCCCAATATCGCCACCGCTTCTTGCATGTCCCTGATAATGTGTTTGGCTTCTCCTTTGTCAACGTGTATGGTGCGGCTGGGTCCCCAGCGATATCTGATGTGATGAAGCCGAAGTAGGGCCGTGAATGTGTTCATAGATCTTCTCCACGCTAATGTCCCGCCAGAGAGGTCTGCGAAGAAGGAGAGGGTCATCCCCTCGAAGTGGTAGGTGGTTTGATTTCTAGTGGCGTCCTGCACCGCTCTCTTGTCGTTGGCGGACTGAAATTGGACTATTAGGTCCCTCGGGGCAGTCGGCGGGGCCTTCAGAGGCTTTGGTGTGCGGAAGAGGCCCTCCAGGGTGATCGCTTTTGCCGCTTTAGGGGTCAGTAACTCTGCGAGGAGCCGTCTAACAAAGTGTGGGAGTTCTACGTCTGGCATTGAGTCGGAGACACCCCGGAGCTTTAAATTCTTTCTTCGGTTCTTGTCTTCCTGTGCTGAGATATGTTGCTCATGCTGCCAGGATTTTTGTTGTAGCGCCCGGACTGCCGCTTGGAGGTCCGCTAGCTGGGTGGTGTGATCTGTGGAGGAGGCTTCCACTGCTTTCAGCCTCGTTGTTAGGCCCTGGATGTCACCTCTGATGAGGGCCACCTCGGCCGCAAGTTTCTCGTGGTGGGTCGCCATTAGGTCTCCGATCGCCTCCATGGTTACTGGAGTGGGGGTTTTCTTGTGAATTGGCGCCTGTGTGGGCACTGGGGCAGGCTTAGCCACCACCGAGGTACTCCCGTCGTCGTCTGAGGAGCCCTCTGTGAAATCGGAGCAGCCGCCATGTAAGTATGCCATCTTGGCCTCCGCCGCCTCGTGCGCTTGCCGCCACAGTTCCCCGATATCCCTGTTTTGGCGAGGGCTATCGGGTTTAGCTTTTTTGTTTTTCCGACCCATCTGGTTCGTGGGGGTCTTAGGCGCTCTCCTGGTGGTTATAAGCCGGGTGTGAGAGCCCTTATTTCGCGATTTATTAGCTGCCTGGCCCGGAGGACTGCGGCCATGCGACCATCCGCTTCAAGCTCTTGGCTCCGCCTCATTTAAGTGTTATTTTAACCCCTTAGGGACCAAACTTCTGGAATAAAAGGGAATCATGACATGTCACACATGTCATGTGTCCTTAAGGGGTTAAAAGAATTGGCGTTTCGTGGTCAGTTCTGTATGCGCAGCGTTTCAGTACTGAAACGGATATCCAACATTTGTGAATGGCAGATCCACTTTGTTATTAAAGCCTCAGATACATTGCTACATTAAACATTTTACATGAAGTGACTTACCCTCTGTCCCTCCAGAATTTTCCTGTCCACATCAATAGTAAAGGACTTGGCAGAGACAGGAGGCTCTTGCATTTTCTTATACCTCTCAATTTCTGCAATTCACAATTTTTTTTTTTTTAATTATATATTGTATAATAAACGTACACATTAAAAGCCAGACGTTCAATAGCAAGGCAGATTGAGTGGTTAGACATTGGATAGGGTAGCAGATCTAGAAAGTAATTACATGGGTCCAATTATTAAAACTAGCTCTGTTGCATAAGAGATAATAAAGATCATCTTTATAAACAAGCTAATCTCTGGGTGGTTATTCAGTGCTCACTGTTTCTGTTTAATGTTCCTAACAAATAAAATATATATTGGCCTTTATATTGTGTTAAAAATAATGGCATTAGGAGTGAGTAGAAGCCAACCACACCGTCATTCTTCGCCTGCATTTCTGCTTTCATAGACAGAAGTTCTTGTTTCAGCCTTTCTAATTCAGAGTTGTCGGTAGTTGCAAGTCTCTTAGATCTTCTCAAAGGAGCAGTGTCTTTTTCAACAGACATCGAAGTGTTCGGCACAGATTTTGCTTCCTGCAGTGCTGCTTCGAGCTCCTCAATCCGCTCATCTCGTTCCTATTTAAAAAGGAAAATATGAAAATGGATCTCAATTCAAACCCTATTATATACACACAAGTAAACATCTCTGGGTATACGCACATTTGTCACAAGGGGGGGTGGGGGGGAAATATATAAATAAATTTAAAAAAAAATCCTTGACATATCTATCAGTTGCACTACAAGCAACATGATCTGCAAGCGTATTAAAAATACTTTTTACAGCAAATGGTTGCACTAGGAAGGATCTTCCTAGCCAGTGATTTGCCTTTGCACCTGCATATAGGAGACGAGAAAAAATAAAAATAAATGTTTTGACAAAGAATCAGACTATCTCCAAGTAACGAGATAGATAGGTCTTATTTTTCTTAGTTTTTTTGGGAAAGTGACACAAAATGGAAATTACATTTTTTGCAATACTATTGTATTCACATACCTCTAACTCCCGTTTGTAATAATTACTGAGCGATTCTTTAAGGTTCTCCAAACGGTCATCATACATTTCCTCCAAAAGACCTTTCTCGTCTTCCAGTAGGTCACTACAATTAAATAAAAATATATAATAAAGAGTGTAAGGAGTCAGGAACTGTATAATAAACAAAAACACAAGTCTGACCCAATATCGAAAACGCCATTACCTGTACTGGGTTTTCTGTTGCTGCATCATTTCCATCATCTCATCACAAACCTCTCTACGGATATTCAATTCCATTGTAAATTTCTCCTGACGCTCTTTTGTTAAAAGCTCTTTCAGGCTTTCAATGACTCTCAACAGATCCTGCAAGAAAAACAAGACCAGGGATTAGAACAGCCACCACCAAATAGTAAATCCGCTCTTCGAAGGAGGATTAGTGCTGACCTCTCGATTAAACATTGTAATGTCTGCATCATCATCACTTTCTCCATCAGATAAGTCTGCATCTTCTTCATCTGTGCAGCTACGGTTGGCCAGCATGCTGTTCTCCTTCATAAGCGAATGAATGGTTGGAATATTCATTCTCACTACTGGAGCTTGAACAAGCTGTAGAGAAAGTGTAAGAAGGTATTTAAAGATTAGTGCCAAGTGACCAAAATGCTAAAAGAACCCTCAGACTTTAAAAAGAAATGTTTATTTGTAAAATTACATGGTTCCCTTTCTCTGACTTATGTGTAATCCAATGCTGGGACAGTCTCCACGCATCAGGCACTCTGTCGCCTGAGAGTTCAGGAATGTTGGCTCTATATTCAGACAAGCACTGGGCATAGGGTGCATGCGCACTAACCACGCTCCAGCAATCTGATGAGAAGCATTTCCCGGTCTCTTGACTCTCAGTGTGACAGACATGAGAAGCATATTTTCGAACAAATGTAAATGTTGTTGCTCAGAAATGTCAATGTTTTACACTGTCTGAAAATCAAGTATAAAAATGAGAAGAAAAAAAACCCTTTAAAATAGAACAGTATTTTTCAGCAATATACACCCTGGTTCAGACAGAGTTTGAAAACCAACAGTTAGTCTATATGGTCTTCCCTGAATCTGTGGAGGGAGTGAAGAAATGTGTGTATGTGTCAGTGTATTTATATGCACGTGTGTTAATGTGTATGAATATCTGTGTAAGTATGTATGTGCATACATCCAAGCAGTCAAACACCAGCACAACATACAGACACACCCCTGCTTTCAAATTATATACACACACACACACACACACACACACATACATATATATATATATATACACACACACACACACACACACACATCCCTTCACACAAATGTACATCCACATTTAAAAGTGAACATTATTCAGACATACCCCTGCAATCAAATGCAAACATTACATACAAACACAACCCTGTATTAAAACACAATAAATGTATACAAGCACCCCTTCGAACACAAACACTGTACATTACACTATAGAGCCAGTAAATGCAGCAGCGCTGTTCAGATATACAACCTAGACATTTTAACTTGGGGTGCCTTGGAAAAATACTGAAATATTAAGGGGGCGCCTTGAACCTAAAAAGTTTAAGAACCACTGCTATAGAGCATTGCCATTAAGGGGAATAAGGTTTCCAATGTTGTATAAGAACGTAAGGAACAATATCACAAGTCAAGTACAGAAAGTACACAAGTGTCCATAGGATAAAAATCCAGTGGGCACAAAAGGTTCCTTGAAATATAAAGCTAATATAAATGTTAAACACTATACATTTTATTGAATAAAATTTTTTATTTTTTTTTAAAAAGACGACATAAACCCATCGAGAAGAGCCACAATCGAATGAAGGTTCTATATACAAATACATAGGGGGAGACTGTGGGACTGGAGAGGATGATGGCGGAGGATGATAGGGATGAAAGTTGGAAAACCTAAGAAGGTTTAAATGTCCATTGCAGTGAACCACTCGTGGCTATAATAGAAGGCAATATAAAGCCCTGTGATTCAACACCACCATTATGGGAAAAACTGCATTTAACTAAAGAGTAACCAATATAAGTTACAAAAATAAGTGCTCTCTATCTGTAAATGAAGCTGCAGTTCACCAACAAGGTGTTCCCTCAACCTTGTGCAAAACAAGACAAATATATAGAAAAAGGTGAACAGCGCTAGCGGTATACACAGATATATATATATATATATATATATATATATATATATATATATATATATATTTATTTTACATACGTAATTGGAGATACTTCTCGGTGGTATAGCTTAAAAGAAAAAACAGAATACAATAATAGTGCAGTATATTTTGGTGGTATAGTGGATGATGGAGGAATATATAATTCTCACTCACACTTTGAGGAGCTTTATAAGCTCAATGTCAAGGGCCTGGACGGAATAATCCCCGTCTGTGGATTTCTTGGTGTGTAGTCTTCTAGGTGAACTTATAGGTATGAATTTTCGTGGTATATAGAACGAAAAAATACAAAAAAAAACAATGGTATAGATAGTAGCTGTTTAAATTAGAGCAGGTCCATTGCTCTAGTCTATGTAAGTAGGTTCTCTTATTTGCGTTGTACATATACCTACTATCTATACCATTGGTTTTTTTGTATTTTTTCGTTCTATATACCACGAAAATTCATGCCTATAAGTTCACCTAGAAGACTACACACCAAGAAATCCACAGACGGGGATTATTCCGTCCAGGCCCTTGACATTGAGCTTATAAAGCTCCTCAAAGTGTGAGTGAGAATTATATATTCCTCCATCATCCACTATACCACCAAAATATACTGCACTATTATTGTATTCTGTTTTTTCTATTAAGCTATACCACCGAGAAGTATCTCCAATTACGTATGTAAAATATATATATCTGTGTATACCGCTAGCGCTGTTCACCATTTTCTATATATTAACCAATATAAGTGTAGCAACACCAACTGTCAACTGGAAGTTTGTCACCAAAGGTCCTTAACCCCTTAAGGACCAAACTTCTGGAATAAAAGGGAATCATGGCATTTCACACGTCATGTGTCCTTAAGGGGTTAAGCAGGAAAGAAATGAAAAAACAAAAACCCTACACAGGTCAAGACTCTCATACCTGGCTTGCAATAGCAGAGAACTTCATGGCATGTAGGGTCTCATCATACGTGGAAGCACACTGGTTAATGTTGACAATCATGCAAGACCTTCCTCGACCAGTAAAATATGCTTGGAAAACACGTGTCAGCTTGCTGTCCCTGAACGGAACCATGTTCTGACGCAGCCTGAAACAATTTCAACAAAGTTGTTGTTTTTTTTTTTTTTTTTTAAGCCACGGCTTCACAACACATACCTACAGTACAGGCTGGTTATTGAATCTTACTTGTATAGGATCTCTTTTTAAAACTCTTAAAGTATGAGGGTGTGCTGCAAATATATAGCATAAGTGTCTTTATATTTAATATAAAATAATTATAACAAACCCCTCATCTCAACTGGGTTAAGAGAACCACCATTTAAAATTGGAGTTCAAATATTGCCCAGTGTTAGACTCTCAGGGCATTGAAAGACAGACACCTACTTTTGTTGCTGGTTCTGTCTCAGTGCGGCGATGCATCGACCCAGTGTATGAAGTGATGTATTTATATTGGTTGCCTCTTTAAGGCGATCTCCGCTTCGTTGATCCTTGCAGCGTTCCGAACCAGCTAAGTCACAGAAAGAGAGTCTACAAAGAACATCACAACATTCATAAAAATTAGCAATGGTTTCAAAATTTGAAGAGGTTAACATTTCAAGTGTTACTATGAAGGTTGCATCTTTTCCTTAAAAGTGAATAGGCGCTCACCAGGATTTTCAATATGTTTATTTATCCCTCTGTTTAACAAAAAAAATGTGTTTGTGACCTGTGAAATCACATCTTTATTCTGCAACTGGGTGCCTCCATCAATAATCGTTATAAGCTCTCTCCTTTGCACATGACAGTCAGCCTTGTTTGAACTAAATCTTGATGTAATTTGTTGTTTTTTTTGTTTTTGTTTTTAAATGAGCAGCTCATGAAACACAAACCAACACAAGCTATAGGTCATTTCTTAGGTTTTGTTCAATGGTGTACAGAGATACGTGACAGTACAGTCTCGGTTGAAGGCAATATATAAACAATTCGAGACAGACAAAAAAAAAACAACTTTCAGCCACTCCCACTTAAGAGCAGGCTACAAGTCACAACCATAACATTTGACTTTAAAATAAATAAAAAGGGGGCGTGGCCGACAACCGAGCTGAACGGTCGCATATCTGTGGAGCTCCGTCTCGGCCCCACGGATAAAGAGGCTAAACACAGAAAATTCAGCGAAAGAATCTCCCAACTTACCCGCCACCCGACAATATGGGGCGCAAACATAAAAAGATAATCCATGTGGAGCGACCCGCGGCACCCGACATTCGGATCGCCTTCCAGAGGCCTACTCAAGCACGGCCTGCTAAGATGGCGCCGGAACCGCACATGGCGCAGGAGACCTCCGAGGAGTCCCAGGACGAGGGAGACTCGCAGACCTCACTCCAACCCGAGGACACCCCTCACATGTCCGACTCGGATGATGATGATTCCCCGTCCACAAAGGGGGACATCAAAAGGCTGCTAACAGACCTCAGACAAGTCTGGAAGGCTGACCTAAAGGAGACCCAGGCTGAAATTGGGATCCTACAGCAGAGGGTACAAGAGGTGGAGACCAGAGAGAAACGCAGGGACAACCGCCTCCAAGATAACACAGAACGGCTGGACAAGCTCACCGACCAGGACCAACGCCTACACATCACGGTGGTCTCTCTGGAGTCTAGACACCGCAATATATGAGGTATGAGGGGGATTCCTGAAACGGTGAGCGAAGAAGACCTGCTACCCTTCACCCGGAGGCTTGTTTCTTCAATGGGCCCAAGGTGTAACACAGACACCCCAATAATCGTGACTGCCTTCCGAGTGCGCAAATCACCAGCGGCACCAACAGGAGCCCCCAGAGACACCATAGCCACAACCAGAGACATTACAGCGAGAGCCGCCATTATGGCCAGCTCTAGAACGCTGGGGACAGTGAAACTAGAGGGCTGCGAGGTGGCCTTATACAGTGACCTCCCCTTCTCGGTACTTGCTGCAAGGAGGCAACTAGCACCGGTCGCTAAGAAATTAAGAGAACACTCTGTCCGCTACAGATGGGACACAGCGGGTTCACTGGTGGTACATCAGGGCACCGACGCAATCACTCTGACCCCCAATGATGATCCAGAGACTCTCCTCAAAAGCCTTGGTACGACTGTCTCCAAGCATGGCAAGAGCAGTGCGGAACGCAACACCTAAGGGAACTCACTGTCCGTGAGCCACAGAGGCTGGATATTGCCCACTCTTTTGACCCCCTCGAGCCGTCACCACTAGACGGCTTTCACCCACTGATGTTTCAATTGTTTAACTGTTTTAAATGTTTTCTCTAGTCTCATTGTCTTAGAGATTACACTGCTGTCAGTAATTCACGACCACAGGGCAAGCGGCACTGCAACCAGCGCCGTACCCACATAACCGCCCGTACACACATAGATCAGGGCTGCGAGAATGCCAAAGCCAAGCAGCCCCACTAAGCGACAATCTCAGCACATGAATAAGCCTGATGTTGCCCATTATATGCATCCATATGACACCGTTACTATAACTGAGGTGTGTAAGGCTCATGACTGTAATATCGCATATGACTGTGCTTGTAACCATAATGCATTGTTACTTGTTCTTACTATACCACATATAATGAGAAATGTATACCATGTGCACAAAACCAATAAAATACAAATTTACAAATAAATAAATAAATAAATAAAAAGCAATACATTCCAGCAGCAATATCCTGAAAGACCAGTTATAGAAAAAATGTTTGCGGGAATTTACTTAAAAAATTTTTTTAAGCGTTCAAAAAATAAGAATACAGTAGCTTATATGCAGTTACACTTACTCACTAATCTTGGGGTTCATATCATTTTTACCCTGCAAGTGAAGAATCCGAATGGAGAATATGCTATGGCTGAAAGAAAGATATGACATAGTGTAAGATTGCTTACTCATTACATTAAATTACCCCAATCCCTCCCATCTCCTCACCCCACACAATCAAGGCCTTGAAAAAAAAAGTGTAATTATTTGTATGCTCCAAACAAACAGCTTCAAGGATATGCAATTAGACAAGACTGGCATTATAATGCATCTTGTCCCCATCAGCTATCACAAGTATTGGCTGATGGCAAATGTCGCGATGAGGCAGGTGAAAGATGACTGAAGCACTGTCCCCCCCCCCCCCCCCCCCAAAAAAAAAAATCAGTGTACATAACCTCTACTCCTTTGGATGTTTTGAATAAAAAAAATGCCAGTGCAGTACATGTTTTCCATAGAGATTCTACTGACAAAGCCTATTTAACCCATGTATGCCTGCAATGGCTCATGTACATTTAAAGTGCACAATCATGAAAAAAAAAATTAAATATTATTACTTATATACAATGTTCCTCACGGATTATAAACCCAGTGCCTTACAAGTTTGGTCTTACCTTCTGCTAGAATTCTGGTTCAGGTGAGTGCTGGCAATACTCTGATTTTTCCTTCCAACCCGTATGATTTTCCAGGCTTCCTCCGCACTGTGGACATTAATCCAGTTGAGATCTGTTGAATACATTTGTTTGTTAATTAGGCAAATTATTAAACTCTCCCCCCCCAAAAAAATCTTATACTTATCAGTTGATATCCATGAAAAATAAAAATACAGCAATAATTGTGTAGATCAATAAAATATCTAAATACCAGGGGACCAAAACTATGAGATAGATAGATTTATAGATATATCTCCAGCACTCACGGTTTTCCCAAAAGTGAAAAGTTGTAGACGTTAATGTAATTTCATATTAAAAAAGGACTGACGTTTCAGACACCTTTTTTAAATATGAAATTACATTACAGTCTACAACCTTTAACTTTTGGAAAAACCGTGAGTGCTGGTCATCCCTCTACTTTATCTATATAGCTTCCCCTAGACTGCAATCACCCGGTAATTATACCCTAGAGCCTTGGAGTGCAAGGATTTCGTGATGTGTGTATATATATACACACACACACACACACACACACGTACCTCTTCGTAAACCTAGGACAGTACTCTGACTGCGTGTGTGTGGCCAAAACGTCCCTCTTTAAAAACCGGGCCACTCTAAAACAAACGTCACGGCAGCAACAAAGGGTACCATATGCCGTGGATATATAAAAAATAAATTAGAATTGATTTTTTGCACAAATATTAAAATCGCTAAAAAGGGTTGGAAGCAAAAACGGCTGTATTGGTGTGTTAGTGCAGTCACATGACTAGTTAATGGAAGAGTCAGCCCATTTCCAAATGTCACTTGAGAGGTATCACACTGTGTGTTTCCTCCCGCCGATTTTTCATGCACAAAACAGAACAACATTAATATCAACTAATAAGTATAATTTTTTTTTTTAAAGTGCTCCTCATTTTTTTTTTGTATGACTGTAGGTTTTATATAATGGAAATGTTCACTCAAGATCCAATGAAAGACAAATGTGTGCATGGGGGAGGGGGACAGAAGGAAAATATGAAAAGGTTATGAGCCATATAGAAGAGGGGATGAATTTAAACATATATGTGCAGTCTGAGTTGTTGGACTAAGAATAGAAAACAATGATTTAAAAATATTACCTTTTACAAAAGGGTTTCCATTCCGGTCCTCACATAACCTCAGTGTTGTACGTTTGCGATTTGGCCCAGAAGGTAATGGTTCCAGTAAATCGTACACAAACTCATTGTAAATTTCAAAATAGGATACCCATATGGACAGCTGGACATCAATTGGTTCCTCCATGGAAACTGCATCTTGATAACCTAGACGTAAGCAGGACTCTGACGGAAAGAAAAAGGCACACTCAATTATTTGTAACTAACAGCGTGGAATGCCCTTTTAATATAACACGAATATATAGGCACTCTTTTTTGATCAGAATAGAGTAAAAACTCAAATGGTACCTTCCAGCTGACTGCTTGTATGATTGACATGACTTGTGGAAGAAAGACCCCCAATACCACTGTCAAAGCTGATACTTGTTCCTGCAGGAATTGGAGAATTGTTGCTGCTGTTTTTCAAGGGAATGAAAAGCTCTTCCTGAAAAAATAAATACATTTTTAAGATATGCCTAAATATAGTTAAGAAGTTTTGCTTTTCGATACAAGTTCAAGAAGCAGATCTATTGGTTTTTAGATTTAGGAAAAAAATAAAAATAATAAATGAGGCAACTAGACTTCTGATTTGCCAGCAAATGGTACAAAAAAAGTACAACATGAAATTGCTACATAGTGCACAAAATAAATAAATATACACACATATACATATATATATATATATATATATATATATATATATATATATACATACACACACACACACACACACACACACACACACTATTACATTTAAACAAACATACACACACACTTTTCTGAGCTAAAGAAATTAAAATGTAAGTACAGGTATCCTTTAAAATACCAGTTAACCGCGCGCACATAAAATCAAGGGACATTTCAGCACTCTTTGTACCAACCTCACGAATGTTGGCGAGCAAAGACAACTTTTTTAGCTCTTCTTGACGCACTTGCTTGCTATCCAGCCAGATAACTTCATTGGAAAGTGGTTTAAGATCTGAGCTTTTGTACAGACGATCGTGGGCACTGTTGAAGAGGAGTGCTACAGAACGAGGAAGAATGCCCCCATCCCTGGCACTACCTGGAAAAGAGGTTTAGCAAGCTATAGTTACATATCCTTACATACACAGAATAATAACAGGAATCTCACACATTCGTAATTTGTGAAGTGAATGGGGGGAGGGCAAGATTTCAAACTACAAACCTTGAATGGTGTAGGTTTTGCCAGAGTTTGTGACACCGTATGTGTAGACGAGCCAGTTTTGCCCATTGAGTACATCTTTCATGACACGCCTCATAGTTCCATCAAAAAACTGCTTCTGATCCACTTCTGGACCAAAAATCTTTAAATACGAGAGAACGGTAGGGTTAGCTTCCTTTATAAAGCATAAATGTGTGTACAGGAATATAATATTTACATAGTTACCTGAGAGAAAGTGAATTTATGAATACTTTGTCCCATACCACGTTCTGTGTTCTTCATAGTGAAGGATTCCTTGGGAGCTCGTAACACAAGAGTCTCCTGATTTTCTACCAAAACACAACCCTGTATGAAAAATGATTAGAACTAAGTAAATACAAGTGTTATGAAAGCCATCTGCCCTCAAAAAAGATTGCAAGAAAGAAAAACCTTACCTGGTCCTCTTTCTTCTCTAGCTCACCATCTACAAAAGGCCTAATCCTAACATAAACCAGGACCTTCTCGCTCCCTTCCTCTGGCAGTAGCTGCAAATAAAAAAAGATTCAAATTTATATTAAATAGATACAAATACTAAAAAGTACCAAAATTCTAAATTTATTTGGCACAGAAAAAGGTAGCATTCACCATATATCCCGTCCCCTCCATGACCTTCAACCCAAAAATTAAGATCAGTTGTGCTAGCAGCCCAATCCTTCTGATCAGTTGCAACCCATTTGAGGTAGACATCACATGTGGATCTTGATGGATGGCACAGTTTAAAGGCAACTGTGATCACCTCACAGAATAGTTTAAGAAGGAAATTAGAATCCTTAAGTCCTCCATCACATTTAGAATCTTTAGTGAATTACATACCAAGTTTACTGCACGTTTATCCATAGTCAGACCTCCTAGATCCAAGCTTGTACAATTGTAATACTGCACCCGAATGATTACAAGTTAAATTGAAACGGTTTATAATACTTTTCAGTATTCGTTTACTTTTTGAAAGTAATTACATACTCAGATAATATGTAAGCAGAGTACTTTCTGTGATACTCTACAGCAGAGGTAGGCAAACGTCAGCACACCCTATGTTATGGACTACATCTCTCAGAATGCTGGCAAAGGATCTGGGGAGATATAGTGAACAACATAAGGAGTGCTGAAGGTTGCCTATCCCTGCTCAGATATTTTCCATGCTGGAATGCCCTTCAGAAAACTAGTACTTTCCTTTCAATATTTTGGCCATATCCTACTGGACGTGCACACTGTCACCAGGTCCTATTGTGAAAGCACCAGAGGTTTGGTGTCTACAGGAAACAAGGAAATAAAAACCAATCTTGCAAAACAAAGGAATTTTTGGTGATGGTTTTTATAAGCAAAAAAAAGTTTAAATAAAAAAAGGACCATACATACAAAGAACACAATTAAAATGTACATTTATTTCACCCACAACAAATAAGAGAAAATTGTTTGAATAGCATTGCAATCATATCTCTGTACCAGACACAGAGTTGCTCTAGTGTGGCTACAAATGAAAATTGTGTGGAGACAGCACAGACAGTAGCATGCAAAGCTGTGAATGCGCTTACACACCTGTGAACGGTGTCCTATACCCGGTGAGATGACAGAAAAATCAGAAAGAAGGTCCTTTCGTATTCCTACCCCACAATCAGCTGCAGTGGATTCAAAGACTGGCATATCCTCATCATCGGAAAATACATATGGGGAAATTACATTTTGTGCCATGTTGGATATTAATAATTTCCCTTTCCCTAGAAGATGTAAAATAATATATTAATGCACATTACAGTAGAACATCAAGTAAACCTGGGCATTCTTTTATGGTACTTAGAATGCCATTCTAAAGTGGCACTGGCCTCCTCCCACCCCCATAAAAAAAAAAAAAATGTAAAAAAAAAAAAATACTATTCTTTCTAGCGGTTATGGTGCCCAAAGACTCTTTGCACTATATAGACAATACAATTTTTTTTAATAACAAGTTGCATCATGTACTGTACGCAATGCAGATTAAATATTTACCACTCAAGTTCAAAGAATGTACAAACTCAACAATTTTCTTGCAATGATCCAGTGAGTGTCTTACATAAAAATTCCATAGCATTTTTTTTTTTTTTTTTTAAACACATCGAAAGCAGGAAGAAAGCGGACGTATATGCCACTTATTACTATTAAAGGAACACAGGATATTCTCCTCCCATCAAGATAACAATAAAACACCCCATTGGCTAAAAACACAAAAATAAGAAATCTCTAGTCTATACAGCTCGAATAAAAAACATGCTTACATTTATTTATGCACCATTTACTGGGGGTATGTCTAAAATCAGATCCATTTTTGTCTGCGGTCTTTGTAAGCGCTCCCATTCCCCATTCTATGAGCTAGTCAGACAAGACAGGGTGTTTATGTACAGGATCATAGGCTCTATAGCCCCCAAGCAATAGATAATTGTGTTTCTCCAATTATTGATAAAAGTGACAATTTAAAATAGAAATAATTGTTGCAATGTAATTAAAATAAGCACATGCTCACTCATAAAGCACTCCTCATTTAAAGTACCACCATCGAGGAACCAAACATCACTAGCACAATGCTGTTATGGTGCCTCATTCAAAGTGCACAGTGTCACGTCTTTAACTCAATCCATACCAATCAATGTTACAAGTTATGGCTTTTCCCATCATAGAACATAGTAGGGGGTATTTGCAATGTGTGCCCAGACAATGCCAAAACTGAACTGGATTGTGATATGAATTGAAAAATATTTAAAGCGTCTGTCACCAACTTACATTTGAAAAAAATACATTTCTGCTCCAGGTGCCATGTAAGATACCACAAAATGGCAAATTGTATCTTTGTGCACTTTACAATTAAATTTCCATCAGCTGCTGATTGAGATATAATACATTATCTAGCTTATTACAACTCCAACTTTTTTGCCATAATCTGAAGAGTATATAAGAAACTGGTCCACATTTTGTCTAAGATCGGTCTTAACTATGTTGTATATACTGTGTCTGTGTTGGAATTTCAGGTTTCCTACGGTTCTCTTTAATAATACCGGTAGTCTGTTTACCACTGTGCCTACTTTAGTTCTGTACAGAGTAAATAGTAATAGCTAGAACAACAGCATTTGTCTCTTTAAATGTTTTGGAACTCTTGCAAACTCAGAGATCAGCATGAGATTTCTGATACCATCCAGGAAGTAAACACAGGCTTCTTACCATCTCTTAAAAAACAGAAGAGAAACAGAAATCTTGCAAAAATAATAAGATAAAGAAATGTGCCAGTGCATTTCACCATTATGACCAAAACAATATAAAGTCCCTTCTAGTGAATCAAAGTTAGTTAAAAAAACAAGTCAAAGTTGTATTGTGTCAGCATTTTGTACCACAGATGATGATAGCTAACGTATGTTATTATTATTAATAATAACACTGTAGGATTAAAGAGGGGTAATATAGCATCACATGTTTAGGAAGCATTTGTATACGCAGGTATGCAATAAATAAAAAAAAATGAAGGTTTAAAAAACAAATTAAATTAAATAAAAAAAAATACATAATTATTATCTAATTGAAGCATGAGCCAGTTGCACATGTTTTATTTATCAGAGCTGGTTATAGCAGACAATGCTTAACATGCTGGGCTCTCTTTGCCATAATAAATTCACAGACCCACCATGTGAGTTATAAAGGGATTATAAGAACCAGGGAGAGGAATATCTCCTTACCGGTTGAATGGTCCCCGGTGTCTGCACTCACCTCCCTGCCTTAGTCCGGCTGGGTCACTATCACCAGACTGTGCGTAACGGCAGGATTCAAACCAGGCGCTAGAACTCTCAGCCAATCACATACGATTCTACAGGTTTTAACCAATCAAAACGAAGCAGGGCGTTATTATCCAATAGGAATAGGAAGTTTTGTTGTAAGTAAAAGAGCTCCGTTTGGACTGGCGGCCAGGAAGGTGTTTAGCGCTCTGTGTATTCACAAAGATGGCTGCTGCTGGTTCACTGGTGCCCGGTGTGATTATACCGTGTGATTATATGTATTAGGGAAGTTTTCATACAGTAAGTCGGTTAGACAGATAAGCAGCATAATTCACTCTTTATTAGTTTATTACAACAGGATTTGGTAAAAGTGTATTTTATTATTTACCGTTTCACGTGTATTATAGCGTTTTTTTGCATTGCTATTATGGTGCGCACCCATTGCAAAGCACCTCACTGGCCCAGACAACACCCATTGCAGAGCACCCTCACTGGCCCAGACAGCACCCATTGCAGAGCACCCTCACTGGCCCAGACAGCACCCATTGCAGAGCACCTCACTGACCCAGACAGCACCCATTGCAGAGCACCTCACTGACCCAGACAGCACCCATTGCAGAACACCCTCACTGGCTCAGACAGCACCCATTGCAAAGCACCTCACTGACCCAGACAGCACCCATTGCAGAACACCCTCACTGGCCCAGACAGCACCCGTTGCAGAACACCCTCACTGGCCCAGACAGCACCCGTTGCAGAACACCCTCACTGGCCCAGACAGCACCCGTTGCAGAACACCCTCACTGGCCCAGACAGCACCCCTTGCAGAACACCCTCACTGGCCCAGACAGCACCCGTTGCAGAACACCCTCACTGGCCCAGACAGCACCCGTTGCAGAACACCCTCACTGGCCCAGACAGCACCCGTTGCAGAGCACCTCACTGGCCCAGACAGCACCCTCACCCCATTGCAGAGCACGCTCACTGGCCTAGACAGCACCCTCACTGGCCCAGACAGCACCCATTGCAGAGCACCCTCACTGGCCCAGACAGCACCCATTGCAGAGCACCCTCACTGGCCCAGACAGCACCCATTGCAGAGCACCCTCACTGGCCCAGACAGCACCCTCACCCCATTGCAGTGCACACTCACTGGCCCAGACAGCATCCGTTGCAGAACACCCTCACTGGCCCAGACAGCATCCGTTGCAGGACACCCTCACTGGCCCAGACAGCACCCATTGCAGAACACCCTCACTGGCCCAGACAGCACCCGTTGCAGAGCACCCCCAGCACTGGCAATCGAGAACTCTGTCCCAGCCTGCCAATGTCAAATATGTGCATAAAATTTGTTTGCACACTCTGGGCTTCTTCACTTGAAGGAACATCACACCTTTCATGCGACCCTCCACCTAGCCTCGAGAGACCAGAGCATGCAAAATAAAATAAAAAAGTGCAGACTAGCTCGCGTGACCAATGTTCATGTGAAAAAGCAATGTATAAAATTCTCATTTTATGCTGACAACTGTTTCTGTCAATCAAAATTGCACTCCAAAAATAAAGAATTATATATATATATATAAAAAAATTCTTTGCAGACAGATTACTCTCTCCTGTTCTCTGCTTTTGTTTTATCTAGGTGTATCTTGTTTTATAGATTACTCTCTCCTGCCTTCCCCCTTTACATGGAGTTTAAAAAAAAAAAAACCTACCTCACTCCACAGCCCTTGCCAGCCTGGAGCATGCACTTTGAGCTGGTGATTAGAGCGCACGAGACCCCTGTAATATCGGAGGAGACATAGAAGTCAACGATGGGAGCTTTGTTGTGGATTCTTTTCTGCAAACCAATAAGTTTGAATGACTATCTGTTCCTGTCCAAATTAAAAATAATAAAGTTGCGTGCACGCGGAAGTAAATTCACAGAACACAGGGTTCAGGTTAATGAAAGAACTTCGGAATGGTTTATTCAGAGGGGCAGGCAACCCCTTATAAAGCACAATTACATCATAAGCATTGTCAGAGATAACATAGAATTATAAATCAGTAATTGGTTAAGTGCTAAGTGGTTCATTCAAAGCACGTCCTACTGGGTGTGCCATCTTATGTCATTACTGTCATTACTGTCGTCATGAAGTTCTCCCCCGGATTCCAGCACCATCTTGGAAATGAGTGTTTGGTCTATGGGTGGGGTTCTCCTGAGTGACATCTAGTGGTCATTTTAGTAATTTATTGAATAATACTGATTATAACTAAATGGAGTAAATAGGCATTTTACTAACTGAAGAATTCAAGATAACAACAATTAAACATTATTAATTGGTTTAGGTGTTAAGTGGTTAGTCAAATGCCCTCCCATCAAGAGGTGGTGACATTCTTGACACGGGAGTGCACACAGGATGTAGGTGCCATCTTGTTAGCACGAGGTGTCCACTCGATGGGAGGGGTGCTTTGGCAGCAATTTTGAGTAGTTGGCATTATTAGTTTCAAAGCTTAATTTTCAAGGTCTTTTAGTAGATACACATTTTATTAATCAGCTGACACATACTTTATTGAGACCAACATGTCGCTCAGCGGCCACAATGTTTCATTCAACAGGAACACATTGTTTCGCTGACGCACATTTCTTCCTGACAAAGCATTCTCTTATGCTGATTTCATAAATTCTATAATTCTACAACAGCTTCACCCGGTGTTGGATTTAGGATGAGCAAATTGTTTTTTGCAGCCCTTAAGGATACCTACCAATTACCAAATAAGGGAGTTATCTGCTTAACACCTGAAAGAGCAACATTAAGAAAAGCCCTTTTCTTCATATTGCTCTTTCAGTTGCTAAGTAGAAAAGTCCCTACTTTTATACACTTAAAGGGAGCCTATAGTCACTAGAACCACTATAGTAATCGTACCACAACACACGTAGTGGTACTGTTTATAGCAGGTTCTGAAGGCTTTTCAATGAATACTCTGCCTTTTTAATTTAATGAAATACTCAGATTGCTTGTGTTGGAATTTCACTGAATCAAAAGATATACTGTGGCAACGTAGGGCCTACTTTGTCTCATTTTTCCTACGCCTTAAAAAGCTTGACACAAGGCAGAGCTACTGCCGTCAAGCCTGGTCATTTCCCCCAGCTGTCACCAGTGATGGCTGTAGAAAAATTAGCTCTTTCTATGGGAGATCTTGCGGGATGTTAATACTGTACTCTCGCATATTAGAGAAGGTACAGAGCTGACATGGCTCCTGGTAGTTGAAGTACCAGGAGCATGAAGAAGAGTAGCAGGAACAGGATGTCAGCGCCCATGAGGGACAGGATTAGATATGTATATCTCACATTTGACTGCAGTGCAACCACTGGGCCCTAAGCAGTAATGTCACTGACAGGGGTCTTTGCAAATGATGCCCAGACAGGGATAGATTTGTTTTAAGGATACCAAATTAGGGACCCATCTACCATACAACTGGAAAAAAAAAAATTAAAAAAACTTTTTTTCTTAATCCTCTTTCAGTTGCTTAGTGGATAAGTCTCTAATTGGCTGTTTTTATGAAAACAAATGGATTCAAATAATTTGTTTTTATTCATTCCAAATACTTTTGTTTTAATTTTGGTCACTAAAAAAATCTTGACATTCGGACGCTTCCAATTTGACGAATTCAGATAAAATGTGATTTGGATGTGATTCAATTGCGCATGTATACAATCTAGTTGGCAGGGGCAGCTGGCAGAGGTTCCCAGCTCCTTTAGATCTCCTGTATGGTTTTCTGAGTACTGGGAGGAAGTGATTTGATATGACATGCTTCTAGAAATGCACGATGAGCCAGCCATACTCTCAGGACCTGTTATGTGTGAGATCTATAATGAGTGGAGCACCTAAATTACCAGTGTAGAAGAATGGTGAAGACAGAAAGATAACTCCGGAGACTCTGAGTAAATGTAAATAGAACTACATTGCCCAGGAGCTGATCATTCATTGCCATCATACTAACTATATATACCGTATGCTGTGCAGCTGAAGCACTGTTACTCTCAAGTCTGTACCGTATGTATGCTGTGAATACATAGAATATCTCAGAGTTCATGGCTTTACAAAACTCCTATAACTGGTTCAAATTCAAGAAAAGAGTGTTCCTCTCATTATTTGAGATTATTTTTCACCACATCCACCCACAAAACTTTGCTGTTGCATACTTCACAACTGTTCCAGCCTTGTTAGGACCATTTCAATTGTGGGGGTCTTGTCCTGCCATATCAGATGACTTCAGAGGAAACCAGATAAATGTGCATAACCAGCGTAGAGTGAGTGCATCATATCTATTGGCATACCTCCAAAATGATGGAGGGACTGTCCTGAATTCTGGTTCATGTACTGCTGTTTCAGGAAGCGGTTATATAGCATCAATATCCACTAAGTAGAGTAAACCCCCAAGGCATTCAGCTGATGCTGAGATCTGTTCTTAGAGGGCTTGATCCACATCACCATTTGTGTTATGGTCCTCCCACCCAAATACTGGATGATGGATCCCATACTTCCAACATTGCAAGGTATGTTGATATGTGTGCAGTGAGAAACTCACCTGAACAGGCATTTGTACAAATTCACAGAATGCTGCTGAAATTACTAAAAGTTATCAACAGTACATATAGAGAGGTCAGTGCACTTCAAATAAAACCATAGTTTTGTAAAAAGCTATACAAAACCAAATACTGTACCGCAGTTTTCTCACTGATGTTTTCACAAGCGATTCATCTGCAAACATTTAAACAAAAGTTCTACGTATATTATTGATATGTGAAGAGTAATGTATACACTGGGGATCTAATACCTCTGTCACCTTCGAGGGTCTTTGCATGTTTTGCAAAGACCCCCGATGGTGACTTTAACACCTGCAGTGAGGTGGCAACTGAGTGGAGGGAAAGGTAGGTTTTACTGACCTGACGTTGTCCCTCTCGTCTCCTGCCATCTTCTACAGTTCCTGGAGCTTCATCTACCGGAAGCCTACGTCAGTGCGGTACCCTCACTAAAACACAGGCTTCTAGAGGGGATGCTGCAAGCTGTGGAGGTCCTACCGCGGTTGCAGTATGTCTGTATGTGTAATAAACAAATTAGGTGAGAGCAAAATAGTGGTACATAAACCAGATGTGAATAATAAAAACATGCGATATTACCATATATCTGGATGACCTAAAATTATAAGATACAAGACATAGTATAGCCTGTATACAAAGGTAAAATAAATGGAGAAGAAAATATCCCACTCACGTATTTCTGAGCCTTTATAAGTGGCTCAGACTAAAGGCGTCTTAATAGGAGACCAAGTTGCTGGAATGATGGTAAAAGGTTCACTGCACAATTTCACTTTCCTCCTGGACGTATTTTTCATAAGACACCAAACAGGAATGTAGATGCAAGAACGCAATCTTTTATTCACACAATACAGCTTAAAATCTGGATCTCCAGTAAAAGATATTGCACAACGCGTTTTGACCAAAGTCTTTTTGAAAGTGCTAAACTACATAACAATTATAGAGTTTAAATATCAAAAAAGGGCGCCTTTTCCGACTTCATTTCACTTCTTCCGGTTTCCGGTCGCGTCATCTCTCCTCCGAGTACTTCCGGGTCAGCGGCCATTTTTCTGTCTCGTTCGGATGACGAACTTCCGGTTTGACGGAAGGCTTTTTCTTACGTGCAAAAAAATTCTGAATGCGCATGCGCGCTTGAGAAAAGTCCGAATTACAGTCCCTAAGACTGATAATGGACGACAAACTATTTGTGCAATCATATAAATACACAAAATTAAAAATGTACTACATATAAATACATAAAATCTAACTCAATAACTCAATAAGTATTACAGAGAAAAAAGGGGAAGAGAGAAAAAAAGGGGTGTTATTAAGTGGACAATAAGAAACATAAAAATATTTTAAAATGTTTAAAAATATATTTAAAAAATATAAAAAAAATATAATAAAATACACATTTTATATTTTGTCTATTTTAATAGTGTGAATTGGAGTGAGACACGCTTGGTGATTTTGAGCATCTCTCTAATTATTTCTTCTCCCCTTTATTTCTATTTTCTATGTCTGTATGTGTGTCAGTACCTGTGTGTCTGTGTATCTGTCACACACACACACACACTGTAACCCCCCCTTAACCTTGCCACACTCACAATAACTCCCCCAATCCTGTCACTCACCCATGCCATACTCACACTATCACACTCACTTTCTCGTACTGTCACACTCACCCCCCCAATCCTGTCACACTCATTCTCTGTCTCTTGCCCCCTTTTACCCTGCCACACTCACCCTATAACATTAACCCCTCCAATTGTGTAATACTCATTCCCCCCCAACCATTCCACACTCACCCTGTAGGACGTGAATGAGACACATGTAGGGGCCTGGGGTGTGAATGTGACACATTGAGGGCCTGGGGGTGTGAATGTGACACATGGAGGGGCTAGGGGGAGG